>NC_054866.1:40165665-40509832 GCF_018320785.1 Cheilinus undulatus
GCAGCAACACAGATTGTATACAGAGGTCTTAAATATATATACAGCATGTATTCTACAGTTTTAAAAGCTACATATAGAGCGGAGAAATTCTTGCCCTTCATCCTTGCTTTCACATACCAACTATGTTAAAATGGATGTACCGTATAATTGGCTATATGTGATGCTTGTTGCTGGAGGATACCTGTATAGGGAACACATGGGTTTGTCTGTGTGCAGTGGCAGAGACACAGAGTAAATGTGTTGATAACAGAGTACTTCATTTATTGGATTGTCTTCAAAACTTTCAACCACTGGTAGTACTGTGTGTTGGGTGCCCATGAAGTATTTTTTTGTTGCTGTGATACTGAATACTTACTATTATCGTATCATCATTTTAAGTTCTGATAATTCCACAACTCTATTTCTGAAAAGACTTGGTTCTGAGTAAAAATCTTTGGTTTATTTTAAGGTCTTGCTATGAATGATGTGTCAGAAAAGCCCAATAGATCAATTATTTCTTATTTCTTGCCAAGGCGCACTGTATAGAAAGGTATTTCATGCATCTGCCCTAGCAAGTTGCATCAATTCCAGAAGAGCTTCAGCCCACACAAATACCCCATTTAAAGGCCACTGAATCTGCTCTAATGGGTGCCATGAACTCTGATAGCGCTGATCTCCAAGTGACATTTCTCCTCTATGAAAAGCAACACAGTGATAGTTAAAGAAACCAGACATACAGCCTATTCAAGAGGATTAAAACACATATTTTCAGAGGGTTTTAAAGTTCAGCACTCAAACTCTATCCTTTAGTTGAAGCATTAAACTTTAGACCCCTTCTACTGGGGTTGTTATGCGTTTTTCCTCTGCTGTGTCGCCACAATGTTAAGCTTTTTTCCCCTGAGTGTCATGATGGCAGCCATAAATTGGGGGTGGGTTTCACAGAAAAGTGACCAAGGTTGTCCCTGTGCATCTCATATTTTAACTATAATGTAGGTACAGATCATATTATTTACAATCTAACCATTAAAATGACATCAAGAAAAGCTTGATGTTTAAGAACATGATGGAAGTCGACCTGTAAGGGCAGCATTTTACATTTCTCTCTCTTCATAGCACACTAGACACCAAATAGCTCACTCCCTCAGCAGAAATAACAGGTTTGACAAAGCAAAGAAAAACTAAAGAACAGTAATAAAAACAATCTGAAAATCAATCAGGTGTGCAGCATGTGAAGATAAAAAAAGAGGTTTGATGGTTAAAATGTTTTATAATGCTTTTACCCTGTCTTGGCTGCAGTTTAAGTTCAATATTTGATTCTTGCGTTATATTCATTCACCGCAGAGATGGAGCAGAAAAGGGAGTGTGATACAATAAAACAAAGTGATTTAAATCATTTAGTAAAATGTGCCCTCTACTGGATTTTGACAGTAATGTTTAAGGAAGATGCAACAGAGGAGAGCACTTTCTTTGAGCCAGACGGTGCAAGTCCTTCATTTTAGATCTGTGTATGAATGTTAAAAAGTAATATGACCCCTAACTCTGGGAGGATTATAGAAGGGCTATGAAGTTGTGGATTTAGAGAAAATGCCCCATGAGAAAAGGTAAGTACGTCTGAGAAAAACAAATGCAACTGGGGAAAACAATAGAAACAGGAAGCCCCCTGGTTCCACTGCCATTGTTCTTTGAATGAAGATAAATGATCAGCCAGATTTTTTGACAAACTAATCCCGCTTTATCCACCCTGAGAACAAAGAGACGTCTCTTTTTCAGGTAACAGGAAGGACTTAAATCTTTGTAAACTGAAGACGGGATCCAAAGACTCCTATTACGTCACTAAAAATTCCATTTATCAAACCAAGTCAAATATTGATTGATCACAATACAGAAAATCTGGGATAATTAATACACATATTGTGAGACATATGGAATTACTGAGGAATGTAAAATGGCCAGAAAAAAACCACAGTGTTGGGTAAATGTATTTGGTCATTGCAATCCAGCCTCAGTTTCACTTCCTTTTATGGATCATCCTTTCACTTCTTTTCAACTTTATCCTGCTATCTTCTTCTTTTATCCCATGGTCAAACCTTCTTTGGCCAGTAACTATTTTTCATGCTACCCACATGGATATCTCAGATGCAATAATGACATTTTGTCCTGCATCAACGTTGTCAGTGTTTGCCACAAATGCCCGTAAAACATCCATACCTTACACTTAGAGTATCCCTTTAATTTCTGCTTTAACTCCAGGTTTGCCACACTTAAGATTTGTCATAGACTACCACAGTTGACAAAAAAAAAAACCTTTATAACAGCATAAAGAGACCTACTGGTGCTCTGACTAATGGAGTACATTATGTTCAAGAATGAGCTCTCTCCTTTTTTGCAAACATGACTCACTGCAGCTGCAGTCATCATAATCTCTTCCTTAAAGCCTGTAACTGAATTCAAAGCTAAAGATGACTGATTTTCTAATAGTTTTGATTGAAGACTTTTCTTCTTTGCAAACAAATGGAACAATGTGTTAGATACTGCATAAATTGTCATAAACAGTTCTAATTTTCTCTAATGACAACTTGGAAGATTTTTGGAACAAGAATTAATTGTCCTCAAGATGTTGTTTGTTTTTAAGACTGCAGTTGGTGTCTGTGGGCTGTTTCTGGTAGACAGTAATGACATCTTTTGAATGGTACATGGAAGATAGACTTGAGCTTGTAAAGCACTTGTACTGTGCAGAGCAATGGTCAAATGGAATTCTTTGCCAAAATATATTATTTAAGAAAACAATAAAGACTGGTTTAAAATTGTGTTAAAACTGTATCTCTTGTATTAAATCAATGATAATATAAATCCTCTGAATTATTCAACTAGAAAACTGACCATGAAATAAGGCCAATCAGACAATGACTTATGTTTATTGACATGTATACATGCATTTAGGTGCATGTATAACATATCCATTTATGAAGAAATTCAGCAGGATATGAATTTGAAGTCATGTGATTATGATTTTGTGTTTTTGCACAATGTCTATTAAATGGGTGTATATATCCTCTTTTTTCATATTTTCTGAGAGGAGCTGTTTGGTTTGGGCCATGTTGGTTTGTTTATGTTGTATTGTCATTCATCAAGGTCATCCAAATCTTGGTCCAAAGGTGGGCAACTGGACTTGATGGAGGTTTTTAAAGACATTTTGCCTCTTCTCCAAAAGGCTTTTTCTTAAGGATCAAGGATATCTCCATTGTCCCTCTGAGAGGCAAATCTCTTCACAGCTAGCGGGACCACACAAATCATTTAGAAATAAATAGAATAGAAGGAATAAAATAAAAATATATATATATCAAAAAGAAGAGCAATGACATAATGAATATCCCATCACAACACCACACTGGACAAGGGAGTTTTTTTGGCCTGTTAGACCTTCATGTTGGAAGGACATATCTGCTACCAGACAGAGCAGCAAGATGGATGGGATCATCCGGAATCAAGCATGCCTTTTTAAGAGTTCTGACTTTGAATATATCGGTCAGGTCACTGGAAATTGAAGAACTGAAACTCAGAAATGAAGACTTCTTTTAGAGAAGGGATGAAACGCCATCAATAATTTTGGTCCAATTCACCTTCCTTGGCCCAAGACTATGATTTTTGTACTGTGTGCAAGTGTGTAAGATTGTATGCATGTTTGACTGCAGGAAGAATAGTTAGATACTTATGCAATTGCTAATGGGGATTCTGATCAAAGAAAAAGAAAGACAGAAAGCCACGCCCCTAATAAGACAAATTTGAGAATAATTCTTCAGCTTGATAAAATAAAAATGGATGACTTATAAAGAAATAACCACCCGAGCAATGTACCAACGTAGAAATGAGCTGATACTTAATTTATTTTTCCCTAAACCGGGATTTACATGTTATGTCTGCTGTAAAGATGGGCATTTTAATACAGGACCTAATAGGGAGTCCTTGGTTTTTGCAGCTCAAGTGGACATTTGAGTTACTGCAGTTTTTTTCCACTTCTACATTGGCTCAGTTTTTTCAGCAACTGATGTTGCCACTTGTTTAATACTCAAACCACATTTAGATCATCTTAATAGAAATTTCAAAGGCTTTAATGGCAATACAAATCAGCTTTAGCAATCTGTTGTATTAATTCTCAATTTCTTACCTTCAACTAAAGCTACAGTTTACTTTGCAACATCTAAACACACATTTAGAGATGAGGTGTAGTGGTTGACCAGAGAAGCAACAGAGGGTGTGTTGGGAATGCATTACAGTAGCATTACCACATGTCCATTAGCTCATCCCAGCACACAAAGTGATCTCGTCCGGGGTTTAATCTAGTCCATGTCAAGAGATCAGCCCCCAGGAGACTCAGAATACAACATGTTATATATGGTAAAATCACAAGACTAGCATGGCAACCATACACTCAAGAGAACACATACATTCACATTACCTGCATTAAAGACACAACAATAGAATGGATGTGAACTGAGTTTTGTGGAGAAGGTTTTCTGACTCACCCATCACGAATAATTGCAATCTTGTGTCTACATCAATGAGGATGGGTTTGAAAGGATGAGCATTTTCCCTCTAACCTAGCATCAACAGTATATAAGGGATAGTGGGGGATAGATGGCCTTTCTTTGAAGCAAGGAGATGGTCTGAAAAGCACCACCACAGGTTGGGTTTTACAAGCAGGATCCAAATCAAAGCAATTAGACCATAATGTGCTCCATAAACCTAGAAGAGAGAGGCCACTGAAGGGGAAAATGGCAGAAATACATTTACATGCCCGTAGCTTTAAAAGGACTTCAAGCTATATTAAAAAGAAAATGAAATTACTAGTCCATGGCTTAGACACTACACCCTTACCACTCTACTTATATGATGCAATATACTGGCTTGCATCTATTCACAAAAGCTCAAGCACTCTTTCTCAGTGTGCATTTCTGCTGCCCCGTTGTTTCCTGATAGAAACCACAGGGGGTTTAAATGTGACCAAATGGATTTCAAACAATCCACACTGCCATTTAGAGAGGTTAATTGGCTGGTCCAGTGCCAAATAGATCCAACAAAAGCTGAATCTGAGCCACGACTAGAAGATATACTTCAGCTGATTGTAGGAAAATGTCATAGTACTGCTGCTTAGCAATCAGACAGTGGCAAATATCCACAATCCTGATCAAAAGTCTTAACTTAAAAAGGAAATAGAGAAAAGGTCCCTACACTGAGGTCCAACCACATGAGAAATCAGGTATTGATAACAGAGCTGCACTGTAGGAACACTGAGGTTCACTGCTGTTTTTAACAAGCTCTGACTGATGGCCAAAAAGAGGTTGTTTCCTTTCTGTGACTCCACTTCGACCACGGGCTAAATGCAGCCATAAACAAGACAGACCTTATAATAATGACAGGGCCAGAGACAGTCTTGCCACAACGGCAAACTCCTACGAGGCTGCTGAATACAAAACACCTACAATAAAACATATAAAAGCACTCATGTATCCTTAGTTGAGCTAGAAAGACCCATGTTGTAAATGCTTTATGCAGCAGAAGTTGTGCAGTTTTGCTTACTCAATAAATCTAACTCTATGACTCTGACTACATAAACAGGATGTCCTCAACCTTGTCTACCTCCCCCAAGTTACTACAGAAGGTACATACGTAGCCAAACTCCTTCACAGAGGTATTACATTTCCCCTGACCTAATCGCACGCCCACACAATAAGAAGCATAACAGATAGGGGCCACGTCTCCTCCATGCCCCCATTCTGGACTGGACCTTATCTGCAGGGAAACACATTTCAGCTGGGGCTTGTCCTCATGCAGAAGACTGGCCTGCTGACGGTAGGCTCTGAGGGCTTAACCTGAGCTTACTGCACCTCCTCTCTCCCCCCTCACAAGTACTCCCCATCTCTCCCAGCCCCCTACTCCTGCAGCTCCAGATCTAGTCCCTATGCCGGTGCCGACACAACAGAAGACACTAGCTCTGCACAAAGGGGTATTTACAGAGCCTGTCAAGTTATTAAACTTTAATCCCACTAAGAAGAGCATATTCTGACAATGAATTATAGATGACACAGGTTAGAGTCTCCTATATGACCTCCATTCCACCAAACCTGCCACGGTGGGTTTTAATAAACTGTATTATCAACTCAGTTAGGATGCTGCCTGCACCTAGATGGGGGTTCATATATATCTTATGGAAAGAATATGGAGGAAGCATGAAGGAGAATCTAATCCTGATGTGCATTACAGCTGTGGGGGGTCAGGCTCTGACTAAATCTATGAGTGCAGGATGGCAGGAGAGTATCAAGCTGAAATCTACAGCACAGAATGTGGAGCAATTATGAAAAGGGTGGTGTTAATTCAGTCACAGGAGCCCCGTCAGTGACCCCACTGCATTTCATTTGTTTAGTCTTCGGGGAGCCAAACAGAATTGCCACTTTCCCATCTGTCAAAAATTGGCAAAAGATGCTAAATGAGTTTTAAAATTCAGTAGAGACCAATTGTCCTTCCTTGAAATTATTTTATCTGTTGCCCCCTGAGATGAGCAATACAGGCTGTCCTCCTGACAATATCATACATACTGTGATTTAGTGTGCAGTGTCTCTTAGAAAGGTTACATTGAAAGTAACATCTGTCATGGGTCTTTGTTGGTTTGTTTAAGGCCTTTTCTAATATAATGTGGTTTACTACATAGGACTACAAATAAACTGCTTACTACGTATTCAGCACTTAATACTGTATACTGCATACCTGGCAAGTATGATTTTGGCATAAATGATAATCACAATGATACTGATCAAACTGGAAAAAAACATAAAGAATAATAGAGGACCTAACCTAACGTAAGTAGACTGGTATTGAAATATTTTCAATTAAGGAACACACAGAGGATTTTTTTGGCATTTCCTTTCCTGAAAAGGCCAATATTGTGATCGCGGTTAAAAGGGAATTAATTGTGCAGTTCTACTGCATGCTCATCTAATGACTACTATGCCATTTCCACCACACTACTGCATATCCTCTCTACATCACATGAGTCTGTTTACTGATAATACTGCTCCAAGCTACACTGAAAACCAAGCTACCATGCTTGTGGGGCAGAAAACAGATTTAACAACAACATACAAACAATTTACCACTTGTACAGGAAAGTAATTATTTGAATATTATTTGACCATACAGTGTATAAAATGTATTGCAGTTGCTTGTTTTCTAGCTGGTGAGGTCTGCCATTAGATAGCATGGCCAACAGCGATACATTATGAAGTAGTTTAATATGACAACCTCCTGTATCATAAAGTAAGGCAAATCTAGTATAGATCTTTTGCATACACGCCTCTATTATGACCTTACTCACTACAGCGGGTGGCATAAGCACCAGTGTTGACATTAGGCTACCAGGCATCTAGTCAACCTAAATTCTAAACGCATTATAGTAGGATTTGGGAGCAATACACAAAAGAGACAGTATACCATACTTTAGCCAACTTAAGATAAATGTTAGTGACTCTGTCAAGTGGAGTGATTCACCAAACTGCGATCACAAACAGAGAAACTTGTGAAAAGCGAACTGAAAGAGGTGTTTCTTTGTACACAGGCAGTGATCTTACAGCTTATAATATCCCTGATGTCTATGTAGCTGTCCTTGTCAACACTTCTTGTGTTTCATCAAAATGTAAAAATGTGGGGCTCAGATGGCCTAGTAGTTACGCAGGTGCAGCTTGGGTTCAAGTCTGGCCTGTGGCTCTTTCACTGCATGTCATTCCCCACTCTCTCATCCCTGTTTCCAACTCTATCCTCTGTCCAACATCTCAAAGAAAGGCAAAAAAAGGCCCAAAATAAATCTTAAAAATGTCCAAATATGATCATCAGAATACACAGAGTCATTCATGACTACTCTTTCTGTTTTCAACATCTCATTTGGTTGAAGCCACCAGAAAATACTTTTTTGTAAGCTTCACAGAATGACTTGCAGAAATCTAGTACTAGATTTCAAGCTTTCTAAACTTTCCGTGCGCCAATGTGCAATACACAGATTATTTGGGGGGAATTTATCAGTTGCAATATTCAAGTAGCACTAGTATTCAGTGAGTAGCATGCATATGCTACATGGTGCTGGACCAGACAGAACAGACTGTGTGACATTAGATACAAAAAAAACTACTAATCAATTTCCCGTATTCGCAAAATTGGGTACTACAAATTCAATATACACTAAATATTTAATTTGATGGTTTCTGATTCAACCTCAGTCACTTAATGGTTATTTTGACAATTAATACAAATGATCTAAAAATGGGGAATCTTCTTGAAAGCCTTAATACAATTTTTAATAAAACAGGGCAGACACAGATTATCTGACATTAAATTAAATACTGTTTAAGACCTTTTCCAAGACCCTCTTCATACATTTTAAGACCTTACTGAATCTTAAGTTTGTAACCTGTTACATCAGCAGCACTGTTGTATTTTTTTGTGCTAGTAAAATCAAAATTTGACTCCAACAACTCTGAAAAAGTTGCATGTACCCATAATTTCAACACATTCATCACTTAATCACATACAGTTCATTTGCTAGCTTAAGGTGCCCAGTGGGACAGGACATGAGTACACACAATCAGGTCAGATCTGGGAGAGTCAAAAAAAAAAAAAAAAAAACAATCTCACATGTGATCAAATCTTTTTACAAATAAAAGCAGAAAAACTGGACAACAAGCCCTTTGGATGAGTATAAAAATAGTAAAAACTATAAAGGTCAAATGAAGTTTGGAGGTCTGTAGCGACTGCCTCTGCAGAAAGTCGGTGACCTATGCACACTATGCACCACAGCATCCGCAGACTCTGCTCCAACATTTTACATTGCCTACCACTTTGTGGCTGAGTTGCTGTCGTTCCCAATGGCTTCCCGTTGTTGATTTTATACACCTGTGGCCATGGAAGTGATTGGAACACCGGATTTCAATTATTTTGATGAGTGAGTGAATACTTTTGGCAATATAGTGGATGTTGCTGCAGATCTTTGTAATTCAACTCAAAATTGTCATGCAACCTTAAAAAACTTAGTTACTGTTTTGATCATATTTCTTATGCTTCCAACTTTAGAATTCAGACTTTAGTGAGGTGACAGCTAATTATATATGACTCACATATTGCCATCAATATTTAAACATTAGATATTTTCAGTCTACAATCTTAGGATGGTATATAAACATATGTTTTCAATGCTTAACTAAATGTATGGGCAGTCTGAGCTGTCACTGAGGTCAGTGTGTTAGCAATGTGACCTGGAGCTAGGGTAACTTCCTGTATCTCATGTCTCTCTCGTGCAGTCCAGACCAGGGGCCTCTCATTACAGACTGGAATCCTGCTTCTAAATTGCAGGGCATGGATGTTGACTCCCTGATTCTGGAGTAATGGGATCCAGGGTCATCATTATCAAGTACACAGGACCTACATCATAGAAGTTTTTACAGCCTTCAAACAGCTGCTTTTAACCCCCAAAAACCACATTCCACTCCCATCCTCTTTCGAAAAACCTCCCTTCCCCACAGTGCTAATCCCGCTCGGTTGAGGAGCGTATTTATGGGGTAAACATCTTGCAGCTGTAGTCACACTGAGAAAAAGCGCTGTCTACCTGAGGAGCCAAGTGTCTTCCTGTGTTCCTTATGGAAGAAAAGTCACTAATAGTGTTCTATACCCCCAACAATTTCACTGAATTTAAAGGAGTAAACTCAAAAAGGAAAGTGATGTTGGAGTTGCACATAAGCATAAAAACAAGATGTGATGCATGTTTCTCTCTTCAGGGTGCTCTGGATTCAACAAAGAGAAAAACAATAATGGAGTGGCGCATATGGCACATAGCTGTAGAGCCTTTGGAGACCCAGCAGTAGCTGTCATCTTTGGACATGACTATCAGCATGGTAGAGACACAACAATGTGGAAGCAAACACAGTAATTACCCAGTCAGAGAATAGGACTGTGTTTGCGGGTAAATGGCAGGTGGTTATGATAAGTGGTGAGGCTATTGTGCCAGCAGGCCTTGCCTAGTCCAGTTAAAGGTGGAAGTCATGCAGGAAAGAAAATTACTCCTGCAACTCTGTCTCATGGGCTCCCTCTGTGTGCAGATCTCATGGAGAAAAAAAGCTTGATAGCTGCCATTAGCTTTGCAATGGTGCATTCGGTGGTAGTATACACCTTGAGCAGTCTCCCCTCCCAACAGAAACGAGAAAAGAAACTCAGCTTCAGTAATTGCATTAGCAAAAATGCATGTTTGACATAAAAAAGTCTCAGTTCTCTCATCACAGTGGTCGAGTTTCACAGGGGCTATAATTGTACAATTTCCATTTAAATGAGGTTCAGAGAAGGCTGTTGGAGGCTAGAGTTGCTTGTGCTTGAAAGTGTAGAGCATATTAACAAAGGCAGGGAAAAAAGAAGGTGCCCTTTGAACACTAAAGTAAAGTGAAAATAAAGCAGACTGTAATGGTGTGACAAATACAAAGGGCAGTTTTTAATACTAACATCACCTAAGGGCATTTTAGTGAGAGTTTGGATCTAATTCTTCCTTAATATCACGTCCCTGTAGACCTCCAGCCTCTGATCCTAAGGAAAGGTAGCAGCAGGGTTGTTGCAGGGTTGTGAACAGCCCCCCTCAGAACATGCTGCGTGTGGGCGGTGGGGCTGCTACAATTGGTTGTGATCTAAACCCCGAGGGGTCAAAACCAGAGCATGATCCTAGGGTCAGCCCAGCTCCTCGCTCTCTGGTCTCTATTCTCTGCTGTGCTCCTTTCATCCAGCACTCTTAACTAGTCATTACAGGGGTTCCTCCTCCCTGTAGGTGGAGGTAGCCTTTATGTGGCCCTGTGCTGTATACATGTACGGTGTCACGGTCACTGACGAGGCAAACTGGGAAAACAGGCAAGTACATAGTGGATTAGGTGAGCCAGACTCTGGCAGTGCAGGAAAGTGGCTTATATCTTACTGAAAGATTGTGGAGGCTGTGGTGACTATATACTGGTTCGACTTCTTAGCTTGAAAAGCGAAAGAAGCACCGCTCTACAAAGATGAAATTGAAAACTTCAAAGAGGAAACATATATAAATTTTATGTGATATTAGAGGGGTGACAGATTGTTTGTAGAAAAAATGTTGAGTATATGTGCACATGCAATAATTTTAGATTTGATACAGTTTTATTCAAACCTTTAAATTGTGCTGAGGATGAACTGTCTGAGGCTTCGCTTTTACATTTTATGGTCAATCAATCATCAAAACAGCGAGATGAATACAAATGCATTTACATACTGACAACATGGAGGGATTTTCTCTCCAGTGCTTCAGGATATATGCAAGAACAACAACTATCTCCATCTGAATGCACAAATACACTTTCACAGCACAGATTTATCACAGATCTTCACTACACAGTGTAACTGATGCTTTAAATTTAAAAAGCCACAAAGGAATTTACAGGGTCAGACTACTAACACAATAACAGAGCTTTGCGGATTCATGAAGCTGTCACTATGTTACAAATCTAATGACTATTAAACTTGAAAACGAGGGCTCCCGTTTTGCTGCTTTCAGCAGAACCGTCTGATGAAAAAGATTGCAGAGGTGATAGAGAAAGGCACTGTGAAGCCCAGTGGCCATATTGTTGAATTAGAGAGGGATATCATAGAGGCATTATACCGGATATTTATCTCATTAATCAATAATCGTGGCATATGTGTAATCTATGTGCGATGTGTGAAATGTCCATCCTTTGTCAATAATCTTTTATCAGGAGGCAATAAGGCTGTGTTAGCCCAGCTCGCCCATGCTGCCCTCTGCTCTGATATTAAAAACCTAGGGGGGTTTCATCAGAGCGCAGGGTTCAACGAGCAAGTGAGCATACACCACAGATCCCCAGCGCATTGCTTAGCCACATTACCCAGCATTCACCAGCACAAATTTCATTATTAACTCATTGCTAGACCGAGCTCAGCCACGAGCGAGCAGCACTGAATCATAAAGGGCTCATTTAGCGCCAGATCCAGCCGCAGATTATCCTTCACACTGGCCTTAGATGCTCTGTAAAAAACAGGCCTTTGTTTCAACTTGTTCTCTAAAACAAACCTTCTGTGTATTTGCATATGTAAAAGGTTAAAGGACTTTGGCATATAAAACTTAATTTCTTCTTTATCCTTAAACCATATCAACAATATAAAGCACTTATTTATTTATAAGAATGTGTATGAAGTGCTCTAAAAGCATTTATAGAGACACCTATGTAGAAGTGAACTCATGTATTTTTCAGTGTTCATGAGAAGAAGCCATAAGAGAAAAAGGAAGACTGACCAATGCTGGGAACCAGGGAGGACACTGAGAAAAAGTGTCCACATTAGCACAGTTTCTGTGCTCTACCTCATGAAACTTCAACAATTGACAACAGGCCTTCAGTGTTTTCTGTGATGTATCATACATGTCAATATTTCTTCAAACAAAGAAACATGGGATATAGTATAATTTTTGTGCACTTACCTAGTTCAAATAAATGTCACCAAGGGAGTCATCCAGAGGGCAAAAGAGAAAGAAAAGAAAGGATACTTTTAATGCAGTGTAAAGGTTTCATGCACACTTAGAAACACAGCACTGTTTCATATTTCTATGCATATGACAGCATGCTAGAGACAAATAGATCAAACTGACATAAAAAACTGTTCTTTACCCCTATTTCTCTTGCAGAAAAAAAAAACAGAAAGGGAATAATGCTTTAACTTGTGCACATAATAAAACTGTTCAAGGTAAGTGAAAAGCTAAATAGCCAGTGTGGTATGTTACAACAGAAGCAGTTCTCTATACATTTAGCAAGAAGGACACTTTCTGGGTTGGTTTACATAAATGAAGCTATATTTTAAAGCACTAGAAAGCTCATATTTCCACCATATGTTGTTGGTGTTTTTTTTTCCTGCAGATGGAATGCTACAATTGAGACAATATCAGTTGGATTAATAGTATTAGATTTCCTTTAAACACCATTACTGTCAAGTTAAGAGTTTTGTCTCATACAAACTGTAATATGATATGAAATAATATCCAGAAGTTTTTTAATAAAAGCATTTTGAACAAAGGAAAATATCTGCTGTTTGCTCATGGTGTCTAGATGTACAGATTTGTGCCTCACAGACATCTGTACCCAAAGATTAATGTACTGAATGGTGTAATAATAACCTTGCAAAACAGACTCCATGTCTTTCATCGGGCAAATCCATCTTGAGAAGCTCCGATCCACAATGTTTGTGCCTAACCAAACACGGTTCTGACCAACCAGCGTAGTTTGAGGAGAACAAGGTGCTACAGGCAAGAATTAATTGCACTGAGAGCTGGTTGCAATGGCTACCTCTAGTTCAGTGATTAGCTCAGATTTAGCTTTAGTAAAGCCTCAGTTTTACCAGAACTGGATCACATTTCTGTATGAAATAAAAATTAAAAGCATCATGATGGAAAAAATGTTTTCACTCTTCTGCCGACCTGCTTCAGCATGTGTGTGACAGTCGTGGAGGAAAGGGTTAGCTGTAGTGTGAGTGGGTATATATGGCTGCTAGTGGAGTGATAAGGCATCCAGAACGTCCCACAGCTAATTCAAAGAAGAGATTTCTTTGCAGGGCAGAAGAAGTCAAGACAGTCTCTTATCTGTTTCCATGGTCAAACATGAGGGAAAATGTTGGTACAGTGGAAGCCTTCCATTAAAGGAAGTGATGAAGATGAACAGCATCAGTGTTGGCAATCGACATAATTGTTATTTTAACGCTGGTTTTGGCACAGGCCCTTGTTTTCACAATCACTGCATCTACTAAGATGTCATAAATAACCTCAACCTACATTTACTCAGGCAAGTTAGGATGAGAGCTATTTGGCTTAAAAGCATGACCAAAAGACATGCTCAAATGCTACATTTAAACATCCTTCTTGGCAGATTATTCAGTTTTTAAAAATCAGTCTTGTCTAAATAAATAAAAAAGCACGAACTGGTAATAAAAATGTTGTCAGTGTAAAAAAGTGATCTAGTAAATTCATACAAAAAATGAACAAGACACATATTTCCAACGTCAGCACATGACAAATCAGCAAAGAATGAAGAAACAACCCTCTTTTACTAGCATGTTGGTGGCCATTTCCCATTTCCATTTTTACAGCAGGAAAAGATCTGTTTAAGAGCTACTGTCTGTTCTAATGAGATGTCTCTTGATTTAGGGTCAGGCCGCACGAAGGCTACAGTGTTTCACACAGGCCGCTCTGATGGTCAATAGAAATCAATACAGCCAATGCAATTATTAATACAGTCCTAGGCAGTTAGATGTGAATGAGACAGATGACATTAGGCCAGATTGATCTAGAGGGAAATGGATTTCATGAAGCACTCAATGCCTTCATTATATTCCACACAATGGAGAGTCTGGGGGAGCTCAAAAGCGTGCACACTGCACTTCTCTGCCTCCCGGTGCACTAACATGAAGGGAAATTACACTGCTAAATCTAAATGTTGTGTTATAACACATTGATGTAATACAAGGCTACTCTTTGTTGTTAATCTTGTTCTGGTGACCTCCACAGTATTGTTGCTTTTAAATATTAAACCATAATATTGTTCTGTTTGCCCTGTGCCGCTATTTTGGTATTACAAACAACAGCATTACTTGATATACAGCACATTTCTACAGATCTTCAGAGACAATAATATGGCATGAACACACAGGTGAATAATGAATGTGTTGACTGTTGCAGATATTTCACTGAAACAATGCAGTCAATACTGTGCATCTAGCACATCTCTAATGAAGAATGAGGATGGGTTGTGGAAGATGCAAGTGAGTCTCAGGTGTTCCTCCCAAATGAATATTCACCCTGCAGAAGAAGCGTGCTCCCTGTGGGCCTGGATGTGGCACTAAATAACACAGCATTAAGGCTGGTAAACACAAACACAGCTCTGTGTGTGCTCTAAAGGGCTCTGTTTGAATAACCTCTACCTCTTCAGCTTTAAACATGGTCTACCAATAAAGCCTGCTTATTGTCCCCAAACCCCCACAGCTTCATTAACAATAATATCTAATATCTATCTTTATTTGCTTTTTTATCCTTCTCTTTGGGGATGAAGCCACTTTATTAGCTTTATGTTATTTCATTTATTCCCCGGTTTGATGGATAAGAATGTCACTATTATTACATTATTTGAAATGGCCAATGCAGACCATGAAGAGATAAGATGGCACCATCAGAAAGACAATATGCTCTGCAAAAACACGATACTTTAACTTTTCATCAGCAAGACTGATATGAAAGCTGGGCTGGATATAGCTTGCATATTTGCATATTCTGACATCTTCTTAAGATAAATTATTAAGATGCACTGGGGTCTGTATCTACGGACAATGCTTTTTGCACAGGAGGCAGCCACAACCTGCATTTCAGAGTGCTTCTCACCAGCATTTATTGTTGTGAGGTGAAATATGCTTCTCTTGGTAGTATCCTTTAGGTTGTGGATCTCTGCTGGTTGGTCTTTGACCCAAAAGTGAGTCGAGAGGCATTTTCAGGTGGCACAAATGTGTTCCTGGAAAGAACAACTGAACCTAAAAGTCCATGAAAGTCCTTTACAACATGCTTGTTTTGTCCTGTCTCTCTTTTTTGTTACCATTTTGGCCTGCATAAGGTCTATATAGACAAATTTATAGAACAAATGTATTATTATTTAAGTTATTGAACCAGGAGAACCTCATTGAGATCAAGAATCCCATTTACAAAAGTGTCCTGTCCAAGACCAACCTGGCATGCCAGATGGATGTGTTTCACACATCCATCTGGTAAGCCTCTCATTCAGAGCATTTGGGAAAGGGCAGAGGCTTTGAAAAAGAAACCTCGGAGTGTGTAGATGAACGTTCTGTCTGTCACATCTTTACGGGCCAATCAGAGCAACAGAACATGTGACGCAGCCGCCACCAAGGAGTAAACTCCATACAGAACTGCATAACGCGAACCATGGCAACTGTAGTCATGAAAGTACTTGACTATTGTCGTTTTTGAAAAGAAAACTACTCACTGCTGTTCTTTGTTCTTCTTTTAAAGAAGAAATGTTGTCAAATTCTGATAAAACTGGTGTTTTAGCAGCATCCACGCTAATGTCTTCCGCCATATCTGCACTGGCCTCTTGTTGTGCTTTCTTACATCATGACTCCGCCTCACCCAAAAGTATCACCCCTCAACACCAAGGGTGTTTTCACTCATGAATTGAAAAACTGCTGAAAAAGCTGCACAGCATTAGGCTAAACTGAAAATGAGTGCAGCCTGGACAAAAACAGTGGCTTTGGACAGAGGCTCTAACTCTACAGAGAAACCTCTTTTAAACCTCTTTTAAATATACAGAGATTATCACTCAACTCACATCTCTGCTCAGTTTGCAGAAAAAACAACCAACTACTGTCATCCTTGTTACTCAGCACCATTAACAGTTGATAAAACTTACCATCAATATCTGTATAAAACAGGCCTTTAATGCTGGTAAAATGTTATGCCAAAGCAGCTGCCACGGCAAGCTGGTGGTCTATAAAAAGAGTGCTACCCATCAAAATGTTCCACAATGTGGCTTTGTACAGAACAGGGGACAATGTCTATGCTTCCCCTAAAATCTGAACTTGTTCCTCATATTCTGATTTTGGAATAAAATAGTTATTTTGCTCAAGGGGCATTTTTGATCTGGTAAAAGCATAGCTCCCGCTATTGTTTTGAGATATGGTCAAATTTGTCAACAAGGCAGCCCATCTTTTCAGAACAACAGGACTGTAGTTGTAGTTAATAGCTGCTGCCATAATACTATAATCACGTTCCTGGACGTCCAAAAAGAACAATATGTAAGTGGCAGCTGGTAGAGCAGAGTGATTTTTCTGTATTTTGATTTAAAATGGAAATAAAGTTGTATGTAGGCTGGTTCAGGTTAAACTGGAACATGATCACTCAAAGAGCAATGCGTAACCAGAGTAGACATGTGGATGCAAGGTTGGGTTGTAATATGGCAGTATCATAAACCAGGGTGTTTAAAATAGCCATGTTTCCCTTAAATGGACAACAAAATATGCTGTTTAATGTGTGTATGTGCAAGAGTATGTCAGTTTTCAGCAGCACGATTACTGCCTGTGTTTGAAGATACTATAAAAGTAACGTCATGACCAAATGATAAAATCCTCATTTACCAAATAAAGAAGCTGTTAAAGGACTTGCTATTCAGACCTGCTCATACTCATGCATAACATGATGGCCCATACTGCTGTCTCTCCAGGAGGCAAACTGTAATGAGAAATGGGATGAAATGCTTTAAGGCTCAGCTTTAAACTACTTAGAACGTAAAAGTCTTTCTCAGATGTTGATGTAGGCAAAAACAAAGCCATAGTGGATATTAAATTTGTATTTACAAGGATGACAAAACACCATTCAACATGTCTGTGATTGTCAGATAGGTGGGTAACACCAACTTTTGTATGATGTGTTTGGATTTGAAGCCATAAGGTGATTTTTTTGTGAATGAAACAAACAATATAAGGCAGCTGTGCTGTTGAAAAAAGTGTTCTGATTTTTCTTCTTGAAGCAAAGAGCAGCTCTGGCACTATTGTAAAGAATAAAACCTTGGTGTACTGTGCCTTTTTATTATCTTTATTTTCAGTGATGTCAGTTTGGTAACCCGTGAGAGAGGTGAAAAGCCCCAGGAGGTGTCTGGCCAGTGAAGGGTATAAACTGAGTGAGTCAGAGTGTGTCCTGAAATGTGACAGCAGCTGGTGTGTGAGCTGAGCAGAGACTGTTTCTCTGCCATGGCCGGGCAAACAAGACAGCAAGGCTGCCAGGTCTGTGTGAGCACACAGGTAGAGTGGAGACACAAGGCCACACATAAACACATTCAAGCACAAATCCAGGCACACAGAGTACACACGCAAACAAAAACATTTACAAAACAGCTGCTTCCATATCTGCAGTCACACACATACATAAACAAAACACACCAAACATGTTGGTTTTTAAATGTTTGCATTCCTGGAAAATTCTGCAAGCTCCTGGCATTTTCCCTGCACTAATCCAGCGTTTAGTGTAAGCAGCAAATCCTGTGATGCTAAAGCACTAATAATGCTCGATGATCCCATTTCTGCTGAGTCTATTTCCCTTAACCCTGTCTGGAAAAAGGATGCTAAAATGTAGACCAACACCAGCAAGTCAGCTTTGCCAAAACACTTCAGTTTACCAAGACTCACATCTGTGAGTCTTGTGTTTTTTGTTTAAAACCCTCAACCTATTTTTTTTTTTTTCAAATAAAAATGTAAGTCTATGGCTATTGAGTAGTGCTTTTGATCAGTTAAGGCCTGTGTCTAAAGATGGATTTTTTTTAGCTCTGGCAGTGCCTACAATTCCAGAGCACTTCCCGCCAGCGTTCCTTGTTGCTACGTTTAAAAAAAAAAAAGACTCCTGCTTTCCTTGGTAGAATGGTACCATAGATGCTGTGTACTCCATATTTCTGCATTTCAAGTAAATATTATGAAGAAAAAATGAGGACAATGTAAAGGAATCCCTTCTCCCTCTCTCTCCCTATATGCATATATACAGTTGAAACCAGAAGTTTACATACACTATATAAAAAGGCACATAAACATTTTTTTCTCATCGTCTAACATTAAATCAGATTAAACTTTTCCTGTTTTTGGTCAATTAGGATTACCAAAATTATTTCTATTTGCTAAATGCCAGAATTATGAGAGATATCATTTTTTAGACAATTTTTTATTATTTTCTTGAGAGTCAGAAGTTTACATACATTTCATTAGTATGTGGTAGCACTGCCTTTAAACCGTATGACTTGGGCCAAACGTTTTGGATATGCTTCCACAAGCTTCTCACAATAGTTTGCAGGAATTTTGGCCCATTCCTCCTGGCAGAACTGGTGTAACTGAGCCGAGTTTGTAGGCCGCCTTGCTCGCACATGCCTTTTCAGCTCTGCCCATAAATTTTCAGTGGGATTGAGATCAGGGCTTTGTGATGGCCACTCCAAAACATTGACTTTGTTATCCTTAAGCCACTTTGTAACCAGTTTGGCAGTATGCTTAGGGTCATTGTCCATTTGGAAAACCCATTTGCACCCAAGCTTTAACTTCCTGGCTGATGTCTTAAGATGTTGCTTCAGTATTTCCACATAATGTTCTTTCCTCATGATGCCATCTAATTTGTGAAGTGCACCAGTCCCTCCTGCAGCAAAACAACCCCACAACATGATGCTGCCACCCCCATGTTTCACAGTTGGGATGGTGTTCTCAGGCTTGCAAGCTTCCCCCTTTTTTCTCCAAATGTAACGATGATCATTATGGCCAAAAAGTTCAATTTTAGTTTTGTCAGACCACAGACCATGTCTCCAAAAATTAAGGTCTTTGTCCCTGTGTGCATTTGCAAACTGTAATCTGGCTTTTTTATGTTTCTTTTGGAGTAATGGCTTCTTCCTGGGAGAGTGGCCTTTCAGCCCATGTCGGTAAAGGACTCGTTTGACTGTTGATAATGACACACTCTTACCAGCTTCAGCCAGCATCTTCACAAGGTCTTTTGCTTTTGTTCTTGGGTTGAGATGCACTTTTTGGACCAAAGCACGTTCATCTCTGGGACACAGTGCCTGTCTCCTTCCTGAGCGGTATGATGGCTGGACATTCCCATGGTGTTTATACTTGCGTATAACTGTTTGAACAGATGAATGTGGCACCTTCAGGCATCTGGAAATTGCACCCACAGATGAACCAGACTTGTGCAAGTCCACAGTTCTCTTCCTGATATCTTGGCTGATTTCTTTTGATTTTCCCATGATGTTACACAAAGAAGCAGTGTGTTTCAGGTGTGCCTTAAAATACATCCACAGGTGTGCCTCTAATTAACTCAAATGTTGTCAATAAACCTATCAGAGGCTTCCAAAGACAAGTCATCATCATCTGGGCTTTCCCAAATTGTTTAAAGGCATAGTAATCTTAGTGTATGTAAACTTCTGACTTTGAAAAAAGTAATAAAAATTGTCTAAAAAAATCCTTTTCTCATTATTCTGGCATTTAGCAAATAGAAATAATTTTGGTCATCCTAATTGACCATAAACAGGAAAATTTTCATCTGATTTAATGTTAGACGGTGAGAAAAAAAAGTTTATGTGCCTTTTTCTATAGTGTATGTAAACTTCTGGTTTCAACTGTATATATATATATATATATATATATATATATATATATGTATATTTTTTTTCCCCCATAATAAATAAAATCATCATTTAGACACTGCATTTTCAGTTTACTTGGGTTGTCTTTGTGAGTTATTAAAACTGGTTTGATGATCCGAGACATTTAAGAGCGATAGATATGCAAAAAACTCAGGAATCAGAAAGGGGGAAAATACTTTTTTTTTTTTTTTTTGCTTTTTTTTTCTTCAGGTTCTTTATCATTGCCAGAAAATAAATTAATGAAAGAAAAGAATGAAAAAAAAATCATGGCCAACACAATATCTAAGGACAAGGAAAGTGAATTCAATGTTCCGACAACTAAAGGGGAGAAATGATGTTATCTTTAAAGAACAGTAAAGATTTAATGTATTTCTGTCTCTTTCAGAGGGTACGGTCTATTTTACAGTCTAGTCTGGCTCTTTGGTGAGAATGTTGTAATAGTTCTGCTCAAACATACTATGAACTAATGTTGATCTGACAGAAGCCTAATTTAAATGAGTTGTTTTAATGTCAGAAGTATTCTAGTTTAAATGATAGCAAAGCTTTGATTACATATCAGAGGCTCAGCTTTAATAATTAAAACAAAAAAGGTTGAAGATGGTTTTTCTTTTTAATCACAAACATCTGACAACATGTAGAACAGCTCTAATAATTATTTAATTAACATGAGGACTTGAAATAGCAAAGGGCACTGTTACTCCCCTCCCCCTGCTCTGACTCATGTTAGCTTTGCCTCACACACGCACAGTCACAGTTACAATATATGCACTTTATCAAAGGACTTCAGTCTTAATTTAAACATATATATTGAGGTTAGTGTTAGGTAGACAGGGCTGTCTTGAAATGCATATTTTTGTGTGTCTGTTCCTCTAAGGACATGAGCATTGATGCCACTTTAACTCTATTTTATATAATGAATGTGTGGAGCTGCAATGAACATAAAATGTTATCTTTATAACCTGGTTTTACAGCAAAAGCACCATGCCAGGGTTAACATAAAATACAGGCAGAGCAGAGGTTATGCCGCAGCGCATCCAGTCGTGTTTGGGCATACAGCAAAGGTAAGCCATAATTACTGGTTTGTAGTAAACACTCCCCCTCCCCCTCAGTTTCCATCGCTCTGAGACCTTCTGTCACCATGACTGGTTTTAAGGCCTTTTTTCTTTTTTTTTTTTTTTTTTTAGCCCTGAGACAGCACTGTTGCACTGCATTTCAATCTCCTCCCCGGCTCCCTCTATAGATGGGAGCAGAGAGCAGCTGGTGAAAAGAGATAAAGTCATGTTCTGAGTGCTGCACCCTTCCAGTCTAGCTTGCACTGCTCACCCGGGTGCTGCGAGGACAATGATAGAGGCAGAAAGTAGATTAAAGAAAGCAGACGCTCTCACTCCCATTACTGCCCACATGAACACCTTGAACCAGTGAGGTTCTCCATCTCTGCGATTCCTGGGGTCGAATCATGTACACACTATCTGATTTCACTCAGCCGGCGTGCTGTGTTTTGGTATGAGTGCCTGCAGAACTATATATTGATCATCTTGTTCTACCCTCTGAAACACTGATGTAGTCCATAATGATATAATATAAGCTCGACTCTAAGGCGAACACAGCCCATCCCCCATTTCTTAATGAAATTAGCTTTTGCCTCACTAGAAACACTGCCAGTGGCAAAGAGAGGTGACAAAGAAGATCATCTTCAAAGGTTACTCCCCACTTCTTTGTTCTTATTGCCTTCTCTCCCACAATCAGTACAAGTTCATCTCTGTCCTGAGGCCATGATCAAAACATTTCAGTGGGGCTTAAATTACATCAATAAAACATTCTCACATAATTCCTGCACACAAAGTGAATATTGAGGATGGTATAATTTCTCAATAATCACTTTGCTGTTTTTAATATTTCATGATTAGAAGCCATAAGAGATTTGTCACACCATCTAATGCAGTGTTATTACCTGGATAGATGTCTGAGCTCATGGATTAGTTATGATGTTGAAGACAGGCAAGACATGAAAAACACAGGATGAAGGGTTTGTGCAATATAAAAAAGCTGCATCATGCTGAATATTTGTAGGTTAGAATTCAAAGTAAAGCATCATAAATCAGCTTCACGTTTTCATGCCCATTTGATCAGACAAACTAGCTACTCTGAGATGACAACTTTTCCCTACACCACAGATCTAAGTTGTACCCATCCACCTTTTCGGAACTCCTAGAAGGAAAAAGAAAAAAGTAATGACACAAAAGCTGATCCATGGTAGAATAAAAGTATTATCATTATCTGACATATGGAAGACATTATTCAGTTTGAATAAGTTGGATGGGTATGATTTTCAACAACAGTCCTAACTTGGATCCCTGAAATGCATCCAGACTGCAGAGTAGTTTGAAGACAGAAATAGCAAATAACAGAAAATAGCAGAAATTTCATTGAACTTGACAACCTCCAGGCCTCAGCTGGAGCTTGTCTTTGACTTTGCCCACAGACAATTCAATCAGCAAATCAACCAAGCACCCAATCAATCAAAATCAAATAAAATCCTGGGGCAAAAAAAGTAGTGAACACATAACATTGATGATACTGAAAAAGTCTAACCTCACATTTGAATCAAGAAATCAAATGAAATTTCTTGAGGGAATTTATCTTATCAAACTTCTGGAAACATCCAATGCAGCTGTTTTTTTTTCTAACTGGACCTGTTTTTGCATTGAAATGTCTAAATCTATAAAATACGGACTACTTCTATGTTATATGAACTTAAAAAGTAAATGTTTTTGGTAGATTATTTCTTTGTTATAACAATGCTTCTTGGCATTAGATTTTAAACTCCATGGAAAGTCTGTTTATTTCTCTTTTAAATGGAGCCTCATTTGTAAGGAACATGCATTTGGGGGAAGAGCAGCAGAGCTGAGTATGTGGGTTGCGCCAAAGAAAACTTTGCCAAATCGTATCTGCCAGTGCCAAACATTTTAATCTGCTGTTGCTATTGACTCTTGGTAACCCCAGATGTCTGACTGTCACCTGTTATGTTCAGCAATGAGTCCAGATCCTGCCAACGGCGGTTGGATCACAGGGCCAAAGTGCGTGGAGAAGACACAGAGGATGCAATGCTGATTGCTGCACTGATTGAGTAGCATCTTTTAGTAGAGGCAGTGTGATGGTGTGGGACGGCATCTCCCTCACTGGAGGCTTGTCATCGTTGGAGGAAATCTTAATGCAGAATATACCGAGATGAGATTCTGCAACCAGTGGCAATCCTATATCTCCACAGTCTGGGACCGAACTCTATCCTCCAAGACAACACTCATTTCCACAAAGCGGGGTTTATCAGAGACTACCTCCAGAACTTGGGAGTGGAGAGGATGGAATGGCCTGCCAGCAGTCCTGACCTCAAACCCACTGAACACTTGTGAGAGCAGCTTGAATGTGCGGTTCCTACCAGAGTGACCAACACAACCACGTTGGCTGACTTTTGACAAATTCTGGTTGAAGAATGGGATGCCATCCCACAGCGGTATGTGACCAGGCTGGTGATCAGCATGAGGAGGAGATGCCAGGCTGTTGTGGTTGTGTGTGGTTCTTCCACTACTGAGGCTCCTGTTTGTTTCATGAATATTTTTTTTTTCAATTTAGATTTTACTGTACAAGAGCCACTCATCTGCTCCAAGTAAAACAAAAGATGATACAACTATACTTAAACTCACTGGAATGTTAACCAACTCTGTATCATATACCTTGCATTGAACCCATCATCCTGCACATTTACGAGAATAAGATCATAAAGGATTCTGCAAAAAATAGAAGGACAAAAAGGAGTATAAAGTATCCAGAAAGTCATACATAGTAACAGTGATATGATAATGAAAACATATATTAATAAATTAATAAACTATAACAGCGCAAACAGCAATAATAATAATAATAATGACAAAAATGGAAATTATTAATTAATTAATACATTTTTGAATTGCCAGTTTTTCTTGTTTCTTCAGACTTCAATCATCCAATCCACCAAACAAGAGCCAATGGCAGATAAAGCTGTTTGGCATCAGCAGATAATATTTTAAGTTTTAATTAGCACAACCCACATACTCAGCTCTGCTGCTCATCCCCCAAATACATATTCCTTACAAATGTGGCACCATTTAAAAACAAGATAAACAGGCTTTCCAGTGGTATAAGATTTTTGCCAAGAAGAAATCATCTACCAAACTCAAATTTCCTTACATTTTTTAAGTTTATAAACATTACCTCAAAGAAAATTCTTGCTTTTCGTAACTATAACAGGGCATGTCTTGTTACCATGGCTGACACAACAAAGCCACTGAGATGGACATGACTTGAAAAGTTGCATGTTACATAAAAGCCTCCAGCAGAATGGAAAGTGAACTAAGCTGACCTTTTGGTCTCCTTTCTGTTTTGTGCTGCTCACTTGTGATCAACCACAATTATTCTCTGCCATTGGTTGTGAGTTCAAATGCCCAATCTCACCCCCCACCCATAATGCTGCAGCCCCATGAGGCATTTCTGGTAATGTATAGACCCACCAACTGCTTCACTGTGTCCACCTCCGCGGATTACCTCTTGTTTTGGTTTGAGGACTCTGTTCATTGAAAACAGCACTCCATACCATGTATTTATTTCAAAGTAAACTGGCAGTTTGGTTTCATGGATGAATTTCTTATAATAAGAGAGAAAAGCTGTTAAAAGTGCCCTTTTTGATTTGTGCAGCAAATGATCCAAGAATACTTGCTCATCAGTGAAACCAAAACCTTGATTTTCTGTTCAGTAGGTGACACCTTATAGAGAGCATTTATGTGGAACAGAGTCCTCAATTCAACACAAGATGTAAACAGTGGAGATGGGCAGAGCCTTGTAATGGTGGTCTCTGCGTGTCTGTCATTGTTTTGACTGCGAGCCCACTGGGGGCTGAATTCATATACTGTGTGTTCAAAGGCAAAATGTTTCCATATTCACATGATAAGAGAACACTATCACTGTGAAAAATGTACTGTTTGAAATACAAATAGCTATCATTTCCTGAAAAAAGGTTTGAATTCACCCGCTGCCACTCATTTGTTGATCATCAAAATTTGTTTGAAATTTTGCAGCATTTGGCTGGAGGTGTGTGCTTTTTCCAACAATGATTGGCTAATGGCCAATGGGATCCTAATCAATAGCTGCAGAAATTTAGCAACAAAGATGTTCTGGAAAAAAGGCACCACCTGTGATGTGCTGTTTCTGACCACAGTTGGTGTTGATGTGTGAAAAGTTTTGTCAAAGAGTCGTTTTTTCCTTGAAGTCACAATCATTTTTTTCTGACTGAGATAATTGTAGCAATCTGGTGCAGCACTGACATCGCAACAGCCGTGACCAGCAGGGTGAGGAACACAAGCTGTCAGACAATCACACAGATTGGAACCAAACCTTCTCAGCCAAATTATATAAAAAGCCTATTTGGAGACACAGCTTTAATGAACAAAGATTTAAAAAACAAAAACTTTGGACACACAGAACTTACTGATCTATGTGAACCAGTGACCTTGGACAATATGAGCCCTTTCCTTCTGCTATCCAAAAGTGAAGCCAAAATACCCACGCAACAGGCTAGGACATATTTTGATGGTGACGCAATCTGGTGTCAAGACATCCACAGACAGGAGCTGGCTGGTTGAACTGACTCCTTCTGCTAATTGAAGAGGCACGATTAACTATAAAATGTTAAAGACCCCTTGTGTCACAGTTATGGGAAGTATAATGACTCTTGTTTGTTTTAGCTGTATTTTCTTCTGCCTATCCTCTTCTAGGAACATTGCAGGAGACACACATGTCAGCAGAACTGTCAATTGTGACATCACATTGCCTCTTCTCTGCATCAAATAAGTAACTACAACAGAACTACTTAGAAAAAGGAAAAATTAAAATCAAATATCATAACAGAATCCCAATTAGATAGAAGTTTATATGACACAGGGATGTGTAAAAAATTGAGTTTTAAATTATTACACGTTTGCCTCTCGCTTCAAATCCTTAGGTTTTTCTGAATGCTAGCTCTGTTGATCAATTGTCAAAATGAGTCAACATTTTTTCAACCAACGTTGAGGCAAGTGCTTAGGTTTATAGGTGCTTCTAAACTTGAAGCTCAACAAGGGAAACAGCAGAAAAAATATACTGTTTGCAGTTCATGATAAGTCCATTCTTAGCAAAGGAAAAAGCAGATGTCTACAATCAGGGATGTGAGACGCATATCCCTCTTCACTCTTTCTGCATCTCTTTCTTCTCTCTTTCTTTTTCATCATTGACAGGACAGCCTGATCTAGGCAGATTTACACATGTGACATATTCTATCCATTTCTTGATGATGGATTTAACTGAGCTCTGGGGATGTTCAGTGCCTTGGAAATCTTTTTTATACACACTCCCTGACTTGTACTTTTAATAACATTTTCTTTGAGTTGCTTGGGGTGTGCTTTTGTCTTCATGGTGTAATGGTAGCTAAGAATTCTGATTAACCAGTGACTGGACCTTCCAGACACAGTTGTCTTTATGCTACAATCAGTAGAGACACATTCACTGCACTAAGGTAATCCCCATTTCACTAATCGTGAGACTACTAGCACCAATTTGCTAAACCTCTGTTGAATCAGGTCATTCACTTTAAAGGGGGTGAATATTTATGCAGTCACTTACTGCACATTAGATATTTTTGCTTAATTGACATTACTTTTTAGAAACCTGTCTTCACTTTGACATTAAAGATGTATTTTGTATTTTTTTTTTTTGACAAAAAAGCCAAGTAATGTTGACCATTATGGATTTATAAAATCAATAAAAGGTAAAACAAGGGGGTGAATGCTTTTTATAGGCACTGTATACACAGAGCTACCCACCTACTCACCATCACTGGCATTTTCACCAGCAGATGCTGGACTAAGGCCTCCCACATCATGAGGAACTCCACACACCTCTCAGACTGTTTACCCTCCTCCCATCTGGCAGGAGACCGTGCATCATCAGGGCCAGGACCACCAGGTTCAAAAACAGCTTCTTCCCTGTAGCTGAACAGCAGCTCAGGACATCGTCCTCGAACAAAGCAATAGCTTTGATTCTTGCTGCCACCTCTAAATACTGATTTATCCATGGCGCCTAATATTCGAAAAGCACCTTCTTATTAGGGCTGTTTCCATATATGCTGCCATTGCTTTTTTTGCTGCTATGGCTTTTTACTGTTGTTATGGTTGTATTTCTTATTGCATGGGTTGAAGAGCAATATTACAAACTGTGTGACACTACAAACTTTGGAAAAAAGATAAAGCTCCTTGAATCCTTGAGCTACTAAGTTTAAAATCTGAAGCATATTATTCAGACACTGAAGGTTAACTCCTGTGTCTTTATTTGCTGCTGAAGTTGAGAAACTTGGCAGCAGAAGAGAGTACATAATCAAACATCTGGTGGTAGAGCTGCCATGTTGGACCCTGTGGACTCTAAATGACCCAGTGGGAGATGCTCTCCCAAACACAGCCTGCTGTTTATTACTGACATCCAATCACTATTGCAATCATCTTGTATATTTGAATCCTGAGGTGTTATTGGAGCAATCAATCTTGTTCGGAGGTTTATGTGGTCACCTGCCGGCCAGTTGGCAGCTGTCCTGTATGGGGAGCTGGCACTGTCCTGAATGCAGGCGTGATCTGTAGGGGCAGCCGAGGCTGGAGGTTAATGAAGCAGATGTTGGTAAACAATCAGGTCAGGGGTGAAATTAATCTGCACCTCCAAATAAAAAAACAGTATCAAACCCACAGCTCATATGAGCACTCATAAATCTAGAGTCAGAAATGAGCACATGTGGCAAAAGAGCCAACATGTGGCAAATGATCTCTGTATCCACAAAGCTTTCGTGGTTCCACTGCCAGGAGGGAGTGTTTCCATGACAACAAATTAAGCATTAGGGGTAATGGATCAACTCCCCAATCAATCAAATATGCAAATATAATTAAGCAGAAAAAAGGCAATTTTTTAAGGAATGTTTGGTGGGATAATACACTATTCTAGCTCTAGAAATAAACACCAATTTAAAAAAGAATCTGCAAATTAATATCCTGCAGAAAAAATATGATATTTATTTGCAAAGCTACTCAACCCCTTTAGGAAAAACATTGAATATGTCTGGGAGCAAAATCCAGATAACCTGAGGGTTAGCATATGCAAGTAAAAGTGATATGATACAGTAATAAGAGCAAAAATCAAAGCTTTAACTTAAGAGGAAAGCTTTTCTTAATGCTCTTGCTGTCACTCTCACTAGTTGCTTTTTACACTGGAATAAAAATGTTTAGTTAAACCACTCGAATTCTCTGTACAATATCAATATAAAAATGCATATGTCACTTATGCCACATATTTTGTGATGTACATATTCATCTTCTGTCAATATTCAAATGTATTTTGTACATTAATTATTTAATTAATAGTTTAAACATGCATCAAACATCACCTGATGCAGAAACATTTGCAGTGACAGTGTTTGTTTTTTTGTCCCTCATGGATGACACAGTCTCGGTCTCTTTATCTAACCAGCTGTTTCTGTTAATTGCTTCCCCTCTTGCTTCTGTCAATCTAACATGGCACCCTCCTAACTGCTTAGGAATTGATGACAATAATGGAAATCAGCAGAGACAATAGAAAGCGATTACACTCTGAAAAGGCCAATTTTTTCCTCCACAACAGAAGCATACAGAGGGATCAGAAAGGACTATGTCTCTTGAAATAGACAGAGCCTTTTTATTATATGCTAAACAAACCCAACAGCTGTACAATTAATCCTAAATGGGGAATATAGCTTGCACTTAGACCATCTGGCATGGAGGGGGATGTTAAAATGAAGACTGAATTGTCTGGATTGAAACCGATGTGTGCAGAGTGAGTTAGGAAGATGCTTCTCTGTTTGCCAGTACTGCTGTTCAGGAGGAAGGAGATACTGAGGAAAGACCTGAACACTAACTTAAAGCGGCTTCCACTGAGACTCATGGGTGACTATGGACCCTTTTTAACAAGTGCTGTTGCACCCTTAAATTTCATCCCAGTACTCCCTTTCTATGGAGTTTTTTCCATGAGAGGATAGTGGGAATTAAACCCATATTTTTTTTTTTTCTAAACACAAATGTAATGTTTTTATGATGCTTGACACAGTGAGAACAACAGAAATGTAAAAAAAAAGACAAAAAAAACAAGTGCATCAAAATGCATCAATAATTGATTAAGAATTGAATCATAGCCCTATGAAACGTAATCGAATCGTGAGGTGCCTACAGATTCCTACCTCTAGTGAGGAAATAGACCCATGTCTGCTTAAAGGCAAAATTCAATTTAAAAAGCTGGTGAATGGAAGTTTTGATAAAATTAAAGTTGTGTGTCAGCAAAGACGCAAACATCAACACAGGATCAAGTATTGGTCGCCAAGCTACTGTATACTGGTGGAGTGCAGCAGACCAGGATTTGTCATCAAAACGACAACAACTGAGCTCACTAATGCAATCACTAAATGGGTTGCTAAAGACTGCAGACCATCAACAACATTAAAGACGAGTGCCTTCATGTCAGTTTACATTTACTTTGCAGAAGAAGCTATTTGGTACTTGATGTGCATGTCTGCTGATTAAGTTTGCATTCTATAAATACTATTGCTCAGAAAGTTAACATATTGTAATTTACAAACCATTGCAACTAAGCTTAGATGTTAAGTAAAGATTCAAAACTGTAGTTTGCCATACTTGTACTTCTTTGTACTTCTTGTACTTCTTTTGTCTATTGAATATGATTTTTTTCCTATTGTCATGCCCTTTAGAGGCCACACTCCTGTGGTGACTCAAGCAATTATTACTGTCTTTGTCTCAGTGTCACTACACCCTGAAAAAGGCACCAATGTATTTTTAATGTTTCTAGCCATGTTGATTTAAGGCCTTCTACATTTTTCAAATCATCTTGAGTGGCTTGACCTGGATTTTTTTGACAATAATTTTTGGTTAAGTTTTCCTTCCAGTTGTTCAAGGGGCACCAGCACCCTCCTGTCTTTTTCATGAAGTATTATAAGTGCTCACCAGCAAGGATATTAGATTTTTATTAGACTCAGAAGCATTGGCAAGTTATTTCTAACAAAGCATTCAGTTTAAAATTATTCAGAACAGCTCAGAGCTGTATGAACTTCATGACAGTGGGCTGAAACATTAACCACCACTTTATAACAGGTAAGATGTTGGTTTTTAAATGGGATTCCAAGACAGGATGAAGAGAAAGTTAGTTTCTTTCTCAAATAAATGACAGGAAAAAACAGATATGACTAATGCCAAAGACAGGACACATATTGCTTAATTCACGTTTGGGTTACCGTATTTTCTGGACTATAAGTCGCTCCGGAGTATAAGTCCCATCAGTCAAAAAATGCGTCATGAAGAGGAAAAAACATATAAAAGTCGCACTGGACTATAAGTCGCATTTATTTAGAAACTGACACACCGTTGCCCGTGCTCTGATAGAGAGGCGGTTGCGTTGCGTGAAGCGGTAACACCAAGAAGGCCCACCTGCAAAGTCATTTATATTCCTCTCCTTGGCAGCTACCAGGGCGTGGAGACGTAACTGCACCGTTGACAAGCCTCTCCCAGCAGCACGTTGTTCAAGCACCCATCTGTGTACTCGTTCCTCCAGCTCTGGCCATCTTCCTTACAGCCTGTGATTAGCTTTCTTTGTTTTCTTCATTGCTATAAGAGTAACCTCTGCTTTTTGCCAGTCCCTCATAAGTTTCTCACTCACTCTAAACTTTCTTTTTGCTGCTCGATTACTGTTTTTGTTCATTTTTTCAGTGGTACAGGAGCATATAACCAATTGCATATAGTTGCCACCATGGTTGTCACAAGCCTAGAGCGCCCCCTCATGGCTGTAGATGGTATTGTTTACTCCTTGTGCATGTCAGTCAGTATGAATTAACAATAAAAAACATGTTAAATTATATATATTTTGATATATAAGTCACACCTGACTATAAGTCACAGGACCAGCCAAACTACGAAAAAAAGTGCGACTTATAGTCCGGAAAATCCTTTACAATGTAGTGTTGCAGTGTCAGATGGCACAGTCCTGATTTCAAAACTTTCTGATATAAAAGTACAATGTAAGCATCAAAATATGTCCAAAATTACAGAAAAATCCATAAGAAATTTAGTTTGTGGTGTCAAACTCATGTAATTTATCTTTATTGCTGTATATTTCATAAATGATAAAGGTCGGAAAAAATTACTTGTTTTGGCAGGTGTACTGAACACTTACAAAGATGTCTCCATGCTACAATGTCTTTGGAAGCTGAGCACCAGTTAAGTTCCGATTCCTTTCTGAAAAAGGTAACAGTAGGGTACTCTGTCCGGACTGCACAAACTACACCACATCTGTGCAACAATTGCAAAAAAGCCACGAGTCAAACATCTAGTACACGTGTATCCCAAACAAAAGAGGAAGCAGCTGGCTCTGCTTTTGGCTGGGAAAAATAGCAAAGCAGTGACAGACAGGTTAACGTCTGCCTGTGTAGATGAATCTGAACACAGACGTTAAATTGAAACACAAAAGAATGAGTCCATTACGTGAGTGTGCATTAATGCAAACATTGTAGCTTTTTAAATGTGAGTCTTCAGCTCGGTGTTTGCCTAAAACTCACACGTCAGTCTCAAAACAAAAATCTTGAGCTGAAGTTACCAAACAGGCAGGCTTGTAAGTCTTGTTCATGAGAAATGAATATTTCATACCATGTACTTTTCTCACACAATGTTTCACTCTGTTCTGCTCTCCTCCCTGCTAGGCAGACACAAAGAAGCAGAAGATTGGGTTTGGCCCATCAAGGACATAATGGTGCTGGTGGAGGAATATTAGATCTCAGCTACAGCTGGGTACAACGAGCATGTGGCTCCTCCGCAGGGACTAACTCCTTGCACCTAATGCAATCAGCCTCACAAATCACACATAGGTTTGTGTGTGCGTGGTTGTGTACACGCACACGCACATGCAATACAGGGCACAAAGACTTCTCAGCATGTCTTGCCGTAAGTCAAATCATCATCACTCAAATGTGATTTGGGTCCAGAGTGTTCTGACTGCAATTTCCTTTATTAAAGCAGTCAGATACACATCAGGCCCTGTTCAGTGCTTCTGGGTTGCGCAGCATCCAGCAACTGAAGGGCAATCTGGGGGGGGGGGCCTGCTGGAGCCAGTGGGGGTGAAGGCAGGAGATGTGCAATTGGCAATGTGTTTAATGACAGCTTTAATGGAGACAAACATAGCTGTGGAAGTCCACAAGTGCACACATTTCATTCATTTTGTTGGTAAAAAGGATAATAAATGTGTGAGTGCATCTGTCAGTTTGGGGTTGGAGATTCAGTTACGCTTGATCTAACAACGAGAGTTAAACTGTCTTACACTGATAGCTGGCAGCACACTCAATCCAGTATTTTGAATTATTAATGCTGCTGGCGAGAGTGCTCAAATGAATCAGTAAATAAGAGTCTGCTTCTGAAAGATCTAAAGAAAGAAGTTAAGAAAAGCTCATTTATTCTAACACTGTAGAAATGCAATCATGAGTTTATGCAATTTCTTAACCCACCACTGACCTTCAGAAACTGTAAGATCCCACACTCCAAAAGACATTAACAGATTAAAATTCCAGGGTAAACAAAACAAAATGACCCCATCACTTTATAATCATACAAAGCACACAACCTCCCATAAAAAGTGACAGCATTTCACGCATCCAATCCCATGTGCCAGAATGCCCATCTGTTGTTGTAAATTATGAATGAGCTATTAAATTTTTATCCACCTTAAATGTCTTCCATTTCTTAATTATGAGACATTGGGGTGTCTCATCCTCAGAAATGAGATTTTTTTTTATATCTATTCTGAAATGTTCAAAATCCTTCTCCATGTCTTTGTCAGGCTATAGGGCTCTTTATATGTGAGTGCAGGAATTCAGATCCACTGCAGCTCCGGCTCATTCTGTACATAAATGCTGCCACCTGGTGATATATCATGGACAGCCCATGTGCAAGCAGGAAAGCTGCTCTATAAATCTGTGGAGGTGTCAGACAAATATCTGATCCCAGCTTTAATGCCATTATCATCACATGCAACATTTCCATTTTTAATTGGTAGGATGACCAGCTGCATACAGATAGAAAGGTCAAAGCAATAAAGACAACTGTGGGATCAAAAACACAAACACAAGCACACACATAGGCTACATTCACTTCTACTCGCACATCAATCAAAATGGCTGCTTTGGGAGGTAGGGTTAATGGTTTTATTTGTCATGCCAACCAAGGACGTGAGCATGCGTGCCCATTGGATGTGATGTCTTTATTAGCAGACATGACAGCAGCCAACTCACCAGCTTGTCCTCCATGTGGAGCAACGCCAACCAGTTAAACCCTCCGGGTTGTTTAACCAACATGCAGACAATCTAAACAGTAACTGAAGCGATACACAGACTCACAGACAAATTTAAATTGGTGAAAACATCTTGAATTAATACTGTATTAACTCATGAAAATCACAAAAATGCTTTTGATGTAAACTATTTTGTTGCTTTAGAATGTCAAGGCACAAACAGATCTCTCTTAAATACCAAAATAACTTAAAGTAGTTTAATGCAATCTTACAAGAAAATCAGATTATTACACTAAGCTCTTAACTTCACTCCACTGTATATTCTCCAATTAAAGTCTTTGTTTAGCTGGTATACAGTGCTGCAAGGATGATGCATTTATGTAGGCCATCAACAAAAGTCTATGTATTTTTCCTTCTGTTTTTGCTGAAATTAATTGCTGAATTAAGCTCAGTCCCAAAAAAAGTGAAACATTTTGTTCATCAAGATAATCTTAACAAATGAAGAGTACTTTCATCATACTTGAAAGATAAGCACAAGCAGCCAAAATGAAAAAAAGGATAGAATTGCAGAATGTGGCCAACATTAGCAGTGCCAGCACTGCCGGCCTTCAATCCTCTTTGCAGGTTTACTTCCACATTCCTGAGCTGAATATCATCACTTAATAATTCAGTTATATGTATGTACGTTATATGTATAAACTTAAAACAAAAAGTAAGGCAATTTGTGTTTGGTACATTATTTCACATTTTTCATGGGCGCAACCCACATACTCAGCTCTGCTGCTCATCCCACAAATGCATGGTCCTTACAAATGTGGCATCATTTAAAAGGGTAATAAACAGTCTTTCCAATGGTATAAAATTTATTGCCAAGAAGCATTGTTACAACAAAGAAATAATGTACCAAACACAAACTGCCTTTCTTTTTGTTTTAAGTTATAACCTGGCAGCTTTTGGACTACTTTATCCCTCTTTTCTAGATCAAACCACAGTGGCTAACAGTGACTCATAATACTGGTGCCAACTGAAAAAGGGATCAAAATTTAATCTAGCTGGCTAATCCCATGCATTTCTGAAACAAACTTCGCACTGACTTCAACTACAACACCACTAAGATTCCGACTCTTTTATGGTGGGCTTTTACCTCTTCTTAAGCCAAGGTCAGACTACACTATTTGTTTGTATGTTATGATAGTCACTGTACCAGATTTGTTGATCACAGAGCTGTAAATTCATGCTATGACTTGATATTAAAGACAACACAGATGTACATAATCAATCACTGCCACTGAAGCCATGATGTTGAAAGGAAGAGGGGCTGGGCTACATTACATCATGAAACAAGACTGTGAGCAAACAAATCTTATTTACTGTGCCATATTGTTTTTGTTTGGCATTATAATGAATGATACACTAATTAATGCCTCTGTTATTTCTTGGCAACATTTCCCTTTTTTTTAGTCCGTAGTGGTAGTCCATCTATGACGTAATATTAAGGCAGGGATGTTGTTGCAAGAGTTGACAAAGTTTTTTCTGTCTCACAGTTTTATCACATAGCACCACCTTCATCACTCTCCTTTCGCTGTTTGTTTACATTTGTAACTGCTGCACATGCAGAGCGCTGTGTGCTGTCATTGGTCACCGTCACTGAAGTCATGGAACAAGTTGTAAACAAAAATCAAACATGATAGACTTTCTGTCAGAAGGTGTCACAGACAGGTTCTTGATTGTTGTTCATTATGATTTACTACAGGAGATGAAACAACAGATTTTCAGGGCCAACAGGTCCTGTAACCCTTCGACTGTCAGATAATCATGCAAAAAAAACATTTAATCTGGACTTGACTTCAATTTGACCTGTTTTAGTAGTAATGGTTGTGTCAATTGAGAGTCTTACACTGTTCTTTTTGAAGATGGGTTTACCTGTTTGGTATGAGGACATTAAATGTCCCTGACAAAGTCTGTGGTCTTAGCCACTTATGAGCAACAGTCTTTTAAAAGACACGAAACAGCTTCAAAATGAATGTGAGGAGCAAATCCAGATGCATACTATGTTGCAGGAAACAATGTTAAAATTTCTTGAGCTTGTGTTTACCACTGACCTTATTTTGGGCATCCAACTATTCACATATTTGGATGGAAACATAAAACCAGGATTACACACTATTTGGGTATGTTTACCCTGTTTAGCCACAGCTTATCACTATGGGTTGTGTTTGTGATGCTTTTACACAAGTCTATTAAATGTGTTTATAGCTCTTCCTTATGTTAAGGGTTGTTATTGTAGCTCTTTGTTCATGAATGTCATGAACAGCACTGCTATAAATGTGCCTGAAAAGCACTTACCAAAATAATGTGTCAAAAATAAACAGACAGGGAAGAAGAATGTCTTCTTTTACAAATATGAATGAATACAAAGATGTTGTTTCAGAGAGAGCACTATGGATGGAAATGCTTCCTGAGACAGGAGTGAGATTGCATACCAGTTATTTACTATCCTCAGGGTGTGTTTTATCAAGAACGAGGGCATCAATTTGTTTTCCATTGGAAAACTAAAAACAGGAGCACAGCTGATAGGGATCTGGTAAGTCAGAAAAACACAAATATGTCATTTGCTTTATGGCTAAACTGCCAAATAATAGATTTTTTTCATTCATGTAAACAGTGCATTACCATAGAAATGGTCTCTTATATGCACATATGAGGGCCAAAGTGGGTGAGTGGGGGATGGAGTTGTTAATCCTGTTAGTTTGCCTTTACCTCTGAGCAGCTCCAGCAACCAGCTCCCATCCTGAAGGGACGGGCACGATAATAACCCAGAGACACTCAGGCACATTCTCAGAAATTCTCCCTGCTGCAGGCTCTAAGTCGGGCTGTGAAACTTGCATCTCATTCCTCCTGGTTAATGTGCAACTCTGTATTTTCACCTCTTCCTTTTTAATGGTAGGCTAGCTCAGTATGATGAGTGCTGCCGATTGCTGGATCCTTGAGTGAGAGAGAAGAAGTAGTATTGTGGAATTTCAAATCACTGTCAGGAGGAAAAAATTATTTCAGGGAAACTGCCAACAGTGAAACAACTTTTTATGTTCCAATATTGTCCCCCCTGGAAACCTGGGGATGTTTTTGCAACTTCTCTGTAGCTTTAATTTATAAAGAAGCAGTAAAAAGCATCTGATTTTGCCAACAGAGCAAACTGATGATTCCTGAAGCAGCACAATTATAGAAACTGTGATTATGTTAAGTTTACAGTGATTAAGCTATAAATTCCTTCATCAGCTTTAACTGTAGTCCCTGATCTCTCTGAACCTAAATGTTTGACACCCCTCTACTGTAGCATCAGGTGATTCTTGGAGAAAGATTCTGCTGAAGAGAACCAATAAAACGTGTCACATGGAAAATCTCAAGGGATTCATACTGTTGATGGATAAATCTGAGTGCTGTCATGAAACCAGGATACACACAAACCTTGTTCAAGAGCTCTTGTTTTGATGTCAACTGTCTTTGTCATGCCACACAACCAGCTATTGCTTTAAAGCAAATCAGAGATTAACCACAAGCTGTCTATCTTTTAAATCTGATTTTTTTTGGTTTATTCCTGCCCAAATTAATCATCATAACAGAACCCGACCTATTCCATTAATTTCCAAAAGAACTGTTTTCACATTAGATGTTTCAGTCATTTCTAGATGTCGATGTGTTTTCTCCGAGCACTGTTAGTAACGTTATTTATATCAGCATGCACATTTGCTGTTAGATGGATTGCAAAACCAAAGCCATTAGTTGATAATATGCTGTCTGTTTCTCGCTGTTACTCATCGGCAAATTGCATTAATGTGGCACGCGGATTGGAGAAACTGTTTGTCTTCCTGTCTCGTGTATGTGTGAGTGAGTGCATGTCTGTGTGGGTTTGTGTATTGTTCAGCCCTTTTTGTTTCCTCTCTGGAGCTGCTGTGTTAATATGTCTCTCCTGTCAATTTTATGAAAGTTTATGTCAAACTGAAATTCCAGTTGAATATTAAAGGTCTCAGCAGGAGCTCATGATTGAACTGCTTTCCAAACATAGTGTTTACACTGCCACCCCCATTACTCACCTACAACACAGCCTCAGGGTACAGTATAGCGCCCACATGATGAAAACAACAGGAATGCATATGGCTATCAAAACCTATTAAGTGCTAATGCATGTCTTTTGTGGTTTAGAATATATGGCATTAATTCTGTTTATCTTAATGCTTCTCTTCATGGGAAATATCTAAAATAACACTACAAGGGTAAAACATTATATTACCCTTTAGAACCTCATAATAGGTAGCATCATGATAGGTTGGCAATAACTCATAGATACAGTAAAGGAATAAAGCTTCAAACAACAAAGGTTACCAATGAGATGTGTGTGTCTATGTGTACACAAACTGTGTGATGAATAAGGCAGTATTCCCATCTCCCCCCATGGCTGCTGTGCTGCAGAGTGAAGACATATGGCTGGTTATGTGTCCTCCTACCCCACCCTGTGGTCTGTCTTTGACATGCTCTCACTGTCTCAGCGAGAAAGAAAGCCAGACAGAGTGAGAAGAGAAACAGAGAGGAAGGAGAAAATGGGCTGACCCTGATCACCAGAGCCACATTCAGTGTAATCTCTGCCCACCCTGTGATTTATAAGGTGAAAGAAGGTGATGTTTTATTGTAATATATGTAGGTTAATGCTCCAGCTTGGGGTGCAAAGCATTACTGCAGGCATGAGCCTACTGTGTTTGTTTTACCAGGTCCTAATCAATCAGGGCATTCAGTGGGTGGAATAACTTTGAAATGAGCTCTGCTCTCATTAAGCAGACAAATCATACATTGTATATTACAAATTACACACCAACACTTGGCTCCATTCCCCCTGCTATCATTTGCTTGGGAATGGGGATCTCTGGTAAATATTTGGTTTATGTAAAAATGTAGGCAATAAGAATGGCTTGAATGGACTAATGTGTTGGTAGAAGGCGAAAGGAAAATAAAGAGCACTCTTTATGCCATTAAGGTCTTTATTATGAAAACAGAAGGCTTGAGACGAGAGAGCCTCCGGAGGAAAAAACAGCCTGCCATATAATAAATGATACAACATGTAGGGAATATAAAAAATCATGAATAGAATTACATTTTCACTTTGCAAATGTATTTCTCTGCACTGCCTCTACTATCAGTTTGACAGGCAAACATAATTTTGCAGGCAGAGCAACAATAATGATACCTTTGTTTTGTAAGAACCAATAAAAGTCCATCTTGTTTGTGGCTGTATTGGTAAGAGGCTTATGCATGTTAAATTTGGTCTGACAGGAAAGAAGAAGAAAGGCTGGACTTGTCATAAGCGGTGCCTCATGTAAATTCACATTATGTCTTTAAAGACAGGAATTATTCACATTTAGAAGTGGTGGCAACATTTTGTATTAAGATAAACACAACCTCTTTCCTTAAAGCCACTATTAGGACACTGTAAAACAGACTGAAATAAATACTGATGTCTCTTAATGAGATACAAAAGCAAAAGAGACTGTCAGCCACAAGACTGATTATATTTATATTGTAACTTTAACTGTCTAAAACCACTGTCAGGGTCAGGGGACAAATGTTTAGCTGAATGTTGCCAAAGTAACCTTTATTTTTAGAAACAAGGGAAATGATTTTCCACAGCAATAGTCCTTGATGAGTGATTTATGTGAATGTTTAAAGAAAGAATAATAACATTCCTGCTAAAAAAAAAACAAGATACACCTCAACACTTCCCACAAACAGCACTGAACTTTGGTGGAAGGGATGGCCATCCTACCCTGCCTCATTCTTTCAATTTGATGTTTCTGTTTCTGCTCTTTTGACAGTTTTCATCAACAGTACGATGTACAAAGGAACTTCAATAACATCATATGACGTTAAAATGTTTCACATGATACTTCATAATCATAGCAGGTGAGATGCATGTTTGGAGGCTTATTGTTGATGGAGATAACATCAACAATCATCCTCCTAGAGTGCCAGAGTACTGGCAGAAAGGGGCTGCATACTGGAGTGATGGATGGTTATCTCTCTCCACTCTCCCCATATTTCCTCTCTTTCTTCAGCTGTTCGTTCAGAATAAAGGCAAAAGTCCAGCCAATAAAATTATCTTTGAACAAATGCTATTTAAAAGCTGTTTTGTGCTACTCTTCAGAGAGAACTGACAAAGCTTGACTTTTAACTTTTTAAGAATCTGCATCATGATGTTTTCTGGCAAACTTCATACACCCTGACTGTCATATTAAAATTAGCTTCCTTTTCAGGCTCTTACAGCTTAAGCGAGCACCTGAAAAGTTGCAGTTTTTCACATACAGTATGCTCTAAAGTAGACTTGAGATTCATCTGGTAAATGGTGCTAGTCTAGGGAAAAGAGAAATCACAGCTTTACATTTGAAATGTAAATGCCAAAACAGAAAAGGAAATATTATAATAATACAACTACACAAATACAGTATGTAGGCCATGTGCAAATCAAAAATTTTGATTTCTTTGTCAGTGTTTTTATGCATTTCAAAATGACCTGTAATTCTGGTAAATTTGTTCCTCTCCACTGCATCGTTCTCATGTAATTTATGTTGAGTTTTAAAGCTTCTGTAACACTGCGATTCACTGAAATAGTGGAGATTGTATAGGTATAAAACAATAAAGATCTCCAAAAGTATCCAAGTATCAAACATTTTGCCAACTTTTGTCCACAGGGGTCACAAACTCAAGTATAAATCAAAGAAACAAAAGTTTCTTTCAAGAGTTTTGAATAGGTCATTGTAGTCCAAACGACAAGAACAAAAATCCACCTTACATAAAGTGACAGCTACAAAATCAATAACTTTTACACCTTTTGAACAAAAGCTAATTCTATTTTGTAGAATTATTCACCCGCATCCTTCCGCCCTGACAAACTTGACATCGGCTATAATTGCACTCAGAGAAACACGGTTTAATTTAGCTTAAACATCTAAGAAACAGTACCTTTCACCTTACAGAAGACATCTGACATATTTTGTCAGCTTTACTTTGCTGAGGCTGACACACAGATCAGGTTAAAGCTGTGCTCCAAGGTCTCAGGTGTCAGACTATGAAAAAATGTGTTGCTGCAGCTCACTGTTTTACATAAACGGCTGCTAGCGTTGTTTTACCACATCTGGTAGGCAGTAAAAATAAAAAGGCACCACTGTGTGTTCATTTAGAGCTCTATCCATCATTGCCAGACAGTAAACAAGCAACAACAGCAAGCTTAAACTCACCACATAACAACACATGTGCTCATTTATTTTACCTAATATAGTGAGTGCCCAACAGCTAACCAAACCTAATAAGCAGAACTAGTGAAAGCCAAAGGGCAGCTGGTTTCATCTTCTAGGATCATGTAATGCAAACTGCTTACATGACATGTCATTAATTAACTGCCTGATGCATTAAACTGTGTTTTGTTCGTATGTTTGCTGAACAGTGACTTTATAATCCTCCTTCTCCACATCTCTGCCTTTACTTTGGCACAGGAGTTCAAACTCAGCAGTGAGGAAGCAGGGAACCCAGCCAGGGACACCGGGGGGAGACGAACGGTGTAGATCAGCTGCTAACATGACATTAAGCTTTGTCAATCATCGCATCTACAAACCTCAGCTGCATTTTTTACTCATATAGGTAAGAGCAAAAAAAAAAATCTTGGCAAACCCTCCAGCTTGTACAAGTGTTTGATAACAAAATGCTAAGCTTTGGTGTAAAGTACGCAGACCACGACTGGTTAATGTGAATTGAAGTGCATGTGTGCATGTGCTCATGGATGTGTGTGTCAGTTCATAAGACTCCTTTTTTTTTCTTCAGTGCCAGTCAGGCAGCAGGAGCAGGAGGCTTCTGTGGAGGAAGGGAGCTTGTCAGAGCTGTCTCACTGGGTGATGTTAATATGGCAATGCTAAGCTGGCACAGGACTTAAGCAGCTTACAAAGTACAGGGAAATAAACTTGATGATTCCACAGCAGTTTGCAAGACTTTTTAAATCCTAAAGAGTTTAAATACACATCCCACCTCATGCTGGCTGCATGACAACTTGGCTGATGCACACTTCATCGCAAATGTACAGTTGGCTTATGCATCAGTAAAGATTTTTAAACAGTTTAGGAGGCTGCCAGATGCATCAACATTTTTTTTTTCCATTGACTGCTTCAATGGCATGTGAGAGCAACTGGCCAATAGAAGTCTGATTCCCATTAAGAATCAATATTCATCTGGGTCATGGTAAATCCCTCAATTAACTCCAGGAGCAACTCTGTATCAGCGTTTGTGTGTAGCCTCTTTTATCTTCTCTCCTCATGGAGAGTAAAAGAAAAGTGAGCTGCCTCAAAGTAGAGGATCAAGGGCCAAATACCTGATCAATAAGAATTGGCAAACACATCCAAACAACCTGCTCTGTTTCTTGCCAACTAGTAAATCATCATCACACACTCAGGAGTGCCAGGCCATACCTTTTCTCAGTTCATCTAGCATGCCTTGGATTCATATAGATTGCTATTAAAAGCTATCAATCACTCAAATGGCCCTCATAGTTCTGGTGAAATGTAATTCCAAATGTTAGATAGTATATGGAGAATACAGTATGTCCATCATTGTCCAGTGATCTGATGTCATATTGGGCTGTAGGAGCTGATGTTTTATTGTTTAAGCGTTAGGCTTTTATGGATTTGCTGTCACTTTGTTGGATATCAGCAGTGACCTGGAGATCGACCTTGTCAGAACAGGGGTCCACTGATGGCAGTTCCCTGAGCCGACCCCGCCTCTGAATACTCACTCTCCCTCGTCTCCTACAACCCACATTCCCCGACCATCTGCTTGCATCTGAGTGTCACTGAATCCCAGTTGCCGACACTTTCACCCAAATTTCTCCTGCAATGAGAATATCCCCAATAACAGTCCTAATCCCAGCACGCTGCGCTGCTCAATTACAGTCTTTAGGAGGATGGGATTAGGAGCAGAGATGGTGGGAGGGGAGGGGGCAGCATGAGGATGGAGGAATGAGTTGAGATGAAGGGTGAGGTGGAGGAGAAGGAAGGGAGGAAAAAGGATAAGGGGGAGGAGAGGCTGCTTTTTACTGCCATGAAAGGCTGCAGATGAAGAGACAGGCACAGCAGCAGTGGGTAAATCCCAAATAGCCTGTCACCAGCCGACAGCGCACTGGAGCGTGCAGAGCACAGAGCAGCACGGCAGACTGGCAGCCCGGGTTGAGCCAGGCTACAGGGAGAGGGAGGAGGTTGTCTGGTGGGGCTGCAGGAGATGTTAAGGGTTGGCCAATTTGACTCTGGCATGGAGACAGGAGGTTGGGGGAAAAATACATCAGGTGACGGAGATGCAGGACAGGGTGGCTTGGGTCAGGATTTCAAGCTTGGCTCATAAACATTTCTTTCTGATTGTGTCGGGGAGGGACTGAGGAAGGGGAAGCAGAGTAGAAAGCTGACGGGAAGAGAATGAGAAGGAGCATGAAAGAGGGTGTCTGGTAGAGAGAGAGGGAAAAAAGCAAGGGAAGTTGAGCTTAGAAATAAGGCATGGGGCTTATGCATCCACGCTGGCATTTACAGAATCCAGGCCCAAATAAACATCCCTCTTCCTCATCCCTTTAGTCGTGGATGTTGATTGAGGGTGCTGGCAGGCAGATGAGCCATAATCAACTACCCATCACAACAGCAGCCATCTCACACAGTGACACTGGCAGCCATGCGAGGGATCCTGCAGCCAAGTGACAAATCTGGGTTTGCAGAGCAGATTATATTTACACACACGTCAATGTTCACTGTGTTTCTGTAGTTTAAGCACATTGGTAAACTTTCCAAAGGTAATCATCATTTGAATATGAAACTAGTAATGATCCTGTTTTAGTAGAGAGAGGCAGTCACCATGAGATAACGGGAAATCCTTTGATGTGGACCAAGACCATGCTATTTATAGAATAAAGCAAATACTACATTATGACTGATCTGTAGTGTGTGTTGAAAAGTTTATATAACATCAAGAATAATATCAAGCTTAAAATGTAAACATTAATCAGAAATATGTTTGCATTTAACTATAAACAAGCTAGATTCCAGAAAGAAATATTGAGCACTTTCTGAATGTCTGAAACATTATCTGTGATCATTTAGAGGATTATTGTTGGGTATTATCTCTTTAAAAGCTAGTTTTGTATTCATACAGCAGTATGCATCTTAAAGATAAGCTTAAAGGGATCCAACTACTGTTGATAAAATGCAAAAACAAATAATATGGTGAAATGTTTGATGTCTATGTGTATCTCCAATCTGAATTTACATTCTATCACTTGTCTTTTTCTACACTGATACAAAATAATTGCAGTTGAGCTGTTAGATGTTTTATCCCTCATTTATGCTTACAAAATCCTGCTATAAGTTTGAAATAACATCTGTACACAACATGGCATAGCATGACATCAGTGATGCACAAAAAAAAAAAAAATAAATCATTTGTTGATCTTTTTGACTTGCATGATAGGACAATGGCAGTCCCAAAAACCATTTCTGTCCAGCTTTTAAGGACTTTAAGGAAAGTTTTGTTATGGAAGAACCCAGGCTGTCAGCATTAACTAGAGATGTAACGGCAATGGTAACTTCACAATATGGCATTGAGGGATGCGTCTCAGTACCGTAGTGGTCATGTGAAAGTTTCAAACGATAGGTCTTCAGGGCAAAACGTGTCATTTTTTTTAGTGGTTCAGAGCAATGGGGAGTGGGAACTACAATTACCATTGGTCCTTGCATACATATCAACCTTTGCACCCCACTCCCTGGCATAAATTCACTTATTTTTTCCAAGTCTTCATTTCTTGTATTTATATATATATATACATACATATACATATAAACATACATAAATACATTTTATATATATATATATATATATATATATATATATATATATATATATATATATATATATATACACCACAATAAATACTGAACAGTGGACTTGTGACCAAGGTATTATAATACCATGAGATTTTGACACTGTAGCACCCCTAGCATTAATGTATTGGTGATTAATTGAGGTCTCTAATTATTTGCTTTTTTTTTCAAATCTTATATAATAGAAGCTTTATTGTCTCTTTCAGGGCTTTGGTTAAACCAGTGCTGAATCTCCCTGCTGACATGTAATAAAAGTAAGTCCACCACTGCTCCTTAATGTCTCATTTCATTTGAAAAATTTCCCAGGCAGCTCAATGTACAAGTCAAAAATCTTTTGCACTTTGTGTTATCATCTTTTACTGTTTCCTTATTTCCTTTCAAATCCAGAGCAAGTCCCGTTATCTGTGGTAAACATCATGTCATAATCAAAGGCAGGTTTTTATCGAACCAGGAAGTGAATTACCCTTGGCTAAAGTCAGTAGAAAAATCCAAAATGAAATAGTTTTAAAGAAAAACAGTGGCATTCAAGGTGCAACAGAAAGGGGAAATCAATTGTGATTAACTACAGAAAATCTGAGATTAATCACAATCAAAACTTCAATCTCTTGACAGCCCTAGTAAAAACCCTTCCTTAACTCTAAATAAATTATTGCTTATAGCCGATTGGTGGTCAAAGACACCATGTACCGTGCACTTACTGTGAAGCATTATGGCATCACTGCCTGATCTTTAAATCCTCACTCTCCTCCTGTGGTCTACAAGTTCAAGCTATTAAGCTAGCAATGTGACTTAAAACGCCTTCTTAGACTCAAATAACCTCACCCAAGGGCACACAAAGCATTAAACAACCCTTTCACTGCCCGCAGCACTAACCGGTGAGTTGTAAATTGACTGTGACATGTAAAATGGGTGGTGCTCTCTTTAAGTAAGAGGATATTAAAACAAAAAGAAAAAAAAATTGTATCCATCAAGGTGACACCTCCTGTTCCTTTTTCAGCTAGTAATGTAGAAAATAAAAGTATCATTTAAGCATTTGAAGGGCCATCCGTAATATTCCATCAGGTCTCAACTGATGTAGAACAAGAAGTAACAGAAGGGTCAAACAAACAGTGAATGAGATGTTTTACCCACAGAGAAATAGTCTTTTTTTCTGGCTAACCTCCTCCAGAGGGAACCTTCATGTTCTCTTGTCAAGTTCTGTTCCACTGATTCTTCCACTGATCCTGCACTGTCCTCGTGTCAAGCCCAAAGTACACATACAGACAGGCCCCGGTCAACACAGCCGTGGCTACCAAAGCATGAAGTGAAAAAAGAAAACAACCCCCCCTCCCTGCCTCCCTCTCCCCGGCACTGACCAGCCCCTGTGAAACAGCAGCACAGCACCTGATGAAGCTGATAAAGTGGCCTGATCAGCTCCCAGTGATGGTCACTGGTCCAGAGTAGTTACAACGCTGTGCAGAGGGAATGTACACTTACTGAAGTAAATCGACACAGTCCGACAGTCCAACTGCAACTGGCTAAACAAACGGAACAAGTATGGGTGACACGGATTTACACAGTGTGGATAAACAATGGGTAGCTGTGTGTTATGTACTGATCAGATTATAATTACGAGAGTAAACCTTTTCAACTATAGTCTGAGTTTTTTATTTTATATCAACCGCTACAACCTGGCTTGTGCAACCAGATAAGGGCTGTGCAATAAATCAACAGCAATTTTAGCATTACCACAATATGAACAATGCTTTCTCGCTTAGCATGGACACTTTTTCTCAACTACTACATGTATGATGGCCATGCTTAGATCAGAGGTCTCAATCTGCTTACCCTCTTTTCAGCCCATGATAGAACAGAACATAACAGACTCAGGCATTTTAATTTCTCTCTAGCTTCTAGCAAGATTCAATAAAAAATGGTATTTTGACTGGCCCACAATAAACATGACTTGCCAGGGCATATCCAGCAGCTTGAAGTTTTTTAGTGCAGGTGTCTGCATGGGCAATTTTTTTGTTGCTTGCTAATTGGGAGGCCTTTTCCAAACAGTTAAGTAAATTTGTCAAGGAACAGACACAGTTTAAAGCAATATAGACACAGCAGTATATTTGTTGAGTTCAGTGAAAATGCTGCCTACCTCACATGGAAGAAAAAAGTTGCTGTTTAAAAGGAATATAATCTCAAGCATTATTACTGGACTAAAAATGGAGACTAGTATGAGAAGTGCTAGAGAGACCAAAGGAAAAAGTGATCCATGCAGTGCATATAGACAGGCCTAAAGCTTCAGCAAAATCTTTTCCATGAAGCCAAAAAAAAGCTGATGCTGCAGATACGGCTACATACTTGGTAAATAAAATAATTGTAAGCGTGCTGAGAAACTCTTTGTATATGATGGAATTGTTCATTCGGCCATGCAAATTCATATTTTCACCCCTAAATCCCTAGGTTATTTTCTAACAATTTTTTCTCGCCTGGATTTATTATCTTTAAAAAAAGCTTGTAAAACATCATCCCTGTTGAGCACAGTAAAGCCCAAAACATCCTTTTTCAGGACTACCTGGGATTGAAGAGTTTGTGCACTGCAGTAATTTCACTTCAATTCTTTTTTAAAGGTATGGGACTGTAAAGACAAAAGAAAACACTAAATCGAAATTAAAACTTTCTTTTCTTTTTTTTTTTAGTGTGACGTAGTAAACAATAATGACTAAGCCTTTTTTTTTTTTTTTTTGCACAAACTTGTCCCCCAATCTTTTGGGATCCAAAAAGTGAAGAATAATGATTCTGTGACAAAAAGTTTTCAAAATTTAACATATTTGCAAAGAATATCCTTGGGCCTCTTTGTATTGGTTCCATTTGTGTCAAAGCACTTCCTGTCTGCAGTGACACAGAGGGCCCCATCACAGGCTCTTTGTCTCTCTTCATCATGAGCTATTCTGGCTGTCTTCACCAGAATCTGGCAGTTAGGTTTGTGCAATGTCACAAAGCATAGTGCAACAACGGAACAGCCATTGGTTATCAGGATACAAAATGACGATTAACATTAGTTGCTAGCAGCAACTTCCAGGCTGACTAGGGTTATTAGCCGTAGAACACAACAGCTAACTTCATGTCCCTCATGTCTGTGGGTTGAGAATTGAAGGATCCAAAAAGTTTAAAACATAAAGCCCTGTTGGCAGGAAACAGCTAACCTGACACACCAGGTTGACTCATCCAAGCCACTAGCAAGCCTTGTATACAACCACTCACAACAACTAGCCTAACCCTTCCCCATTGACTATTACATACTCATGCTAAAGCAAGTCCACAGAAGAGCAAAAACACCTTTTCTGTAGTGGAAAGCTGGTCAGTGTTGCTCTCTGCACTTGCTTTAATAAAAAAATGTTCAGATCTGAAAAAAGTGCAGCCGTGGCTAAGTCTGAGCTAATCACTCCACTAGCAGCCATTGTATACAAGCATTCACACGGCAAGAAAATCTTTCCCCCTATGCCAAAGCAGGTCAGCAGAAGAGTGAAATCATCTTTCCCAATACAAAAAGCTTATGGGTATGTTGTTATTCTTTGTTTCGTACAGAAACGTGGTCCAGTTCTAGTAAAACGGATGCAATGCTAAAGCTATATCTGAGGCATTTCCAGCAGAGGAAGTAGCCGTTAACGACAGCTCTCAGTACAAGTAATCCCCACCCATAGCGCAACTCTGTATGCATGGCTCTATTTACTGCACTGGAGGCAGCCATCACTGCAGCTTTCAGTACAAGCAAACCAAACTCTGTAATGTATGACTCTGAAAGTAGACTCATTCAGTCAGTCAGTCAGTCAGATACAGACCCATCTGTAGGGTTGACCTCAGTGGTCACCAAAAAAAGCAAGTATCACAAAACATCCATAGTGTTCATTTATGTACTTTTTAATGTACTTTTTTTACTCTTTCTTGTAGCATGTTAAACTTGTATTCAATTTAAATATACAAAGACATCTTAAGGAAAAGTATAGACAAAAATGTTTAATGAGAGAAATAGAGAAACATTTAAGTGCCTATGCTCTTAAAAGTGAGGTATCTCTTTTTTGACACTAAAAACTTTACTGCATACTGCTGCACAGAAAAAAATGACATCTTGTGCAGTGAACAATTCCACCTTGAATCATACAGCTTTGCATTTGAATTCAAGCAGCACAGCAGTCTGCCTCTGAGCTCTAAGGCTTTTACACTCACTGTGTCAAAAACACACAATGGGGAAGTTTGTGACTCAATCTTAAGAATCTATTTCATTCTGCCATGTTTAACAATCATCTTCTATACTCTGTATCAAAATAGCAGTGGTTCTCTACTGGTCTGGTCTGAGGACCCACCACTGCCGCCTTAATGGAAAATCACAGCCCAAATTTACCAAAGCACTTATGCCTCAAGATCATTAAATGAAAATATTGCAGATTGGACCTTAGATAGAACAAAACATATGACTACAAAGAAATAGGACAAAACAAAACAACACGGTAAATGGTAAAAAGCAATGTATCATATTCATGACTTATTAAATGCGCTGTGACATAGATGTTGATAAAAAGCCAGTGCAGTGGTTAGTCATGCAAAATCCTGAGTCATGTATGTCAGTGAAGGAGGATATCTGCTCATGTAAACATAGGATGGAACGTGGTAAAGGAGTCTAAGCAGAACGCTTAAATTCATGTTTGTAGTTGGTGTTCTCTACTTCTACAGGTCTGTGTGTAGCCTTTAAAATGTCATCAACCCTCTCTGCTTTCCCATCCAGAGGCCTTTTAAAAACAGCGTTAAGATGAGAAAAGGGAGAAGAAGCCAATTGTGCTGCTCTGCTTCTCTTGTAGTGGCTGCGAGTGAACTTTTCTTCTTGGTGTGTTTTGTTTTGTCACCTTATTTCTCTTCTTTGCTGGTTGTTTAATAGCGATTAGCAACAAAAGCAGACATTTGATCAGCGATTCTGCCCCCTATACTGGCAGATAAATACTTATCTCAACTGTTTGCTTTTTCAATTGTTCAGACATATTCATCATGGGACTATAGCAACTAACTGTGACCTCCAAACCATGACAGTTCAGGACGAATACAAGAACCGTTACACCCCCAGAAATAAGATATATATATTTTTTATTTCAGCAATTTTGTATTACATTATTGAACACACCAAGCTATTGATGGAGAAAAGGCCAAAATATCAATGAAAAAACTAAATCAGTTTTGGAGAAGGGGCTTGTTAAGAGTTTGTGGCTCCACAGCACACTTTAATGCTAATAATGATCTCATGAGCGGAACTGTGATGTTTCAGTCTGTTCTCTGAACTAGCTTGATATGATACTGACTTTCTTTCAGGCTGCAAAATGTAAGGGAGTCAATTCAGGACAGTCTTTTTGAAGTTACCAGCTCCTTCACTAGTACATAAGCCCTCTTTGAACTGCAAAAAACATCTCTAGATCTGGTCTGCACATTCTGATCAAGTTCAAACTGACTCACTTTAGAGTTGTATTAAAATATAAAATGTCCGTCTTTAACAGAGGGAGGGTGCTCCCTAATCAATGGGTCACTGTAAAACCATTGGTCAGACTGGAGCCCACTGATAGAGGGTGATTAGAGGGGGAGCATTCAAGGCAGTCAGCCTAATTAATCTACAGATAGCTCTGATCTGGCGCAGTGGGGGGTCACAGGAAGTTACCATAGTGATGTCCTGGCCGGGCAGCCTTGATTATTTTCTAGCAGATTGCTCTCTCCCAGCACAAGAGCAAAGCATTCACAGAGTTTAGTGTGAGGAGCAACTGGTGCAGCATCTGGCTCCCACGTTTACATGCAAAAGGACAAGATTAATGGAGTGGATTAGCATATCTATGTAAGGATCTAAGTAGTGTGCATTCTAATTACTTCTACAGCCAACACTGCCAAGACCAACTAACTCCCTCTGTCTTCAACTGAGTCGAATTCTGGTGTCACCCTGACAGAGGAAGAGAGGGAGAGGGGAGCTGGTCACTGATTTCAGCTGTCTGACTAAGTTTGAGAGTGAGAACATCATGACGATTACCTCAGAGATCAACAAGGAGCCTGAACACAGGCCAAGAGACACAGCACAGCGACAACAGAACTATTCTAACCATCTGTAACCCCTACAGTCTCCGGTTTAGCGAGACAGCAACAAAGAGAGGAGAGAGAGAGACATCAACGGAGGTTTGTGAACACATCAATCTCACAATTCTGTCCGAGCAACACGCTCTGCAACAAGGACAAGTGGTGTCACAGGTTCACTGACAGCAGGATTATGAAGGACAGACAGATGGATGGGCTGTCAGCAGGATCAAGGGTAAATTATGCAGCCAGTGTCATTCAGTAATTACCTGAGTGGACCTGTGCGTGAAAACAGGATGGGTATAACCCATGTTAGAGTTGATAAAGAGATACAGTTGTTCCACATGAGTCAGTACATCTGTTGTTAAGAGAGGAAACATCTCTCTCAAGACAAACAGTGATGGTGGTGAATAAAACAAGTATGTGTGGAAGCGTTCTGACAAGTGCATGTATGTGTAGGTGGTGGGGGTTTAAACCAAGCAGTGAATCTTTATAGAGAACAGACAGCAGCGTCTTCACATGTGATGGCATGGCTCATTACTGCAGGATCCAGCTAGTTCATGATGGGTCTGAACACTTAAAAGGGTCCTTGACAGTAAAAAGCTGTCAGTCAAATTAAAAAGGTCAAAACAGCTAACGCAGCTCAAGAGTAGTAGAAAATGAAATGCTGATAACACTTAATCTGCAGGTAAGGCCAGGATGATGAAATCACAGTTTTCTAGAGAAAAAGATCATTACTTCACACTTAGGAACAAAAACAGCTGTAAAGGTAATCTAAAAGCAGTTTTGCTTGTAATAAAATCTGTTTAAAATAATTCCAGTTAAAGAAAACAGGATCCTCACAAAGCATAACAATTTGTAAAAAGTCTGACATCACAGCCTACAGTACCTGTAAGGTGGGTAACTTAGTCCTTATCAGAGGGTGAAAATGTCTTTCCATCAGAGTGAAAAGTTCAAGAACAAATTAATTCCCAACCCCACCCCTACCTTCAACCCTCCCAATGAGTGCCACCTGAGTGTGAAAAGTTTAATTGACTATTTAGCTCTGCAGTAAGGAGATCAGTGGGTGCAAAATCTTCTCAAATTTCTCCAATCTGGTTTTTGAAATAAATCTGATTCTCTCTAAATGAAGTGTTTCTTTCAACTCAGTAAACCACACAGAAGGTATTTCTTTCTTTTTCCTACCTGGGGGAATGAGGTTCTTAGAAATTAGACGCTTAAGCTTTTACATGTACAATATGCTATCATAATTTGCATCATTTTAAACAATCATATGGCAGATATTGAATGCATCTTTAATAAATATATAAGTGAGTAATGACTGTCTTAAAAATCTATGAAGTCAAGCTCTCTCAAGGTCTGTTGTTCTTGACTCTGTGTTCACACCGAGACGTGTTGTGTCAGTTTTTGTTCATGTTTTGTCCAGAGTCTTCAACATGTTTCATAGACAATTTTTCATGTCAGCCCCTCTATCTCCAATCGACAGCCCTACCACCATGAAGAAAAGAGATGGCCTCACACAAAGACGCTGTTTGTGGGGGCATAACAGTGAAGTTTTGTAGCAAGGGAAAGACCCAAGGAGAACCAAACTCTCCAAATCAAATCAGCAAATCTTGGTATGCTGATATTTACAGCCAAAATTGGCTGTACATACTTGCCAAATGTTTGAATGAACAATGATGCTGTACCATGATGTACCATCATTTTATAAGGTGAAATGTTATGTTAGTGCAGTTTTAAACAGAGTCAAAAGGCCAACCTTATTTAAAACTTCTTCGTTCATTTTCATTCCTTAAACTTTAAAGTGTGCTCTAAGGACTTAAGTTTTAAGTCTAAATTACAGTATATTTTCAACACTTGGAAAACAAAATATTTTTGTGCTATTCCAAGCCCTTTTCAGGATTGTTTCAGGGAACCACCCTGCATATATGACCCTTTATTAAATACATTTTCATTTAAATCTCTCTAGAGAGCTTACTGTCTGTCAGCAGGTTGTTACAGGGCTGTTTGTGGCTCATGAAAAGGCAGATGAAGCTTGGTTTTACTCTGTCATATACATTTTAGTTATAAAGTGCATTCAAAACTATTCAGACCCCCTTCACTGTATTCAATTTTGTTATACTGCAGTCTCTCTCTCTCTCTCTCTCTATATATATATATAGAGAGAGAGAGAGAGAGAGAGGGAGAGAGATTTTTTAATTTTTAACTATATAACTATAGAAAAACTATAAAAGTTAAATAATTACATTAGATTATGCCATATTTAGCATTTTAAGGATCATCTCCCTAGAAATTTTGGGTGCCAACACTTTATTTCTTCTATTGTAATTTATTTATATTCTCCAATATTATCTCCAATTTGTCATTAAAATAAAGAGACACTTCATCATTTTAACATCCTCTTGTCAAAGCCTTATCAAATTACTTGGGATGCTGAAAGTTTTTGAAAAATACGCTGCAATCAAGACGTCAGTGCGTTGAATTTTAAATAGTTTATAAATAAATGCATGATGTGCGCACGTGGAAGAGAGAGAGGGGGGTGGGGAGCACGAAAATGGGACTTGAATCGTGATGCTTGACCGTTTTCTGTAAAACTGTTGGGTCAATCAGAGAAGTTTTTGAAATTCCCTGAAGTCTGCAGACACAGACTGAGCGCTGACTCACACCAGCAAGTCACGCAGCGCGTAAACTCAGAGATCTGCGTAGGCTCACCAGTGCAGGCGTAGTGCTATATCTGCCATGAAGCCACAGCCAGTGGCTGCGTAAAAAACACAGGACAAGTCCTGTAAACATCACTGCATCAACTTCTTTTCCTTTGTGATTTTCATGTTTCGTATCATGCATGTTATGTTATAGTAATAGCGAAAACAAGTACATTGTGCTACACATATAGCTCTCTGTTAACCTGACACACCAGATGGATTTGTTTCACACATCCGTCTGGGAAAGCTTCAATAGGAAACATTTGAGAAAAGGCAGAGGATTTGAAAAAAAAACTCGGAGTGTGACTGGATGAACGTTCTGTCTATCACATCTCTACGGGCCAATAAGAGCAACGAAACATGTGATATAGCTGCTATCGAGCTGCGCGTGCGCAGCTAGTGAGGAACACATGGCGTGTTGTCCAGGTTTACAGCATGGGCATATATGGATACATGAGTGATTTAAGCAAAGCCTCAAGGCAGATAATTTGCCTTGAGGAACTCTTTTAATCGAATCACTCCCATAATTCGAGGAATCGTTTCAGCCCCAGTACTAATACAGAGAACACTGTATGAAGCAGGGAACAGCTGCCATAACTCATGTATTCTGTTTTATAAGAGTAGCCAAATGGGTCAACTGCTAAATGCAACTCAAGGTAACCACAATATAATTACAGTCCATAGATGATAGTATGAACATCAATGGTCACTCCATAAGAATGGGCTGAATGACATGATCCTGTTGTTCCAAGGACAGACTGAAAGAATGGTCCTAGATAAAACGGTAGGGAGAAAAAGTGAAATAACACAAGGTCCTTTACTCTCACTGTTACATTAAAGCAGTTTAAGCGAATGTTTAAAAGCAATGGAAGCAATAATAGTCTGCAGTTTTAATCATGAGGGGGTTCTATGTTGCTATCCACATACACACAAAGGCTTCCAAAACTCAGTGAGCCCTGTTCAGTGTGAGCCATTCCTTTAACTTTCCCCAACACTGTTGACAACCACTGCGCTTGAATACTTGACTGAGCTTTCAAAGGGCTCTCTACATTATTGAATACCTTGGGTTTTAAATGAAAGCATTCCTCATGGTTCCTTCTCTGCCTGGTTATCCAACCACTTCCTTTACACAGCTCAGGTCTTCAATTATCCATAAATCATGAGCTCACTTGTATTATAAAGATGTAGCTACTCTGCAGCATCTATAGAGCCTGGAAAGGTATGCATATCTTCTGTAGTGTATAAAGAGTAATAAATTTATTCATCTGATAAAGACATTTTTTTGAAAAGCGCAAGGCTTTCTTAAGCTGCACAGTGATGATGCGATGTTGCTTGTACATGCATGTAGAGGTGAACGTGTCTACATAGCAGAGTGTATGTGTGTCCATGTACAACTTGACATGCGTATGCACGCTTTGAAACGGAGAGCTAAATTGAAATAAATGACATCCGTGAATCTGCCCCACCCTGTGCATATATCTGACGCTGTGAGAATCCAGTAACTGGGTCAGCAACATAAACATGCTTAAACACGAGCTGGATCCTCCACAGACGAGATGCAGAGTGACACTAGAGATACAACTCTGAAATATGGATGCATTGGGACACAGTTCATAATCCCAGTACCCAGAAATGGTGTTTATGTGTGTGGGGGTGAGTACATGTAAGGTTTTTTATAGCTATAGTAGGGATGATGGACAAGGAAGAGCGTACCAAGAGTAGAGGATGTTATCAAGATGGGAAAACAGATCAGGTGACTCACTTGAAGATAAAAGCAAGACGTACTCTAAAAACAAGGCTGTTCCCTAAAGGTTATTAGCTTTAACTGAAAGGTTGAGCTTGGATTGTTTTAAAATGCTACTAAAGATAATGCTCTGAAAGTGCAAGAAATGTCATTTTGGACTTCAATAAGTCAGCACCTTTAAATCCAGGATACTCTTAACATTTAAAGCAACATTTTGAAACTGTTTTACCTTGAAAAATAACAGCTTGAAATTACTTTGATGGTGGACTGACTTTAATCCCACTTCATGTCCAGAAAGTTGGTTCCTTCCTGCATTGTGTAACGGGGGTTGAATGGGTACAATGTCCCACGAGTAGTACGTAATGCTTTAAGGAACAGCTTTCTGGCAGAATGCCTGGAGGCAAATTTCTCCTGTTATCATCGCAGAGGCAAAGAGACTGAAGAGGATGTTGATGGAAGAAGCTAAGAAGAGAAAAAGAGAGTGACTGAGCAAAAGGCCGGACAAGAGCAATCTTGGAATTGCTTCTAAATCTTTTTCTGGGAGAGTGAACATTGCTTAAAAAAATGGAGGACTGTCAAGTAAAAAATGCCATAATTATGCTTTAGGTTTTTATATCCAAACCCATTTGAACATTTAAAAGTAATTCTATTTGGTTTAATGACTACTTTCATCTTATGTATGATTGGGAAGCAAGCTGCAGCAGCAGATACAATAATGGCCATTTCACACTGGATGTGTAGCGGCCACATAAAGGCAGCGTCGTGGATTGATTTTTATTTCAGCTTGCATGATAACCAGTCAATTAAGCACTGCACTTCCCATGCAGAAAGTTTTTAAAAAGAAAGAAAGAAGGTGTCTCTCTGCCAAAATAGACAACAAAATAGTAAACAGACCCTGTAGAACATATCACAGGGAATATGAAGTGTGGTTACTAGGGGTGTGAATCTCTCCGTCTCAAGATGATTTGATTCAAATCTCGATTGACAGACTACGATTCGATTCACTGATGATTCATTAAAATACAGAACGATTCGGTCCGATCCAATTCGATCTGGTACAATCTGATTATTGAATCAAAATGACTTATCAAATTTCAAATTTTCCCAAGAAGCACAAATTAAAACAAATTTAAAGTCACAAAGAGATTTGGATAGAGAGAGCTCTGTGTGTCTGCTAGTACAGAAGAACAAGGGGTTCAAATAATATTGAAAACAGTCAAATTAAAACAGCTTTCTATACATTTTTTCTTTTCATAATTCCTCTTCATGTGAGTATTTAGTCTACATGTTGCAAAAACATTGTTATTTCTTTTCTCTGTGTATCTGACTTGATTGTTTTCATTCCTGAAATAATACACTGGAGAACAGCTGATCTCCAGCTCAGTGAAGTTTTCTCTGTCTAACATCATATCAGTGGGCTCAGATGTATTGGTTATGTCACCAAATCAATCACTTCCAACAGCACGTTACGGTTGTAAACCCCACTGTTGTTACGGTGATAACTGAAGACTTCGTTTTAACTTAGAAAAGCGTCTAGGTTCGGGTCTGTTTGTGCTGCGTTTAGCATAAGCATCTTTGCTAAACTTTAGCTCCGCCTTCTCACAGGTGAGATTTATGAGCTGCCGTAGTTCTTAATCTCTTTCTTCAAAGGGTACAGATGGCAGACATTTCAAAAGTTATCATTCCTTCATATAAAGTCCACACGATTTTTTCCTGAGGTGCAGAACTGTAACTGAAAGACGTTGTGGCAATGACCAGTGGAACACATCTAGCTACCTAGCGAGCACCTATGGCAAACGGAACTCGTTTAAAGGTAAAAGGTCACCACGGGTCTCATGAGATTATAGATGCTGAGGCAGAGCATGGTGGAAAGGGGTATGAAGACAAGCAGCAGAGCCTCAATAAATGGATCAATAACCAGTCCAAAGACCGGTTCGTGCCACATATTTACCGATCCAGGGCTCCGTGGGCCGATGCACTCAGACCACTGATGTCAAGATCAGTTAAGCGATCCATATCGGATTATCTTTACACCACTAGCGGTTACACTTCTGGTTTGTGATGTTCAAAGTAAAGGCCCGGTTTGGGATTTATGTGGAGGGTTCAAGAAACTCATCTTGTTTGTTCAGATTGCTTTAATTCCGAATATCCCTGGAATCAGGTATTCAATGAATCAAGTCCCCTTAAGGGGATTTATTGAGGTAAAACTTAAAAAAGGCAGGGCTTTGACAGCAGGGACATGAAAACAACATGCAACATGCATGCACCTGGTATGAAAGCCATGATGGCATGATCTGCAGCTGACACGCACCACAGCTGTCACACAGCCAACATGTACCCAGCAAATTAGCATCCAACCAACAACATGCAGCAGTGTCAGGTGAATCACTCAACTTACAGGTTGGAGTGATTTTCTTACAGCAAACGGCACAAATTAAACCCCTTGTTTTGCTTCCTACTGATTTTATGAGCACAGCCAAGCAGATCTACATGCTCACTGTTCAAAAAACCCTGCCAGTCAGAGCTAATATCAAATGTTTACAGATGGCCTTGTGCTGTGATGGTTTGACTCAGTATCATATAAGGGTAGTTCTCCACTGGAACAGTGCTTAAATCAATGTCTTCCTTGTCACAAGTCCAAGGTAGCTAAACAAAGCTTGTATTTGGCATGAGACTACAAGAAGGACACACACAATATTCAAACCTAGTGATTCTGACACCTTTATGCAGGAAAATTACTTTACAGTAGACATGTAGGAAATGCTGCAAATGTTTGCATGGTCGAATACAGGACAAATTGGTCAAGGTTTTAAATGAGCAACAGTATAGGTCATTTAATTCTCCTGCCAAAGTGGCAGGTAGATGAAAAGTTATATTCCAACCCTGGTACCCAGTCTCATAAGGCTGTGGTATAAACATCCACTTGTGTACTGGGTTGCACCAGCCTGTCCAAACTTACCCTGATCTGAATGTAGCCTCTTACTTAGGAAGGAGTTTACACAATAACATTAATTTTAAGACATTTAACTAGCAGAGATAGTTTCAACATGGGAACAAGTTACAACTTTAATCTTATTACTTCTTTTAGGTTTAAAGTCCTTCAAAAAAAGTCGGCTGACATGGTGATGTTTTGAAAGGTGCATAGTATAGAGGATGAAGTGAAGCTGAGGGTTTTAAAGCCTGTTTGGCATTGACGCTGGATTCTCTGCAATAGATTAAATCCCTCAGAAATGCATCATGACTTTGATTTGTACTCCCACTGTTGTTTTCTATGAAGGGGCAGAATTTCATCCACCCAATGAAAGTGACATTAAATTACATCATGTTCTAGTGGAAGATTTCACCACTATGTTGCTGTTTTTATAAACTGGCTCATGTTTATGGGTGAAGTTTAGTTTTCACCTTATTAAATACAATTCTTTGTCATAAGTGAGGTTTCTCATATTACATTTTGCACATTAAAATGACTCCACACTACATTTGAATAATAAAGACTTTTTAAAATCATATTCTGCCATTTTTTTCCTCATCTGAGGTAGATTTCCCTTGCTGTTCCTGTGCTCTGAAATCAAGCTGCTGTATGTGTTTATGTTGTGTTTTCATATAAACCTTTGGCACTACAGACAGGCATCAGTACTCAGTCTTATTCCTCTGTTAACACTCGGTATCATTGTCCTGGGGGTAAAATACTCTCTACATTGGTTTAATATTAAATAAATATGTAGAGGCATGAAATATAAACAGACAATTTAATTATATGCCAGTCCTTTTTGATGAATAGTATGGGAGTCCATGCATCTAATCTCACATTTACAATAAAATCAATACTTGCATTAATCAAGTCCCAGGGAGTCATTATTACACAGTGTGAGGCACAAACGATGGAAAAATGCATGAGACATGACAGCAGAATGCAGACAGGGATGTTAAAGGCAGTCACTCAGGGAAAACCTGGCAGTCACGCAACACAGTGAAATCCAGCCGAGTGACAGGCTCAGTGTAACTTTGAATCTAAGCTTTAATGTGGCGCAATGTGAGGGAGTAAATGGGGCTAACTCGCTTGTAATGGGTCTCAGATTTCTGCCGCAGAAAAGCAAAAATTTAATTTGTTACGTTTCCTTCAGAGCAGAACACACAGAAAACAATCATCTGGACAGGAGAGATAGGATCTAACCAGAATGGCAGGTGAAACAATAGTAAAAGTCCTCAGGAATATGTTGAATGGAGGCGCTCCACTGAGTATACACACTATTTCAATATCCTGCATGGTTATTGCCAAAGTTGAAATTGCTTTTTAGCCTCTAAACAGTGTGAGTAAACTCGTTAACACCACTTTTCTGCAAATCCATAATAATCATCCCCCCGTCGTGATGGGAATGCCGAGGTAGGAGAGGAAATAATACCTCTATCTCCAAATATCTCCCGAAATAGTCTGAGATTTATGGAATGTCAGATTAGCTCCAATACTCAGCCAGCAGCCTTCAAAGAGAGAATAAATATACAGTTTGTCTAAGGTATTTATAAATCATTTTCTACACATACTCCACCCCTGTGTGTGGCAGATTTACATTTTTATGAGCTTTAAACTAATCTGGAACAGCAGATGTTTAAGATTCCAAACAGGAGATTGAGGACAGTTGTCCACATTTTAAATAAAATGTAATATCAACACAGACAGGGCTTTTCCTTTTACTTCTAGCAGGCAGGTGAGGGGTTGGGGAGTTTCGTATATGCAACCTGCATTCTAAACTTAGCATCAACCAGTCCTATATATCACTGCAACATTAATGAGGGCATATGCTGTTTCTGGATGCAGAAAGAAACATTTGGCCCTGTAGTTGGCACAGTAATGTATGCATCTATAGGGCAAAGTGTTTCTCAGCGTGCAAACATTAACAATAGAAGGCTGAATTTTGGCTGAGAAGTAGAAATGAGGAAATAATGTCTCTTGCCCCATAACTAACCACATCTGGTGTAGGACAAAGGGAATGTTCAAAAGGTGCTTTCCAATTAGGCATTAATTCGTCACACAACCTCGCACTTTAATTAAATGTAGCACATCAAATGGAGATGTGAAATGTGGGGTTATTAATGCGATGACCGATAATGGGTGTTGCCAAGCAGGGGCCTTCATACCCAGTATAAGCCTGCACCCTCTGAAGACTGGTGGCATCACAGCTTAGCCTTAATCCCCCCGCCCGTCAAAAAGACACATTTTCCTAATTGCCTCTTAACTTATATGAAATTAGCACCTACATAAGACAAATTATCATTGCATGATGTGGATAATGGAGATTGGGGAGGGTGGTTTCTGCAGTGATAGGCTGGTTGAGCTCATTAATTATTGTGTTGCCGAGGACGGCACCAGGGAGCAGAGAGAGAGAGCGCAGCAGTAAGGATGCGAGGATAGCGCCTCTCATGGGGGTGATCCGGGGGCATTAGCCCTCTCCTCAAAGGATTATCCATGCAGTGTTCAAGGCACTGCCAAGGGAAAAGTACGCTGAAGAGGATTTTGGATAAACTCCATAGAAGAAGTAGGTGCCATGAGAAAGTCTACTCAACCGACATGGCATGACTGAAGTGGTCAAAAAGAATCAAATTTATGTTATAAAATTATCGGTTGTATCCTTCTGATCCATCTCTGAGCTAAATACATCTCTTTAAATGAATGAAGATGACCTAGTTGATAGTGCCAGATTGAGATTAGAGTCTTTACACAATTTGGGATTAGAACTTTAATGAATGATTCTATAGATGAATTTTCATCTAAGACAGGTCCAAGATTATTGGACATTTTATCATTTAAAATCCAGTCCATATATTACCCTTTACAAGAGCATGAGGGGCCAATTACATTAGCTGAAAGTAATGTTTGATTGTCATTTGGATTGACCTACATCTCCTGATGCATGTTTCTGACAACATTTTTAATGACAGATGGCAGAATTCCCAAAGCGATAGATCAGTCTGGCAACAAAAACTCATCAGCGAATGGAAAATAAAAAGAGCTTTGATTGGTTTTGCATGATCTGTGAGGCAGCTGTTAAATCTACAAAAACAAAACCATGGAGCTGGTAAGCAGGAGCAGAATAATACCAATGTACAATGAATGCAAAGGGTTCAAAAACATGCTTGCTCTTCTATGTTCAAGACTAACTACTGTACATTTAACATGAGGGGGTATAATTTGTGCTTTGATGGTTATGTAAGAGGGCTCTGTTTGAATCCGACATCATTACTAATGCAGAAACCAAACATCTTGTAAAGAATATAATGCAGTAGACGAGTATTCAGATTAGGTTTGTTGTACACAGAGCAACAGAAAAATCAGACTTCTGTCACTCCAGGCTTATCGTTCTCGCCACCGCCGTTTCCTTCATCCCCATGGCAACCACTCCTCTCCTTATCCTAATCACTACAAGTTAACCTTGATATGAAACAGCGCCCAAGGGACCACTCACACTTTTGTGCCGGCTTCAGAAGACAGACTACGTTTCTAATAATAGCCATATAAGAAATCTCTGTCTGAATATTATAGGAGGTTGATAAATGATGAGCTTAGCACGACAAGTTAGAGATAGTTTGTCCAAGACTTGAAAAGATGCACTTGAGGACAGAATCAACAGAAAATATGTGTCATCTGGAGAAAAAAGCTGTATTTTTCACTGCTTGGGTTTTTTTTTGAGGATGTTTATGAAAAGGTTAAATATTGAGCAATAACGCTGGAACCTCAGTGTCCTAAAGCACTGACACTTGGAAGTATTTCGACCTCAATTTTCTGACATGTAAAACACACAATTACACTCAGTTCTCCTCTTTGCTCCTATTTGTCGAGCAAATTTACTGAGCGAAGCCCATAATCCTCTAGTTTGACTGCTGTAAATTAGAACTATATTGCATTTAAAAGAAACTCTGCCCTAGTTTTTGAAGGTCTAGCCTTAATGATCTGAAACACAAAGCAAGGCATCTCCACAGCACCTAACCTAATCTATCAACTCATAAAGCTTTGAAGCTGTCAGAGACTAACCTTTTGTTACATAACACCCCTGGTAGAGGCCTGATTTGACACTATCTGTTATTATGAGGTAGGTGTGAAGGCTTTTGATAAAGATTAATTCTACTTGCCTTAAGATAAGAAACACATGTTCGGAGAGGGTAGAAGATTGAAAGGAGAGCGGGAAAGACACGGTATTCTGTGACGCCTTGATGCAGCTTCATGCATCACTAGTTTGAGAAATATTCAGCGTGGAAAAAACAAACATGATTGACTCGTCACTGCCCGGGGACACTGCCTGGTGTTTTATGGAAGCGTTTTGCTGAGGGTCGCCGAACACATTTAAAACTAGCACTGTAAAAACTCACTCCAGAAGAGCGGAGATTGAGATGACCTCTGTGGTTTTTATGGAGCCCCCAGGCTGCAGGACAGCTAATTATGAGTGACCCAGGATACGTGTGGCTGCTGGTCACCTCTGGCCTTGAGATGGCCTCTAGTGGCCCTGCCGCTCCCATTAAACAAGGCCAAGACTGAACAGTTTATGAGACAGAGCAGAGACAGCAGAGAGTAAGATAAATAAAAGCGTGTAGATACACTAAGAGCATTGACAGACAGTGTTTTTAGCCTGGGGACAAACAAAACATCCTGAATGAAACTTTATTAGAGCTGCACATACGACTCTATCATACATTATTTACCATTAATCAATAAAAAGCAAAGCAATTAAATACAAGACAATGGAAAAGCATCCCTATCTCAACTTTCCAGAACTGAATGTGATATTTTTCAGACCTAAGATCTAGTCTTTAAAGGCGCAGATCCATTTAAATACTTATCTTTAGCCTGGATTTTGATTTAATTTGTGCCTGATAGATTAAAATTCAGCTGTAGAGGGTATTCAACTGGCATCAGGTTTTCACAAGATTCTTGCTCCAAATGTGAAGAGGTTTGCATCATGACTATTTACTTTTTGTGTTTGACTTCACAATGTTTATCCTGCCTGAGCCCAGACAGAAAAAGGGACATGATACTTCCAGGATGCCAAACCTTAATAGATACTATTGTCCACAAATTCCCTGCAGTTATCTGTGCAGTGGATATTTAATATTTTTCTTAAAGAGCTTGAAATTTTAATATTATATATAAGAATATAAATTTATTAAGTGTCAAACAGCATATTCTATGGCACCGTGTCATAACAGAAGCACTGAGTGGACAAACATAGCAAAAGTCGTTACAACTGGAAACGTGGCTCTGCTACTGGCGACTTTCAACTGAATGAGATGTTGAAAATGGAAGAGCTGTGAAAAAAGGTACTCGTGGATGCCTCTTTGTCTAATTTTCCTTTAAATACATGTCGGATGAGAATATTTTGACTTTTTAATCAAAAAACTAAATAAAGAGGTATTTGCAAAGACAGCTGTGTAGGCTTTAAGGCTTTTGTATGCTTTAAGATCACCTTCTGTGGTTTTCATAAATTTCGTGCTTAACCCTGTGGCGACTCTGATCTTTTCACAGTCACTGACATTTTATTATGTTACTTTTGTGTTGCTTTTATGCCTAAAAGATTGCACCTCAACATGCAAACTAAAATATATACAACAGGGGATTAATGTGAACACCAGTACTGTAAAAAAACTGTTTGATGGTCTCCAGAATGAATACCATTAGTCATGTCTGCAAGGGGTCAATGTTGCAAAAAAACCCTCTTTTTTTACTTCAGGAAACTTCCCTGCCCACTCAAACAATTTAAGTTACTCAGCAACCTAATGATCCACAGCCAACAAACTAAAAGTGATAGTCGAAAGAGCTTGCACAAATCGCTATTTGCTAAAAGGAAACACAGAGGAACTGTTGGTTAACACAGCATTAAGATAGTTGGAGAAAGTCTAGGCAATCTTGTCTTTTCATTAAGACACACCGGGTGCCTTTTCCCTTTTGTAACTTTCTACTCATGGCTCTCTTTCACTCAAGACAAAGAGAATAAACGGGACTACTGCAGCTGCTGACTGCACTGACAAAGTCTTAGTTTCAAGAACATGGATGGCACAAATGTTTGCATTCCAACATAAATTGAATGAAAGTCACAAGGTTAGTTGTAATACAGGTCAAACAGAAGTAGTCATTGACTATACAACACTGGAGTGGTGCTATAAGTGGGAAATCCAACAGTGAATCAGGAATCAAAGCAATGCTGCACATCTACACCAGGCACTCTCAATTTGACAACCTAACTCTTTATGCTGGATATAAATCCATATGGTATACACTAGGGATACGCGTTGTTAAACGGTTGACTTCATTGGGTTAAAAAATGACCTATAATTTGTTTAAAACACAGGCTGAAATCCCGGTCTGTAATGCCCTTTTAAACTGTAATGAACCTCATGCCACTAGAAGCTGCTCTACCTTTAGTTAATGGCAGCTGCCTTCCTGTCTGAGCTTTCCTTCGGCACTTCACTGAACGCAAATATGAAAAGCTTAGCAGTTATGGTGTTGTAGGAACAGTGCAGTATGACCGGTTTTTAAGTAATAAATTGAAATAAAGTGGTATGTATGCTGTTGAGGGTTGAACTCATGTTTAACTTCTCAACAGAAGTGAAAGTAGACCACATATCAAAGCATGACATTGATCTGCAAAGCAGAACAAAGGCTGGTGGAGCTAGCTGCTAATGCTAGCCACGCTGTATAGAATATATCAGGCTCACATCACACCCACTAACAAAATAATCCTGTGATGAATTTTAATGCTTTCTGTTTATTCTATCCAATGCAATTCAATACAATATCTCTACTACGTAAGTATTTTATACCATTATTATCGGGCCACACACTACGCAATTACCGTGCAAATTGAGGGCCTGAATCCCTCCTTCCAGCCAAAGTCAGAAAAGGCCCAAATTTCATATGGTTCTTAAGATTACCTTGCCAAACTAACTTGTAGTGTGTGGTGTGTTATGAGTGACTTTTCCCTCTCCGGACCTGATGGGAGGTGCTTTGACTCAAGATCATAAATATAAAATGTGTTCAGTATTTATGATCAGAAATCCTGTTGTGTGTGGTGAGCCCCATGGACAGCCAAGCAGGATCCTTTTATCAACTTCAAGGATTGAAATGTATACATTTATTTTATCTTAGCTTACCATGACTAAAACTATGCATTTTAGAAGCACTACTAGTCAAAACATATCTTTAAGAAACCTGAGTTTCCATCACATCTTTGATTTTCTTTACAATCTAGGCTGTTACTACAGTTTTAATGATTCTTAGCTGACAAGTGTGAACTCTTTTTCATATATAAAGGGCTTATAAAAATCTGAGCTCAACAGACTACAAACATGTGACTTTTGACAACATTGTACACGAAACATACACACATCGTCATTTAGCAGTGTGTCAGTCTGTAGCTGCAGTGCACAGATCAGGCAACAAAAAAAAGAAATGTACACTTAGGATCTTTATCTGCAGCAAAGACAAGACTGTGAAAAACTCTGGCTAAGGTTCATGATTGTTCCTAATCGCTAATGCCTGCATGGTAAACACAGTCATGATGATATAAGATGAAGCAGTGTTTAAAACAAAACTTCCATACAAAATGAATTATCAACACTACATGTTTCTGTATGAATGTTGGCAAAAAAAAAAAAAAAAAAACATTGAGAGAGTCTACCTCTAAAATGCTCCTTTTGTACCCAGCCATTTTATAGACGTCTTGACAATTAATCTGAACAGTTCCAAAATGCTCCTCCAGCTGTTTTTTTATTAGTATCACTTCCCTTTTCCAGCACTTTATGCCTGTCTTTACATTTTTCAAAGTTGTTGCTGCCATCAAATTGAGAATCTTCACTATTTTGATGAAACGGTAAATGTTAGTTATGTATGTTCTGTTATGTTGTTTATGTTCTATTGTGAACAAAATACTGGTTTATAAGATTTGCAAATCATTGCTTTCTGTTTATATCTACATTTTACACAGTGTTCCACCTTTTTGGAATTGGGGTGGTAGGATGTATGGTCAAACTGTTGAATTTTATTGTATTAGATTGCAGGTGGTCATAATATTATTGCTGATTCCTGTAATTTATATAAATATAAAGGTTACTACTAGGTTAAACTATGAAAAAAGTCAAATACTGACTTCTAGAAGAGTAATACATGATTGTTACAAAAAGTGAGTTTAATTGATAGTACTTTGATAAAGTACATTTAACATGTTTGAACAGGAAACATTTCAGTGCAGTATTCATCCATGTTCAGTGGGTGTGATGGTACGATGGGCCGACCTGCCGCTAATTCTGGGAAACACAATTACCGTGGCACAGTAATGGCTCATGCAGGACGTGATGGTATCATTTAGGCCATTACATTTACAATTCACAGGCACATAAAAAGAGTGAAATCTTTTCTGGTTGAAAAATACGAGACAATGAACACTTAATCACCACATTAATGAGATCAAACACCCACGACTGGCTCCTCTGAGACAGGAAGAGCGATATGACCAGGATAAAAAATGCTCTGCTTCAGTGTTTACAAACTCTGTGACCGTTCTCCTCAAATTATTAGTAATTCATCTTAAATCTGTGGGTGTTACATGTAGTATAACATAATTCCAGCAACCCGAGTTAATGTGCCGCTCTAAAAACATAAAAGACACACAGGGGGTCAATGTGCTGTGGATCTGAGGTGTTTACTATGTATTTGACCTCAAAACATAATTTTCAGCAACAACGCTCAGTCCATCCTAATTGCACCCACAGCACACACCCATGTGTAAAACCAGGCTGTTAAACAGAAAATAATCATCCACCAGGCTTGGATATTACCCTAGAGTAAAAAACACTGAGTAAACGTTTGCAGCAAAACATCCTTTTCTGATTCGGCAAATTATACCTTGAAGCAACTTAACAGAAGTGAATAGGAGCGGTGTGTTTCCAAGGCAAATCGTTATCGCTGCTCTTCAAAGAGAAGCAAAATAACTTCAGAGAAGGGAGAAAAGGAAAAAAAAGAGCGAGTAGGAGGAGTGTGTTAAGATTGAGAGGAGAGAAACAGTACAGCCTGAGTGTAATGGAGTAGACGTAGAAGTGAGAAGTGGCTCTCTCCATAAGGCCATAAGGTAAACTCTGTGGGAACTGTGACTTCAAGCCAGAGGTATTGAAAAGTCAGGCGATAGCAGTAATGAAAGAAATGCAATAATAATGCAATAAAGCTGCTTGGGTGAGTCAGCTGGGCCTGCGGCATTGTGAAGTAGATGACCTGGTTTCTCTCCTGTTCCGTTCCTCCACTGCAAACACCGGGCCAAGGTGCTAGCCATCAATAATACATATACACACTTACCGTTGCCACAAGCCCCTGAGCTGCACGGGGCTGAGGTGGAGGCTTATTAAAGTCCCTCTCTTCTGTTATTGTTTAGCCCTGAAAGAAAGTGTTATTATGAAAAATAGGACGACAAAGAAGAGCATGGCTTGGCACTGCGTCAGAAACAGACACTACTAAATTGCCATTGTCCTTGGACAGAAAATTAAGGCTGGGCTGGGCTGCACATTTAGGCTGCGTCTGTCCTGCTGTATGTGTCTTGTTGCCATGTCACAGAGGAAGAGCAGGCGTAGCCACAGAGACTCTTTTAATGGTCACTTACACACTCAATGATGCTGAGCCAGGACACAGGGCTTCTCTTTATATTCTTGTGCTTGTCATCACACCTCAAAACTTTTCTTTACAAATTGGGATCTTTCAGCACAAAATGTTAAAAACTATTCAAAGCCTATCACTGACCACCATCCTGAACTTTGCAAATAGGGATGTCTTTTTCTAGGGTTTATCATAAAGGCTCCACATTACTGAAATACATACAATCTAAAATAAAAGGTTTAATGATATATGCTCAAGAATGACGTTCTTATTTTATGTTAATTATTATAAGGTCAGGCAAACAAGTAACTAAAGGCCACCAACAAAAATTCTATAAAAACCCTGTAAATTAGACACACTTCTAATAATATATTGTTTGTACAACACTAATATACCTGTGATCACCCACTGGCACTATCACCCACTGTATTCATTGTATAGTGCAAGCAGCTACTTCAATGCTCCAATCATGCTGGCAAACAACAATGCCGAGCTATGCCACTTTTCAACATCATTTCATCAGACCAAAATAATCCAAACAAAACTCCAAATGTTGTTGAAATAAACCTTGGGCAGAGCTGGTTTGATTGGGGAAAAATGCTTAGTTTAAAGCAAGTGACCAGTGGAGGTAGGTAGCACGACCTCTGGGCTGTTGGTCCATACCCCTAAACTATACAGGTTAAAGGCTAAAATACTGTTCCAGTGGAGTGAAAACTCGACATGGTACTAAAAGATGGTACTACAGAGCTGCATACAAACTGCACAGTGAGGACTTTGCTGAACATCGTTGCAATGGTGTTTCCCTCTGGAGCAGTGGTTCTCAACTTATCTCGCGTCAGGACCCATCACCACTTCTTTCATGATAAACGACGACCCTATCATAATCAATCAATCAACTTTTTTAATCAGAACTGGGCCAGTTTAGACTTGAAATGGGACTCAAACTATGACAGGACAAATAGATTTATCCTTCAAAATAAAAGCACGTAGAAACTTTTTGCCACATATAACTTTTTTTTCAAAAACATCTGTGACACACTGAAAATGGCTCCGTGACCCACTTTTGGGTCCAGACCCACCAGTTGAAAACCAATGCTCTAGAGCATGAGTGTCAAAGTCAAGGCCCGGGGGCCAAATCCGGCCCGTGGCGCAGTTATACCTGGCCCACCAGATCATATGATATCTTTATTAGAACTGGTCCACCAGTATGTCTGCAGATTACCTCCAGTATAAAAACATAAACTTAGCCTTGATGATTTATAACATACTTGATGAGTCATAAAAATTAGAAAAGTAAACAGTAAAAATAATTAAAAAAAAAGTCAGGAACATGGGGAAGAATTGAGTGTTTTCTCTATATTTTCAATTTTGCATCTCTTATGACTAAAAGTTAGGGTTTTGACTTTTTCTGTCATATTTTAACCTTTACATCACATAACTTTGACTTTTTTTGATCTCATATTGTTACCTTTTAGATTAAATATTTTAATTTCAAATCCTATTTAGACCTTTTAAAGCCATGACTTTTTGACTTTTATCTCATGTTTTGACATTTTTTAACTCCTAACTTTAAATTTTATCTAATTTTTTTTTCACCTTAAATGCAGAATTTTTAAATTTTATTTCATATTTTGACATTTGAAACTCAAGATTTTGATGTTTGCCTCATATTTAGACTGTTAAAAATTATGATTTTAAATTTTATCTCAACTTTTGACTTTTAAAAATCATGGTTTCAATATTTTATCTCATATTTACCTTTAAAAAACATTATTTGACTTTAAATCTCATGTTTTTACCTTTGAACTTATAGGTTTGACTTTTTGATCTCAGATTTTGAGTTTTTTAACTTATCATGTATACCTTTTAATCACAAAATCATTTGTCATCAGTGCCATGGTTTTTACCCCCATAGTTCATTTCTGGTGAAAACAGGGTGAACATTTAATGGTTAAATATTGACCCTGTTAGGCCCACAGGTAAGACTTAAGTTCAGAATCCAGCCCCGGCTGTGACTGAGTTTGACACCCCTGCTCTAGAGGACCCCCAAAGACGTAATGTGTCCTACACAGGCACCACTAATACATATAAGGGGTATAACAGTATGGGAAAATTTCGGTTCGGTTTGTACCTCGGTTTTGAAGTCATGGTTCTGTACGTTTTCGGTACAGTAATTGAAGCGAATAATACGCGAATAACAGAGTTTATTTATTTATTTACTTTGTTGTTGTTTATGTACTTTGTTAAATTGTATTAAAATGAATAGGGTGAATAAATTACATTGAAATTATCAATGATGCTGTGATCTCTTTCCAAAATGTCTTCAATGAATACAAATATTAATAAATAAATACAATTTTTAAATTACTAGGTTATTTTAATTGATATATTGACATTTTTGTACCCATTCTTTAAACACTTACATTTCCCAGCCAACTTTAACAGATCATCATACAACTGTAAGTTAGCTAGGTAAGTATGCTACTTAGCATCTATCCTGCCGATTTCAAGACGGACTTCAGCACTGGATTACTTTTTTAACCAATGAGACCTACTTCAAAGTTTGGGAGAACTTTTTACAGCCCATCTTGGCAGATAAAGCAGTTAGAGCCATGTGAAATCAGAGGGTAAATTACCTATGACGCAGCTGCTGACATGATGTCCCCTCTCCTCCGAGGCTGACAGTTGAAGGAACGCCTTTAGAATTAATTTGATTCACAAAACCAGAGCACCATTGTCGTAATAAAAAGATCTTAAATCATGGGGAATTCATAACTGACTGGTGAGACATTTTGTTGTTCCTCCTCGTTACAGTGACATTCTTGTTTGAGTGGTGCCTTTTGAAATGCTTTGATTAATCACCTGGACAACGTACTGTCAGCAACACACCTGCTGAATAATGTCAGCTCTACTGTTGTTGTCTTTGTCCGCTGTTGTATTTTACTGGGAAACAAAGTGCTCCAAAACAGGACACTTTTATCTGGGGATATTCAGGCTGTTGCTGTCGTTTTCTGTGTTTGTGTGGTTGCCAGGACAGTGTAAGTTGCGCTCTAGTTTTCCTTCTGTGTATGAGCTTCATTCATCCCACATGTATCAGTTTGGTACACGCCTGTACCATACCGAGAGGCCCGTACCGAACGAATATGGTGCAAATACACATACCTTTACACCCCTAATACCTATATATATATATATATATATATATTTTTTTTTTATGGGAATTGGCATGTTAAAAACTACATAAACAGTTTGTCAATGTTAGACTGTACTACGTGCTTAAAGCATCTTACACACATTGAAGTAGCTAGACTTTTTGTAAACATATACAATAAAGTGTCTTGATGTTAAAGCAGTGGCCAATAACTTTTATCCGTGCAGATTTATGTGACCCCTGAGCAGGGGCGGACTGGGACAATAATTCAGGCTGGGAATTTGATACCGTCCCAGGCCACCACTGCAAAACGCAAAACACCAAGAGTGAGTTAGGTTGGGCGCCTACTGATGTAAGAGTGTAAAATAATAAAACAAAGGCTCCGCATGTGCCCACACACAGCTTTTTCTGTTTCTTTTACCTACTAAATAAATGTTTCTGTTGTGTTGCAATAACCTGTACTCAAGTCACATAAACTGAAATTATTCTGTTTCATCTACTACTACACTTCAAATGCGCAGGCTGCACATTTAACAGTGTAGTAGTAGATGAAATAAAATAGGTTAAAGTACACATCATCCACCTTGACTTGAGACCAATCCTATTTTTAATGTAACAAGTACCAGACTCGTTATAAATTGGACCACTGTGTGAACCATAGTATCATACCACAAGTGGAAGGTACACAGGTGGGGGAACTAACCTCCTCATTAATCTAGTTGTGCTGGATATACTGGATTTTTTCTCAGTTTGCAGCACCCCTCAGCAGAAACATGTTCTCGCGTGCATGATTGTTTATTAAAAAATCATGCACAACCCAATCTGAGCCTTTGGTCCTGACTCTCGGCAATCGCTGAGTGGGCCAGTTCGGCGCCCAGGCCACCGGGAAATGTCCCGGTGCTCCTGATGGCCAGTCCACCACTGCCCCTGAGGGTAAAACAGTTTTGAAATGAGTACTATGTTCAATAAAAACTGCTCTTCATAAGGAGTATTTTACCAAACAATAAACCACTGTTTGGTTTTGAATTTCACAAAAGATGAAAGGTCCTGCTTGGAAGGCTGTGAACCACTTGCAAAGCTTTCTTAGGCTACCTGCAGCACAAACCAGGGAGGCCACTTTTTACAGCTTGTTTTTCCTGAAAGATGTTTGACTGTTCTATAAATACACCTTACAGGGTGCATTTTTTAAATCACAGTCTTCTGTTTAAAACTTTGAAAAATGTAATAAGCAATGTTGGGCAGAGCTTAGCAGGACATTTCCAGTCCACTTGGAAATATCTAGTGGGACCACACTGTTGAAGGAGATTAATGGGACATGTCACGGGGAAAACTTACGTCAGAGAACGTGCAGCCAGTGGCAGAAAACAACTGGTACAACACAAGTAAGCAGCACAAAGCATGATCCAAATACAGCAGCAGAACTGCAGTTTCCAGAAGCAATTCACACGTTCTCGTGTAGCAGTGATCTGGTGCTTCCATGGCAATGCTAATACGTTGTGTCTGTCATGGAGGCTGCCATGAGAAGACGTCTTGTTGCAGCTATAAGGATTAAAGACATCTCCGTTTTTGAAAACTTTTAGAAATGTTTGAGAGAATGTACGTACTCAAAATAAGTTACACAGAACACAAAGATTTGTCCATTTGTAATATGGTTTGGAAAATCTAAATTACTTACCCTTAAAAATAACTATCTCAACATCGTCTGACTTTTCTGTTTTGTAAGTCAAATTATGAAATCGCTACTGACTGATATCACAGAACCTGCAAAAAATTCTGTTACCGCTATGTTTACTTTGAGACCAACAATGAATTATGGCAACTACCTTAAGATACCATCATATATTACAGATTTTGGCACATTGTTGTATCTTGTAAGTCAGGTCAGTGAATTGAGAGCTCATCTAAACTCTATAACTCTCAATATTTAAATTTTAACCATATTTCAACAACATCAATTAATGCTTATAGAAAATGTCTTTAACTGTAGTATGATTGAAAAGGAGCATAATGAGTTAGCAGTAGTAATCTCTTCTGACACGATAAAGGTATAATGACCCATTTCCAACTAAATGTCATCAACAGTCAACCCAATGAGATACATATGTACAAACGCTTTTTACAGATCTGTGTAAATACAACACTATACAAGACTTAAGTCAAAGGCAAGCACATACTGAGCCTTAGTTCTGATTGAAAAATATTTGCATATACACATCTTCATTGTTACTATTAATGTTAAAATGACTGCTCTTTTATCCAGCTCCACCACTGACATTTTGCTTGAACGATTTGAGCAGAAGTCATGGTCTTGTAAAGGTTCACTTAAGTCTCCTGTCTGAGCAGGTTCTGTGCTTGTTAGTGGGTCCCTGGTAGGCTGAAGCAGAGGAACTTGTTCAAGGTCTGATGGAGTGTGGCTTTATCACATCAGCTCATCAGGGAGAGACAAGGTCCTGCAGCAGACCTGACAAATGTAACTTTTCCTGATGACTTCCTCCCCCATACCTGCACCGTGTCCTGACTGTCCTGCTGGTGTCTCAGCTTACTGTGGAAGGTTAAAATCTGACTAACGTGTGTGTATGTGAGCGTGTGTTTCATATAGCTGATGGTGATCTCTGTGGGAGCTGTTTGTCCATGCATCCGCTCTGTAATCACTGCCATAAAAGAAACAAGAGGCGACGAGAGACAAGCAACTGGCAATAAATGACACGTCCTCCCAGCGGTATAATAAGTTCCCCATCCATCAGTCAACCTCTTTTCAGGCATCTCTCTCTCCCTCTCTGCCATTGGACTTGCTACTCGAGCCCGACTCACTACAGCTTTCCTCTCTGGGGAAGAATTACTCGGACGGACAAAGGAATTGATTGAGCTCGGCCACAGTTTGATGTTTATTTCAGCTTGAATGAAACTGTCTTGTTCCCCTCAATAAACCTCTTTGCCAGACATGCAGGTAGGGGACTACAGCCACATGATAAATTACAATAAGATATCACACTTTAATATGTTCAACCTGATTCAGACTGGGTCATGCTTCGCCAAAAAGACCTTGAAATTAATCCACAGCCCTCCCATCCAAATTTACTGGAGCAGCAGGGTTCTCCATGAGATCGATTTTCACACCTTATTCCCGTAAATGATTGCTGGCATGTCAAAGTCCCCTGCTCCCTGCTGAGAGAGGGGGCAAAACAAAGACGATGAGAGGAACAGGGGAGAAGAGAAGTGGGTACATGATATTAAAAAAAGGGTTCAAAGAAAAAATATGTGAAGAATCAAAGAAAAGAAATAAAGGAAAGCAAACAGGAAAAACAGAGCACCGTTTGGGAAGACAGAAAAGAAATAAATAAAACAAGAGCAGGAGCTAAATTTGTTCTTTCACAAACATGCAGGGCTGAGGTGATGGCGGCCCCAGAGCAGCGCTTATTTATCTGCGGGGAAAGTCGCATGTCACCCTTCTCTCTGCCAGCCAGTGAGAGGTCATAAATTACCTGTCTGTAAACCGTCAATCTGCACCGGGGGTGACAGCTAACCACAAGCTTACACTCAATCTCACACGCAAACACACATGTCCAAATATGTACAGTTCACACAGACACACACATAGTCATGGAGCTGCCTGTGCTCCACTGGCACAGTTTACCGCTGCACCAAACTTTCTTCACTTGCAGATAAACATTCCCAGACTTCACAAACACCAGCAGAGAAAAGAAAGCATGCTCACTTTCTGCACGACTGAGTTAAAAAAAATCTTTTTGATAAATTTTTTAATTTTATACCAGGAAAAACCAAGTAGCATTAAAAGATGACTTACATTTGTGCTATTTTCACACTATGCAGCACAGGATGGGATGTATTCAAATACCCTTTCATTTCATGAAGCACATACTCCTTCTGGCACTTTGATGAATTTTTCGTTTTTCTTCAGCAGAAGCTTCCAGTCACATCCAGTTAGACCCCCTTCAGCATTAATAATGCACAAGCCTTTATCTCCCTGCTCTGACCTCTTAAATCACTATCACAAAGCTGCTGGTCATGGAGTTAAGACCCTCTCCCACTTCCCTCTGCTTTGCCTCAATCCATTCCTCTTCATTACCTATAATCTTATCTACACTCTGTTTTTCTTCAGAGGAACCATGAGAATCACCAGGATTACTCATGGGAGAGAATCTTTTCTCTTAGCAGCCATGTCACCAAAGTTACAAATGCTTTGTCTGGCACCATTAGTTAGAACCAGTAAGGATGTGATGGATTTGGCAAAGAAATTGTCCCTTTTAGTGTGAACTAAACACCATCGGTGACAAAGATGCAATGTCATGCTATTGTGTGGAAGATTTGCAAGATTTCCCATTTTTCAAAGTGTGTGCGCAATATTGTGTGTCATTGTGTGTGCTAGAGTCAAAATGAGAAAGAGAGAGGGAAAATCTGATGAATTGTCTCATATATGGAAGCCATCAGCAGTCAAGTGATTTATGGGGTTAATAACGGAGTCTATTCACAAGCCTGCAGTCCTGTTGTTTTCCTGTTTGTGGTGGGATGACAGAAATACTACAGCCAACCACCCATTTGCTCAATCCCATCCTCATTCAGAAAGCCATAAACCCGGTCCTCGCTCGCATCTGTAGCATTTGGCACTGCAGGCAGGACCATGTGCACACATGAGCTCAAATGGTGGCTCTGTTTGCATGAGCTAAGACAAACATAATTACAAACCTTAAAATTATTCTTCCTGTGTTGTGCCGAAGATCTGAAAGATTGGAACAAACATGCAGGCAAATGTGCAAATGGGACGAGAGGTTATTTAAAGAAAAATATTCTGCAGGGCACGAGTGTAAAACCGCAAGGATTGTAAACGCTCTGAATGCTATGCTGACACCTGGCCTGTGCCTTGTTATGTAAATTGTGCGTATACCACGCCTAGTTGAAATCATAGAATAATAGCAAGTAAACAGGAATAAACACTTTAGGAGCAGCAGTTCTTTAAACTTGCAGGCTATGCTGTGTGCCCTGCCTTGTATGAGCCAAAGTTCTCAAAATTACACATAATTGAGATAATGCAGTAAATACAGCAGACAGATATACCCCCTGAATGAAGAAAATTGCATTTATTTTGTCCTTAGAGCTATAGGTGTGTAGGGACATGGTGTACATTTTTTGAATAATGTTAACCGTGTTGATATGGCCTCTGATAATATGCAGTGTTATTTGTAAAATAACACATCTGACAGCGAATCAATCATTTCAAATGAATAAATAAGAAGAATGAGCATGTTATCAAAACAACATCAATTGGAGTATACAATAGATGCACCTGTTTCACTGCTGTCTGGGGTAATGTAATTGTGTACATCTTCTTGAGTTTTATATAATGGGGGCAGTCATTATACATGCAGAGTAATGAAAAGATAATTATGAATCCCCCAACCGTGTTCTGTCATTTGGCAGGCTCTTTAACACAAAGCATACGTTCCAATGAGCCTCGGCTAATCTTCACAAGAGAAGAGGAAATTGGCTCTCTTCAACCGACTCCATTCCACTTTCCATCTGTGGGCTTCTGTGCCCGTTTTGAAATCAACATGAAAGATTGGAGGATGAGGGCAGAACAAGAGCAGGAGAGCACATGAAAGCAGAGAAGTAAACGAGAGCCACGGACTGCGCTGGAGAAGGAGCTAAACAGAAACGAGGTGTGCAGGGAGGGGGGGACTAGAAAGAAATGAAAAGGGGGAGGAGGGGGCACAGCAGCGGTGCTAATATGTTTACCTACTTAATGCTACTGTGCTGCTGATTGCTTTATCAACCCGAGTCAGCCTGGATATGAGATGGAAGAACTGTAAACAGGAAGATCGATGAGACTAGTGTGCAAGAAATAATGTGGAAAGAAAATCAGCAGGATGTGTAATAACAAGGAGAGAAGAAGAAGAGGTAGAGAGAGGGGTATCATGCTGAGCTAGCTATTGCCTTGTCTGCTAAACGCTAACTGTAGCTGTCACAGCAGACTACAGGTTACAGCATGTGATTGTGGCAACTAGCCTGAGCTGGCAAGAGTTAATGGGAAGCTGCAACCTCCACAGCTCTCTAATTGCAGTATTAAGTGGTGGGTAGGCAGATAAAAGGGAAAGGTGTGGGGCTAAATGTGTGAGGACTCATAATGTTTGAGGTGCAGACGCAGACAAATTAGCCTGTTGATAAAGGCAGCCATGGAGGGAATGGCAGTGTGTTTGGAACATTGTCGCGGGTTGATTGATCACCTTACCACAGCTCTGTGTGTGCATGTGTGAGTCTACGTTTGCACTCACAAAAGGAGTGTGTGATTAATTACTTCTAGCATCAACCTACCCTGGTTAGTGGGACACAATTAAAATGGAAAAGGAATCAGCAGCAAACATTGTCAGAGTTGTACAGATGCATTAAAATTTGGCTGTATTGAGGACGAGCTCACTAAATCAAAAGCAGGCGCTATCAGCAGGTACCTGAATACGCATCCATCAGGACCCAAAGAAAACAGGCGACTCAAATAGCCACAAGAAATATGTTTTGTCAGTTTTGAGAAATAAAAGAGCACAAGAAAGGTGTTTGCATTACAATTTGTAAAAAGTGCTCGCTCGGATTTGATAAAAGATTCTTTATTCTAGTGACTGTGCTTTCAACCAGCCTTGAATGTCTTTTGTCATACTAATGCAATTCTTTTTGACAGCCTCTCTTTTAGCCTAAAATAGATCCATCAGCATTCTCTCAATATATTCAGTGCTCACAAACACATTTTCGCTTGTGCATACACATTAAAAAAAGCATGCACCATGAAGTTAAACTGCAATAACAACAGGCACGTATTGTAGATAAAGCCTAAACACATACACACACCCACACACCCTCTCAGGCTTATAAAGAATCTGCAGCTCAAGCTAGAGGCCTTGATATGACAAAGACACAGCTCAAGGATAGAAAAGCACTTTTCCCTCACCAAGGCCGATTGCTGTGAAATGGAATGGAAACAATGATACCTATAGCGAACAACAAGCGGGCAGACAGACAAACAGAGGGAGCGAGCTAACATCACATCAGTGCCGCTGCCACAGCCTCGTTTCATCGACAGTCAAAGCCATTTAGACAGAAGCTGTTAGATGGCCGGACCCAGGGCTGCTGTGGCCCCTCTCTCTCCCAACGACTTCAGAGGCCATATTTATCTGCATCAGGGATTAAAGTGTGGGGACAATCAGATTGGAGATTGCTAATTCCACAGCTGTCTACCCGCAAAACAACAGTTGATTATTCCTTAGACTTATCTCTGTGTGTGTTTAGATGAAAGAGCTTGTTGTCTTTTTTCTTTCCCCTTGTGTTTTCTCATTGCTTGTTTATCACCCAACCTTCGTAGCGCATCCCAAGTCGAAGTGGCTAGGTTCAAACAAAATGCCTTCTTGCTAATTATCTGCAATTCCTCATCTTCATAAGACCACTCTCCCCCCACTTTTGAAAATGAATGAATTTGAATAATAATGACTTCTTGGCTCTGTGCAGTGTACATAACTGGTTGATGCAGGCTAGTTGTCCTAATTTTATTTGTAAAGAGACAGGTTAGGCTCCTTAAGGAGTTACTTGTGGTTATACTGCTGCCAAGTTGAGTGAACAAGGCCAGAATCAAAGTACATCTTTTACTTTGAATGTTTCTTTTAAGCAATGCCACAAAAATATATACCAACTCCAATCAAAGTTTCCAGCGATGCTCTGATACCAGTACCAGTACTGAGCATGAGTGCCAGTACCAAGCCTAAATACTCATACTCTAAAAATATTGCAGATGCTATAGTCAGTATCAGTATGAGTTTAGCCTCAAATTATCCAAGCAGGTAGGTCAAGTTCAAGCCATGTATGCAGTCAAGTCCAGGCCTGCGGCTCCTTTACCACATCTCTCCCCAATCTCTCATCCCTGTTTCCACCTCTATTCACTGTTCTCCTCTGTATATATAAGGCTTAAAAAGCCCAGAAATATATTAAAAATAATGCAGTATTTGCCACCATTTGAAATCATGTCAAGGCATCTAATGTCAGGAAAAATTTACTTGCTGACATTACGGATTAAAGCAGCTTTATGCCACTTATGGTCTCTAAATCAAAACATAAAGATGTTGTTTGATGACTGTGTACAATAACCAGAGTCACTGTTATGTACATTTGTTTAATGGATCCTTAACAATCAGGTGTTTTTGATACTACTAACAAAATGTTTCCATTATTTGGTGCTAAGAACAAAGTATTTGTAACAGGACTTTTGTATTTCTTGTAGTGCTGGGGGAAGAAAATTCTTCTCCACTGGCAGATTTCAGGTCCTATGTTACATGGCCCACAAGGCTGAATAGCAGCACTGATGAGCCCGACTTGTATTGATGTTCAGGTTTTGAGAAATAGGTATAGGTCCTTCTGGAACAAGGGTCTGATCCCAAGTTGATAGTCATGCTGAAGACTTATTATCACAGCCAAGATGTATTAAAAAAGTCTATCTCACTTGATTAAAGCTGAAATTACAATGAGTCCAAACAAGTTGTGTTTTTAAAGCTATTCACTTATATTCATGTTAATTTGCCTTTTGCCTTTCTAATGAACTAGCTGCAAGTTGCATTTGTGATCTTCAAGAACCCATGACTGTCTTTGCTTGCTGGGAGACACTGATCATCATATATTTCATATATGTATACATCATATATTTAAAGACCAACTGAATAAAGCGACCTGGACCCATAATCATCTTTTTCTATATATGAGTAGAATAGAAAACAATTTGAAAGATATACTCCTATAATATATATGTTGTATCTTAACCCCTTAAAGCCTGTTGTATCATATTTGATACATACTTCTTTAATACCTTTATCTAATCAATATGATCATAAATTACTTAAAAAAAAAAGTAAAAACTTCTGAATACAATCTGATACATGATAAAAAATGCCCTAAAGTGGATTATGAGTAACAAAAAACACCTAATATATCAAATGAGATACAAAAAATATAAATGTTAAATTTTATGGAAATCTTAATTTTTTTTGGATGTCAATAGAAAGTGAAATAAACATTTCAGTTCCCAAAAAATTGAATTTTCTGGCTATAGTTTGTGTTTTCAGGCTTTAATGGGTTAAATTCCGAAATTTCAGTTTCAGATATCCTCTTAGTCATTCAGAGGAAATGCCAGATATTACATACAGTGAACACAAATTAGCAAAGGACATATGAATCATTCATATAAATGGCTGTTAGCCGCAGCCCAAATAGCATCATAACGTCAGGGGTTGCTTCGTTTAAAAAAAATAGTGGAAACTGGGTTCATATTACATCCATCAATGATTCAGAGGTGAATGCCTCCCTAACAAAGAATTTCAGACTATTTATTAACCAGCATCTGCATCCCTCTAAATACATATTCAAGAAGATTAGTCAACAACATTCAAGCCCACACTCTTAAGCCTAATGTTCAAACCACCACACTTTTGTTACTCAGCATTGACCCTTACACCTGCAAATCAAACATTTTAAATTACTTCCTGCCCACGTCTCTTTCTTACACAGTTTAAGTGATTTCTTATTGATGGATCTAGTGATATTTCTGAGTGAGCAGTGGGATAACTTGTTGACAGAAATAAACAGAGCATTTTCGCTGGGTTTAATGTGCTGGTGACATGAGGGTACCACTGGCAGAAAAACACCAGCCCCGCCTAGTCGTGTTATTTATGAACCTGACTCCTATTAATGGGTGCAAGGAAGACTGATGGGCCCATTCAACAACGCACCAGCACATACACATACACATGGAGCAACACATACAAGATGGATGTATTTACCATTTGGAAAGTTCACCCAAATGTAAATAATGTCGGTAAGGTATTTTTTTTCTTTCTGACTGACATTAATGATGTTAGGAGGAGGGGAAATTGACAAGTAGTTTTTCAACACCTAGAATGGTGGTTCTACGGCCAAATAGAAAATAATGATAATATAATGATAATGATGTGTACTGTGAACTTATATTGATTTCTGCCTACAATAGGGGTGTGCACATGCAGTCAACTGTGAGAGTAAATGTTGTCGCCTTTGCTGATCAGCACCAGAATGACCAGTAAGTTAAACAATGTAAGAAATATTTTTTATATATCAGCCTTCAATGCTTGTCAAACATTATGCCCAAGTGATGACACAATTACCTGCCACTAGCTGGGGCTGTAACTCTGGTTGATGGGCCCACTTTTCAGGATCTACCACCTAAACATAAACAAGCATTAAGAACAGGTAGCATCTCATTGCACAGAAAAGTTTGGGAGTAAATATAGTAGGCCTGTAGTCAACCAAAGAAAAACATAGTTGACCGAAATTACAACCAGGCACCAACCAATCGGTTGGTTGGTGCCTGGTGACTTAAAAAAAAAACAAAAAACAAAACAAAACAAGAAAACACCTAGTTGCGGAACAGTTTAATCCATGACAGGTTACTTACTGCACCTGTTTGGTCTTGATTATCTTAAAATGAACATAAGCCTGTTGAAGCATTAATACATTGTTTAGGCTCATTACATTGTACTAAAAAAAAAAAAGAATTAATTTAGAGACGATCTTCATGCACCTGCCTTTGATCATATGATCTCCGTGATCCCAGCACGGTAACTCTTCAAACTCTTATAGCCTAGAGCATAAAGCAGACAGCATGCAGTGTTTATTTATAGCAAAGGCTGGTAGTGCTGGCATTAGCCACATTTGTTGAACCAAATTACATTGTGGGACAGATCCAATCCAATATTTGTATCAGGTCCGATATTATGGTATTTTTATAATGGATATCAGATTGACAGCGCCAATTCAAGTCACCTATCCAAATTCCAGCATTTTCGCTGGGCCATGCACACACTGTGCCATCTCTAGTGAAACAGTGTGCTTTGTGACAGACAACAACACAGACTGAGTCAACTCATCATTGACACAAAAGAACTGTCAGATAACAACCCAAACGTCAGCCGTTTGTGTCCGTGTAATCAACGTGAAGCACAGTAATGAGGTCAGGTGTGCTCTCTCTGCTGTGAATTTTATTTCTGTATTAATGCAACACCAAGAGAACGTAATCTGTCTGTGGCTTTAATATGAGCTTTAGCGACTCGTATTATAACAGCTATTTAAAGGCGTTTTAACTCATTACTCCCTCGTTTTAAGTCCATGATGATTCAGAGCTAAAGCTAAGTTAAATCAATGATAAACACTGTACTTCCGACAAATCCTTAAAGATATGAGTCTGTAGTTGTTTTGCTCAAGTGCTTTAATTTTGACAGCCACATCAGGAAATGTAGTGCTTTCAGTTGCAGCTTGCTTTTTAAGTCAATTTTTAGTTTGAAAACTTAACAGCTGTTGCTTTCTACTGCAATAGTCCCTAGTTATTTCCTGTTATACTGTTTATTTAAATCGGTGTTTTTTGACATATTTGTAGCATTTTTTTTGTAAATATTATTTCTATATATTAACTTCTTATTTAGTGTTGCATTGTTACTTTAAATATATTCAGTTTGCTGCAGTAGCCCTGTGGTGCTATTTGTTGTTTACAGTTGTTTCTGCTATTTTCACAGTGCACTGCAGATTCAAATATTAACTTTGAAAAATTACATTTGTTGCTTCTACCTGTTTCTATGTGAAGCCAGCACAAAGTTGAAATAAATTTAATGAAGTTTGCGTAAGTTCATGCAGGACACGGAAGTCATACGCCCAGCTGTTATCAGCTGACTGGCTGATGCTCGAATCACTATTCCCAACCCCACTCGACCAATCACAGCGCATGTTTAGCAACAAGGCGGTGTATTTAAATTACATCTCCACTCTCACTTATCCCTGCTACTCCTATGCTACTCCGTTGCTGCTGTCTGAAATATTGCCTCCTCCACCCCAGCCTCCTCCTATTAAGTCTCCATGTTGTATCCTATCAAGTCTCTATGTATGTATTTACCCATGTGGGGGATTTTGCATGCACTCCCTGGAAAGCTTAAGCAGGCTGCTTGGCTAACCCAGGGAGTACTCTGAAAAGCAGAGCTATAACGCCAAATCTAACTGTATTCCATTTGGCAATAAATGGTTCAAATCTATGACGAGAGTGTTCCTGACTGAACTGGGAATTAAAATAATATTATTATTTCAAAGAATTTAAAGTATTTTTGATCCTTAAATAAGAAATACAGTACAGGTTTATTGGAGCTTTGTACAACCTTTTATATTTTAACACCAAAACAACAAGAAAAATAATTATGATCATAAAAAATATCAGAATAAATATTGGGTATCAGTGCATATGTACTGGAATCAGATCTTAACAGCCCATCTCTACATTGTTTATATTCTGCAGATAATTTAATAAACTGCATTCAATTTAGACATTTTTTGAGAGTATTCTTACTTTAACATTGCTCAGTAGGGATGCACAATATTTTTGTCATGATACCAGTATTAATAAAGTTAATGTTATGGTTGTTGTATCAGCAGATATCAAATCTCTGCCAGGCAGAGAGTACAAACCAACAGATTACCTTGGTAGTAGATTTTTCTTCCTCTATTATTCTCATAATTATTCTCAAACTTTAAAAATGTTTAAGGAATGAGGTTTTAGGTTGTTTTCACACATGATAGTCCAGGGGACTTGGTTCAGGGCTGAAATTACACCATTGTTGCTCTTTCATGTGGTTTGGTTCGCTTTCACTTTGCACTTGGTCAAACAAACCAAACCAACTGGACTACATCGAGCAGTTATACGTTTATGGCACTGTCGTCCCAAACAAAGAGCAGTGAGAGAAGACGTTATGGAAGACATACCAAATAAACAATGAAACAGCACCAAATTTAAGCTGTCTTTGGATTTCTGCTTTGCTTTGGTGTCATTATGAGCAGCCAGTGAGGCAGTGAGCTGTCTAGCATATCATTCTTTGCATGAGACAAATGAATCAGTATCGAAGAAGAAGGTGAGCCAAAATGAAAGTGAGAGACTGCTACATGTTGCCATGGATACCAAGATGCCGAGCGAGGTACCAACATGTATTTAAGTTTATTAAATGACATAAATAAATTCTGTTTCATGCAACTTTCTGCCTTTAATTCACAATTGCAACCTTTGCTTTTATTGCACAAACGAACCACACTAGGGTTCATATGATAGTGAACTGAAACCTCAATTTTTTTTAAGCAGACAAGAGTTAATTTGTTTGGTCTGCATCAGAGTCCGAATGAGCTTTCACACCACTCCACATGATCCAGACTATCCGAGAAAACAGACCAGAGTTTGTTCAAAGCGGATGAAACAGCTCTGGTGTGAATGCAGCCTTAGTCTGAACTTGGGCTTGTTTGAATTCTTACACTTGAGAAAGCACTTTGTAATGTATTTGAATGAAGTTGGTAAATGGACTTGAGCTTGTATAGTGTTTTTCTAGTCGTCTGACAACTCAAAGTGCTTTTTACACCGCAGGTCCCACTCACCCATTTCCTCCATATTCACTCAATGATGGCAAATGCTGCTATGTAGCGTAGCCATCAGTATTAAATCATTCCATTCATATGCATCCATAAACATTCATGCACACTGATGCAGCAGTGGGAGCAACCTGGGAATGCCCGAGGACACATAGATATGCTAGTGTAAGAGCTGGAGATCATACCCACAACCTTCTAGTTGTGAGATGACAAAGAAGGTCACTTACTGTACCGGAGAGACTTGGTGTTTTTTTTACAATAAAAAATTAGGTAAAAAGTATTAGTATTGACTAAAATAGGTCTGGAAATTCACCATGTTGGATATCAACAAAAATCCAATACAGATCATGTCTACAAATCAGTTTATCCGGATTTAAGTTTGTGTTTGACTTTAAAATTAGTTGCGGAAGATCTACAAAGGATCTCTACCTTTATGTAGTTTTGTATCATGCTTTGCACAATCTTCAGTTATTTCAGGGCAGGGAATTTGAGTTAAAATGACAATTCTGAAAACAGCAAAAACTACATAAAAATTTAAACAAAACTTTCTTTGTGATAATGTTTTACAATGTCTTTAGGTAAGAGCTAGAGATAGAAGAATGATAGTTACAAGAGCTAAATCTTAGACATTTAAGCTCCTCACACTAATAATGTCATATCAAATAGATCAAGGCTAACAAGATGGAAGAATTGCTTAAATAAACTGCAAACAGTATTAAGTTGAGCAGAGAGGAGAGAAGAAGAGAGAAGGTTATATCTTCAAAACACTGACAAACATTCATTTTAAGTGCTCTTGAAGTTCCTTGCTTCAGTATACATCACTGTAGCACTCTAAAGCTGTTTAGAGGAGATAAATTTGAGAACAAACTGACAGGTCAGTAAAACTTTTGACAAGACTACACTGACACATGAAGGCAAATTTTCCTCCTCCCTGAGTGTAGCAGCCTTCAGAGGGAGAACAGATGATAAATTGGTCTGCTCTGGCTCCAGCAGGGACACTACAAACTCTGGAGGCCGCCAGGCTCTCACTCTCCCTTCAAGGGAATCCTTTATTAGCCCCAAAGCTCCATCTCAATAGCAGAAGATTTAAGCCTATCCCTTTTTTCTGGATTTCAAGCCCCACATCTCTGTATTATTCCTCTTTCCCTGCTGGCCCTGATGAGAGCTGTCCACCCTCCCTCAGTGCTCGAAGCCCCATCTCACCACTGTACAACCTCCCACCCAACTCCACTCTGCACAGTCCCCTCTCTCTAATCTGTGATTCAAGCTCCGCTGTGGGTTAATGCCATTGGACACACTCCCACCCGATTCCAAATCTCACCTCTGGAAACAGATGAGCAGCATGTAAGATGGGTGGGGTGAGTTGTGAGAGAGGAAGTGTAGGGTGGATCTAGCTGTGTGATATGACTCCACAGCCATCAAGGAAGCACTGTGCGGGCTCTATACGGAGGAGTAAATCAGGATTACTCTGGGGAAAACACCCTCTCTCTGTGATATGGCAGCTGTGGGGATGAACACTCTGCATGGCCCACGCAAGCTTTGTATGAAACAGAGAACAGGTGACTGATCACAGCAGTGCAGCAGGACGGGGGAGAAACCAAAGGAGCCCCCCTGAGATTAACTGTTGCAGGCAAGACTGTGATAAAGGGAACGGTCACCTCATGTGAGTCAAATCAAAAACACTTCAGGAGAAACTGTCTCTTCAAAGGGATTCTGGATAGGACCAAAATGACACCATATGTCTGAAATACAGCGTGATGTAGCAGACTCAGGTGCAGACTAGGGGCCTGTGGCATCCCGGCTTGAGTTGAACTCCCAGCCTGCACTGCAAGAACTCACTGTTACAGCTGCAGTGCCCCAAGAATAAAGTTAAAAAATGATAGCAACAAACTCAGCTGGATACACACATAAATCACTGCAGGTGAACAACAAACAATACACAACACAACATGAAGCAGAAACCTTCCACGGCTTGAGGCAACTTGCAAAGGGACCTCACTTTTAGCTGTTGTTGTTGTTGTTCACTTTGGCGTGAGTGAGTGGGAGTTTTTGCCCAGAGGGAATGTTTCTTACCTCGGTTGGGGACTAAATCTCACATAAATCTGCTTAAAACTGGGACACCTCTGTTTGGAATAAAACCATCTACAACTCATAAAGTATAAAAGAAAACTTCTTAATGGAGGCATTAAGGGAAAAGCCTACTGCTAGTCTATATATTTTTTTTTTCTGTCAACAAATGCTATAAAAAGAACAAAAAGTAACAACTTACAAGAAGTGGCTGTTCATCCAAAGCCTTATGTGTCCTATTTTATGTGCAATAAACTTCTTATTGGCCTAAAACTATGAGAGCATATTATAGCTACAGATCCGTTCTATTCAGCATGTTAATTTTTAACAATAATGGGCTCTGTAACTTATTTCAGATCAACCCTGTAAGCACCATTGTGCTAGCTTAAAACATATAACAGTTAATCAACAAGCAGTCAGAAAACTAGCCTAAAATATGCATTCCTTTGTCCTGTTTTTTTATATTTTTGTTCAGAACCAGATAAATTTCCCATTTTCAGTGTAATTTAGCTCAAGCCAGGTTAAAGATGTCAAGGAGTCCATCATTTCTTGAGTTCTTATAATCATTTCTTGAGTACTTATACAAGGTGAGATGTAAATTTGATTGAAAATAGGCCACATGTTGTCCCTGTAAATGCTTTTTGCTGTATTACTTGAATAAAAATATCAAGGGCATCTCGTTCTAATAAATAATAGGAGGGGGTTCACGTCTGCTGAGATATAAACATTGATACAAAGGGAGAGCTCGTAGGACGATGGCATGATACATGCAACTGGGTTATGTGGTATAAGGATCAGTCACTGCTTTCATCGTAATTGCACATGACATTTAATTGTGAGGGAGCTGTGTTGTTTAATCAGATGTATCCTTGAGCATCTAATTAGTCTTTACCAAGAAATGAAAGAAAATTCAACAGCAAACAAGCCCCCATTTGTTTAGTGGTGTTCAAACACAGTTCATCCTGTTATATTTGATGTGAAGGAATCATTTAAAGAGTGCTCTACCCCACTTAATGTGACTCAACTGATGTCTGCCTTCCTATACAGAGCACATGAAAGTGTATGTGTGTACTGTGCAGTGTTAAATGCCACCTCAAGAGCTTTTTATTGACATCTCAACCTTGCAAACAGAAAACTTCTGGCTGACTGCTGTCCACATTCATTACCAACCCCCTCCATATTTGACTCAGCCTCATAAAATGACGCTCTTGAGGGTGGAAAAAAAGATTTCCAGGACTTGAGAAAGGCAATTAATGTCAAGTGTAAAATTTCCAACGCTGTTGAAGCCTGGAAAGTATGGCTAATATCCCTCATTAGTATGATAAAGGTTTTCACTCTCCTTCAATCTCCATCAGGGCTCACTTCCTCTTCAATGGTCATAATATGGATGATATGAGACTTTTTCTCATTAACTCTTCAAGTCCGTCTAATGTGGTGGTTCATTTCAGACAAAATGCCTCAAAACTGCCTCCTTGTTTGAAGGATATAAAATTATATAAAAACACAGCATAAAAACATATATTTTGTTTTTCTTGTATTGTGATTATTTAACACAGGAGTTCCAGTTCAGCCATGTCACACCTACATTAACATGCAGCTCAGAACAGGAAGTGCAGAGGCCCATACCTAATGAGTCATGTTCCCTGTCCTCCCCGTTGCAGGCTGATGTTCCCAATGAGCTGTGGCTCCATTCCCATCCCCTTCTCCCACTCCCACTCCAAGGACCTCAGCCCCTCTCCTCCACTGACAGCCTTCAGCAGCCCCCACTGCTCACCTGGAGCCGCTCACATCAGCGGCACCATAATGGAGTGTGAAGTGTGAAAACATTTAACTGAGAGGCACGTTCATTTGAGCTGCATCGTTTCCAACCTGTCCAGACAGGAGACGTGTGGCTTTCATTACACCTAATGTCCAAACAGACATGCAGGTGCTCAGTGCCAATTGCGTATTTTCCATTTATGGTTTGCCTTCACATAAATAAGAGCCAGGGGGCTCAGCCACTCCAGGCATTGTGTATTCATCGCTTGGCTTGACAGGCCTGCTACATCCTGCTGTCAAATCACCTGTATTAAGTTTCTCCACCTCTGTTGTCCTCCAACGTTATCAACAATGACCTCTTGAACCTCAGAGAGTTTATTTAACTACCCTGCAGCTCTACTGCATGATGACTAGAGCTATATCTTAATCCTGGTGATGTGTGTGCCTGATGCTGCAGTGTAGCATTACCGTACTTGGCTGGCAATTGTTTACCTTCATACTGTATCCTTATCCTCTGGGATATTCTTTATTGTACAATGCTGACCACGGGGACATTTTCACTGAGCGTAGCAACCTGGTGTCCTTTTTGCTTTCAGTAAACAGCAGGATCAGCGCTGTCATAAGGACTTCACATGAGCCTTTTGATTATGGAATCCCCAAACTCCCGTGGTCAGCACCCTTGCTTTTTTCACCCTTTTTGATGATGTCACCAGGTGGGTACCCCCCCCCACTATGATGGCCAAGTTCCACCGCTTGCACTCAAAAGAGCCCTTCCGTCTAATCACTGCTGCCCTGCAGAGTCTCTTCTCTGCCCCCAATCCCATCCGTATGTCCTGCTCCTAAATTACCCTGGCTAAGCACCCTCTCCTGCTCCACTCAGGGCCATTACGCCGCCTGCCCCTCCCTGTTTGACTGCCAGAGTTTCAATACTGTGTATGCTGTGAGGGTTGCCTGACAAGCCAGGGGTCAGACAGCCTGTATCTCCTCTTCCTCAAATTACAGCTACCTGCCAACGCAGGCCTCATCACAGGCTCAACAGCATAGCATCAGCAGCACACCAAAGGGAAGGCTCTCTTCCACTGGTCTCCAAATATCACAGGTTTTTATGGCTTGGAAGATTTGGGCAAACAAAGCACAAATCAAAAGCTAATTTAGAAACAGATCACAGAAGCTAGGAAAAACAGCCAAAATTTACAAAGGGATGAAAATAATACAAGTTGGTTAGAGGATGCTTTGGTTGTTTTTTTAATCAGGGAAAAACACACTTTCCTTTAATGTCTGTTTTTATTGTCATACTACCCTGAACCTTCAGGCCATTTCAAGTCAGCTTGTCAACCAAAGAGGATGCCATCTTGATGGTTTATAACTGCTTTAATATTTCAGTCCCTCATGAGGAGATACTGGCCATCCCTTCTGGCCTTTCAAGCGATGGGTGATGGATTAGACATGGTGGGATTCTGGGCCATAAGCTCGCCTTTCTTTTATGCCTGCCTTCCTGCAAGCTGTTCCTGGACTTTTGCAAAGCCCAATGTTTTTCCTCTCACTGTGCTAATTCATCTAAAAACATAGCACCCTGACAGCCAGAACCCCTAGCTTCCTTTATGGGTTAGGAGGATGATTCTTATCCAAAGCCACTTGGCGCATCCATCTGTTTGGCCCTGCAACCTAGGCATCTGCTCACTGCTATTGTTAGGCTCTGTCAGATGACAGGCCAAGACCCTCATGGGGAACCTTGGTCAACTCTCATGCACAGTTATGTGTATGCACGCGTGCATGTTGCATGTGTTTGTGATTGCCTACAAGGGCCAGAGAGAAAGGCCAAGTGTTGGCTCAGGCCACTGTCTTTGTTATGGTGACCGGCGGTGGAGGCAGCAATGGCCAGGAAGCGTGCTGGGAGCCCTTGTGCCATCCCTGTAGACCTGCCTGGATGACCTCCAGCCACAGCGACAACTCTTTCTTGGGGGAAATGTTTCTAGAAGATACTGTCAGACTGTAGAAGATGTCATAGGTGGAGGTCAGGGTTTGGCTACACTTCTACCCTCAGATGGGCATTCAGAATACATAAACTGGAAGCCAATTTACATGCACAGCATGGAGGAGAAAATGCACTCATTGAGCATTATTTTCTGCTGTTTTCCAAAAGACAAAAGAAAGAGCAAATGCATCATTAGCATGGTCACAAACATGAATAGCCTTTCATTTCATTTAAGCTTTTAAAATGTATTCAAAGATTAATTTACGTCCAACAAATTTCAGGATAAATTGTTTCAGACCAAAGTAAAATTTTTAAATGTCTGCCCTAAGGGCACTGAATCTGATACTACAGAAAGTGAATGGATCAAATCAATAGTCTACATAAATCAGTACGATTGCTTCAGTTTCATTTTGATCTGACCTGAGAGCAAAATTCACCCAACTGTCTGTCCTGAATGGTCTAGGCCACAACCTCTACTGCACACCAATTGCAACTTCCCCCCATTCCTGCATTCACATTTTATCAAGTCAAACCTCGTTTATTTGTCTAATGTATATCTTTGACTTAAAGGAAAAGAGAATTGACACAATAACCCTACAGCACACTGTGAAGACCTTTATATAACCACCTCCACATGTGTGTTGAGTTGCTTGTGCCTGTGTTCATCTGTTCTTTCTTTTTCACATTTAACTTTTCATACATTTTGCAGTTTTGAATAATTAAGAATGTTGATTCCCACATCATGAAAGATTAATGTGTGAAGGATGCATAATTAAGTACTTTAATTCTAGGCATTCTGACGCATTCCTTGTTTAATTATCATTTTGGGGGGAAGGGTTGAACATAATGGAAGGAGACAGACACATTTCATCTGAACAATGTGACCATCCAAATAATAATAATAATAATACAGCACTCATGGGAAAGAAATGGTAGGATTATCTCATGAGGGCTGGGGAGTTTGTATGGTATGAGAAATATCTCAGATTCAGAAGCACACAAAATCTCATTGTATGGAAATACCTCAGTGTTAATATGCAAAGTTGTCTCTAAAAAGGCTATATAATGCAACTAAAGTTTGTTGTTTCAAACAAAGACTTTCAGGATTTTTTTTCCCAGAAAAGCCTTGGAGCCAAGCACCAGGTTCCAACAGCTAATTTGCCTCATGTTTTCAATGATGAATGGTTGCCATTATGCAATGAATAATAGGAGTCAAGAGGATTTATTACACACAGTGTGGTAAAACTTCAATAATGCATCCAGCACTTGAGATACACAAACAATAGTGACTATATTCTTTATGTGCTATATATTCTTTACTAAACCTGCCAAAGACTCAGCAATTTGTTTGTATTTAGAGGAAATTTCGTGTCATACCTTTATGTCTATCAGTTCATGATACGAAGACCTCCTTGGCCTCATGCATGAGTAAAAAACATCCCTTCTTAAATCATTAATGGAGAAACATTCATACAGCGCATTCAGAAAGTATTCAGACCCCATTCACTTTTTTCAATTTTCTAACGTGGCAACCTGATGCTACACAGTTGAAAAAAAATTTTTTTTTACTCTAAATCTACACTCAGTACTCCACCATGATAAAGTTAATATTCAGACCCTGTGCAAAAAACACTTGAAATTTAGCTCAGATGCCTCCCATTGTCTTGATCTTTGCTGAGATGTTTCTGAACCTTAGTTAGAGTCTACGTGTGTTATGATGAATTGATTGGGCATGATTTGGAAAGGCACACACCTCTCTGTAGAAGGCCTCACAGCTGGCAATGCATATCAGAGCAAAAACCAAGCAATGAGGTAAAAACAAATAAAAAAAACAACTTCCTGCAGAGCTCAGAAACAAGAATTTTGCAAAGCAAAGATCTGAGGAAGGCCATAAAAATTCTACTGCACTTAAGGTTCTCAAGAGCACAGTGGCCTCCATAATTCTTAAATGGAAGATGTTTGGCAAAACTGGGACTCTTCTAAGAGCTGGTCACCTGGCCAAACAGCAATCAGGGGAGAAGGGCCTTAGTAAACAGGTGACCAAGAATCTGACGGTCACTCTGACTGAGCTCCAGATATCCTGTGTGGACACGGGACAAAGTTCCAGAAGGACAAACATCCCTGCAAACCTCCACTAATCTGGGCTTATGGCAGAGCAGCTAGATGGAAGCCTGTCCACAGCAAAAAAAGAAAAAAAAAAAACAATTGAAGCCCCTCTTTGCTCTCCCATGTAGTTTCTTGCAACTCCAAGAAGGCTTCATCTGCTTGTTGTATTGCAGCAAAAGGCTGCAATATAGCAAAACCGAAAATAGGGGTCTGAATACTTGGAGTGAAACATTTAACTGCAAAAGAAGCTATATATCATGGGTTAAGGTAATTAGGTTTGTTGTGTTTGTATATCATCCCTCACTCACACCACTGCATAGTTACAAAGTTACACTGTAAAAACTACCAGCTTAACTCTATGTCTATTTCAGCTATACTGAGTACCAGGTACATTTAGAGATGCACCAATCATGAAAACTAGGACTCGTACCATAATTGGTGTCCAAAATAACAGATAAGCTGATGTCGATTCTGATACTGCAGCTTTTTTCATTGTAATTATTGTGCAACAGTCCCATTATGCCCACATTATCTCTCATGTTTGCCTACAAACACACATCAGAGTATGTCCATCACATCTTCTAACCACTAAAAACAAGTCTTCCTTGATTCAGTACATAGGTGTACTAGATGCCAGCATTACTTGCTTGACACAACGGATTAATATTGTCTACTGATATCTGTTCATGCCACATTATTTGCCAATAGCCAGTACTTGCTGAAAGGGCCAATACTGATGTTAAACCAGTGCATCTATGCATAGCTACAATCCTCTATTTTGATGCTACTCACTGTGTCCCAAGTTTTTACAGATCTGAGGAGAACTGCATTTTTCTACAATTCACCTTAGACATGGAAAAACCTTTAAAAAGGGCCAAAAATAGAGTCACTATTGCCAAGCAAGTTTAAGAGAAGAATAAGGGAGTGGTGACAGAGGAATGTAGTTGCTTTTCTTCAAAGACCACTGATCATGGGTTGTGATTTCCCCATGTCATGTCATTGAAGTTATTTGTTTGCAATGGCTGCTACTTTACCTTCTGTAACAGAGGTTTTTAATCTTTATGATACTTTCTGGTAAATAATGATCAAATACAGTTACACATTAATGTCAAGTGATTCTAAGGTATGTTTACCTCACTTATCATAGGGGTTATGTTTGCAGTACAGACGAACATGTTGTTTCCTGAGGTCACAAAATGGTGTAGTGCGGCTGTATGCACTGACTGGAAAAGACTTGTACTTCTGATAATACTTTCTATTATTGTGATGTAAATAAGTAATGTCTGTGTCTGTTTTGTCTCATTTGTTAGAGCAAGTATATATTTATGTACTGCAAATGTACTGTATTCCAAATGTAAGCAAGAACTGTAAGCAGGGAAGGACAATGCATCCACAACTTACTGTGTCTATGGTTCAAGTTAAATAAACAAAACAGCATTCCTACAGTGACCCAAAGGTGAATAAAAATACATTACTTTTTTGTTAGGTTTCTGCTGTATAGCAGAAGTCAGCTTTATGTGTGTTGTAGTCAATTTAAGTTTGGGGTTAAATCAACCAAAACACAGTTTTGAGAAACTGTAACAACTCAGCAAAATATTTAAATATGAGGCACGTGGAAAATATACAATATTCTCTTTATGAATAAAGTTATTATTTAGTGAAATGGTTGCAATTTCATCCCCCAGGACCCCAGAAAATGCCGTTCACTATTCTAAATGAATTGGGCTGATTTAGTCCAGAGATAGCATGTTAACACTAAAGTGTAATCATGCTGGTCTGAGGAAGAGACAGCATGGTTTCTCCTATTTTATTATAAATAGAAAAGTCTCAGCTCCACATTGGTGTATTCTAATTTCAGTTGCTGAATGTCAGTTTATTTGTGTGCAAGGGTGAGGGAAAGTGAGATCAAAACTTAACTAGAGTAAGAGAGTTGAGACAATAAAGACAGGATCCAGTGAGCGACAGTACATGTTTCTGTGCTCAGGTGTTATCAAATGTAGCGTCTTCAGTCCTGGGAGGAGCCATGGAGACAAACGGATGCTGCTGTTATGTGGCTGCTGGTTAACTTCTCTGCCTCCTCTACACATTAATTAGTACCCAGAGGAAAAAGGGAGGGGGGACTGGGACAGAGGAATAGTGGGTAGGATGACTGGGGGGTTACAACAAGGATCCCCTAATGACAGGTATAACGCGCAGTATACCCTTGAGGACACATCAGTGAAACAGAGATGAAGTTCCTGCCCTAAAATATCATGTTTTCTTTACTGTTACCCAGCATGATTTTTTTTTTATTATTCACAGATATTCAGTTCAAATATTCAGTTCCTCTCAGCAATGCAAGAAACAAAACAAGTTGATTTAGAGCTGTGCATGTTGAAAAATAATAATGAAAATAATAAGGACAAATAATTATCTCTACAGGTCTTTTCAAAAGAATTCATTAATGGTTTCTCAAAAAGATTAAGCCAATTTCACTTTTTAAAAAGTCAGCTTCACCTCTGGGAAAAACACATTCATCAAATGATACCTTTACAATATTTTCTAATTTCACTTTCTTAATTACCAACCTTATTCCTTGCCATATAATTCATCAGCTAATTAATGACTTGAAAAGTACATTTTAGAGCCAAAATAGAGTACATATCCTCTCTGTTTCCTAATTGCCAACCTTCTGAAGCTGGCCTGGCCGTCCCTCAGAGAGTTAAAACAAAACTTGGAGCCAGTTGTTTTAGTTTCAGTGCACCACATATCAGAGGCAAAAGTCCTTTAGATCTGACAACTCTTCTAAATCAAAGCTAGAACGCGTGTCTAGCTGTCAATGCTTTTTACTAAATTTGGGTCTATTTATTTCTGTCCTGTATTTGAACTGAAATGCCACTACACTTTTATGTAGCGCAGCACTGTTCAGTGGATAACAGCACAAGACCGTGATTTTATCAGGCAGCCACAGATGTAAATGTGCGTGTAGGTGTGACTGCATGACTGTGAGACAGGACTTCTCTTTCAAGCTCAGTCAACCCATGAATAACCCTGCAGTTATTCATGACAAACACTGAGCAAGCTACAGTAAACAATGAGCCTGACAACTATCCTTTGCTACTCTATCAAAGTACAGCAATTACTTGCTTTAAAATATTAAATATTTGTGCTCTGCTGTCTTTCACTGAACTGCTTATCTGCTAAACTGTCACTCTATCAAGAAAAGCACAGACCTGAATATCTGCCCTAAAACCTGAAATTGTTTGGTTAAAACACAGGGATTTTAACCAGATCTTATAGCATTTATTGTATGACATTAGTGGAAAAAATGAAAGTGAATAAAATCAAAGCATCAAGGTTTTATTAACAATTGTCTCCCTTGATGACATGTTTATCCTACTTGCAGTAACATTAAAAATATTTACATCTTTAGCCGTATGTAGCAAAAGGAATACTTTGGCAAAAAAAAGGCCAACCATAATGTGTAGTTTAATATATTTGGCATTAAAGTTACACATAGGAATGCTTGTTTGATGGTTAACCACATGTACTTAGAGTATAAAGAGAAAGAAGCAGATACAGACACAAATCAGCCCTCAGTTTCTGCTGTGTTTCTGCAGCGCTCAGCTGTTGTCTGATACAGCCTATGATGGTGGCTTGTACCCCATAATAACAAGCCCCATCAGTTCACAGACGCTTTCTCCTTCCACCAGACTTAATGTGAGCATGTCTCCTGTCACTGTTTTCATTATTAGCAGGCCAGTAGCCCCTGCTCTGCTATCATCAGGACGTGAGCTAACAGGGCTAACTAATGATGTGATGTGGGACTGCCTGTTGTCTGCTACATTTGGAGAAGTTTGTGTCTGTATTATTTCTTAAAGATAAAAAATAGAGAATTTGCAAATAAACCATAATTTTTCATACAGTAATGAAAATACTCAAACACTAGAATTTACCTATCGCTAAACACTGCCCTTCAATACCATGATCCAATCACATTTCTTGCTGCTACACATTGCACTCGGACATCTGACTTGTAGACCTCCACAGAAAGGCATCAGAACTTTTTTTTTATTATCCTGTGGTTTTAAAGAAATGTACACAGTTATAACTTAGAAAGTCATCAAATGATGTGCACGGGGTGAGGTTGAGAGGCTAGAAAATAAAGTGTGTTTTATCCTGCTCCACAAACCTCACATAAACACAGCAGAGTGCCTCCTTTGGATTAAGCTGTGTGGTAGACCACACAGTCAGCTCAACACCATGAAGATCAATGTAGATGACTGCATTTGTTCAAAGGTAAGGCAGCATAGTAGGGGTTGACTGATACTGGGGTTTCCAGGGCTGATACTAATTTGAATACTGGTAGTTCATGAAACCAATAACTGGTATTTGAAATTGATTCTAGATGCACAGTATTGGATTTTTGCAGATATCCAATATGCCGATGTTAACAAATTAATTTTAGTAAATATCAATATCTATACAAATATTCAAATGTAGTTTGGGACTAAAAATTCAGGCCTTAAAGCACACAAATTAAAGTTTGAGGACAAGCAAATTGATAAATGTCAGTCCTTAAAAAACACACTTTAAAGTGTCAGGAATAATGATGAACAAAGAGAAAGACTTCAGCCGATAGCAGTCTGTTGGTCGAGCCTAAACCTCCACTTTTTTCTTCCTATGGCCAATAAGTACAGCTAATATAGGCAGATTTGTACAGCCAATTACTGGTTCTAATTATCAGCAGAAATATTTGATATCTACAATTATCAACAATTCAATTTTTAAGCCAATATCTGTGGATACTGATATTGTGCTGCTATTGTCCCTAATTGATGTGCATTTATAATGACTAATGAAATGTTCTTTATGTAACAATGATAAAATTGCAAAATAAAAAAAAACAAAAACAAAAACAAAAAAAGAATGATAATAAATAATTGAGCAACAGCTCTTGTGACCCCCCCCCCAGCACAACATAGCAGTAGCAGGAGGTGATGTCATATGCTTACTTTGTCAATGGCAACCAGGCTGTAGTGTTTATTGGCTAGTATTTATGTGGCATCTAGCCAGTCAGAGTGTGGTGGGCAGGACATTAGATGGGACCTTGAAGAGTGAAAATAGATCCAGATGGGAGGACACACCTTTCAGTGGAGCCAAATTAGCAAACTTTTTATTCATTTATCTTATTTTTCTATTGGTAAAATAAAACACCAAGACAGATAATTTGCCAACTGCCAATCAATTGGCCATGATAATTAGCCAGGCAGAAAATTGGACAACTTGCCAACATAGTGTTAGAGTTTTCTGCACTAAAACAAGTACATTTGATCTCATAAACTGCCAGTAACAACATGTTTGAAATCATCTTGCATTGAGCTTTCTATTGCAGTAACATAGGTAGGCTAATTCCCACAAACGTTATGGCCTTCAGCATTGTAATGTTTGCTCACCGTATCAACTTTTCAACTTAGTATTTTTGTTCTTTGACAATCAGACATTGGTTTTTACTGTAGCTAAATGTTGTTGTCAAAGCTCAACCATCAGCTGGTTGTTCATCTAAATGGGCGAGAGGGTCGGGGCTTAGCAACAGATCAATTACTCAAATACAGTCCCTTATTAAACTGTATATCAGCTGTCTCAGTAATAAAAAATGGTATAACTTCCAAAATTTGCGTCCTAAATATTCAGATTTGAAAATAATACCTAACAACCACTGTTGTATTCAAGTCTTTTGTAATCATTTATGTGTCATATTTAATAAATGGTTTTCTTCAAGCAATTAGGTTGTCTGAGAGCTGCCAAATACAGTGCCTTTTAACCAGAAAACATGGGCCCATTGCCAGCCGTACCAGCTCATATGTATGTATTCCTCAGTCACTTCTAAGCAGCTTTGATCATGAGTCTACCAGAGATAATTTCTTCAAACAATGCCAGTCTTTGAGAACTCAGAGTGTTTAATCCAAACAGCTATAATCTGATGGACATTGTGGTAACAAGAGAATAAAAACCTTTCACATCACATGGCAGAAACATTTTTAGCTTTCTCTTTGGTGTGTAGATATTGCTTTCCAAAAAGATTACAGTTTGCTTGTGTGCACTTTTGTGTTTAGGAGGTTTCAAAGTGTTAATGACAAACTGTCACACTGGTGTCAAAATAACGATCGGTCCTGCTAAAATAATAATCACAGAGAACATCCTGACACAGATAAATCTCAATGAGTCTGTGTTGTTTAATATCAGAAAGCTTACAAATGCTGAATTAAAGCCATTTAACACTATGGGAATCTTGATTAGGCTTAGATGAAATGCTTGCGTGGAGATCATCGGTCGCCCAAAGGCAACATTTCTTTTTCAGGGAATAATTAAGCCTTACATTATTAGGACCAAGGGTGTATCCCTGGTAATTATCACCCCTCAGTATTACACTCAGCGAGACTGCATGAAAGCATCTTGCCTAATGTGCTCCTGTTTTAATATTCAGTCCTTTAAAAAGACACCCAAATGGCAAGATGAGCCTAATCCTGTCATGCAAAATTGACACCCTCGTATGCCATCTGTTTAAATACAGTAAATCTGGTTTAACACAACCAGCTCATAATGAAAAGATAGTAATCCTATAAATTGGGGCAATGAGAGAGACCAATATCTTAAAACGAAAACTCCTGCTCGGCTTCAGCGCTGCACATTTCCATCTTGGCAGGTCGAGCTCCAGTGTAGCCTAATGATGCTTGGTATAATTTTCCATTTGTTTGATGTGTTAGACGGATTCAGGTACAGATTTCATTAAAGTGGGTCACTCAACATGTAACCGAATGCTGGATATGCTTACAGTCAGGCGAATAAGTGCGGTGGCAATGAAGCAGATTATTAGCTACCTGCTGCCGATGAGGAACCAGAGCTACCAGAGATAGAGGTGAGGGGAGAGCATGGGGGTGTTGGGGGATTCTGCAATTTATTATCCTCTGGCAATTAGCCAGGAAATGCTACAGGCTCTTTGATTGTGGGGTGTTTAAAAATGGGAGAGATAAGAGAGAGAGCCACAGATGTAGCAGCCCTTCCTCATGGTAGACACTGGCTGCAGGCGCAAGAGATAGCAGGAGCTCTGATAGTCTCCGAGTCAGACAGAAAGGCCCAGATAGGCAGTGCTGAGCTGATCCACTAGTGATAAGTCCTGTCAATCAGGCCTTGGGCTTGATTAATACATGCAGCTCATGGGAAAATTGGGCCAAATGGGAGGTTTGATGTGAGGGGTTAAAGAGAATTAAGTTTTTGGAGGATGAGTAGAGGAGATGCAGTGAGGCTAGGCTAAGCTGTTTCAGCTAATGACAGTGAGTGAAAGAGAAACATGCCACTTCAGTTGTGTCATGGAGGGAGCCAAGAGCTCGTCATGGGAAAGGCAGTTTGACTGCCGAACCCGTCATGTCAGCTGGGGTCAAGGTCACAGTGAATCTGTCAATGTCTTATGGTTTCAATCAAAATTTTGATGGAGGACTCGGTACTGTCCATAACCCCTGCCCCTCCCTGTCATTTTTGAAGTCCATCTCTTTGGAACTTGGCCACAGGGACATCTGCAATCATCTGCAAGCACAATTTTTTAATCAAATTTAAAACTTGAACTGCGGCTGGACTCAATCCATCATATGAGAGAAGAGCATATTGTCAAACAGCCCACAATCTAAAATATGTTAACTGTATCTTCACTGATGGAGTCCACACCAACTAAATAAAAAATATGAATAATATATTCCAAACAAGCCAAAGACCATCTAGATTTCTAGCTGATGTTCATAACAGACTGATCAGAATGTATGTGTGTAAAACATTCAACCAATTTCCATCTGGGATTGAGTATGGTCCATGGTCTTTATCAATAATGGCATCAGATCCTGGGTCATTACACGGGTCTTGGTATTAATAAGTTTCTATCGTTATCACCACTCTGCCTGTGTTACGATTGGATCTCAATAAGTAAGTACATTAGGTAGACGGGGCTGGTAGATACAGTTGCCCCCGGTCAAGGGCAGTACAATTAAATACTGCTATTAACCAACATTTTTTCTTCCTGCTGCTTTGGCTATCCCAAATATTTACAAAAAAATAAGAATACATTTTCCACTTTGCCAGTTTTGCTTTAAGGGGTAAGGAACAGATGGAGCGATGTGTGGATGTGTTTGAACTTCGCAGACTGCATTTAAAATCAGTGTAAAATAGGATCATAACATGACCATTTCCAGCAGTGGTCTGGTCAATCAAAACTGCATTCTACAGTAATTGTGTCTATTTCTATTGACATTATGTTTCTGTCCTTAGACTGGCTACATACTAAACAACTTTAACCCCTAGTTTAAGCCCGATTTGAGGCTTGTCACAACTGATTATTTGTCCAAATAATCCTCAAGTGTGAGGTGTCAGTGCGTTTTTTTCCGCTGCAAATCAAGTCAGAGCCCCTGGAATCCAGAATTGATTCCAGGTTGGCCAATGACAACAAAATACCCACAAGAGCCAGTGAGATTGAGCAGCAGAGTGGAGGAAGTACAAGACCTGTGTACTCCAGTAAAAGTACCGTTACTGTGGTAGAAGTTGAAGAACTGGTCAATAAATCTAACTTAATTAAAAGTGAAAAGTAAGTAATTTGTAGTTTACTCAAACTACTGAGTACCAAGCAGCTACTTGTGCCTGTACAGTAGAATAGGATCATTCTTTAATGTGTAATAACAACAAGAGAATTTGAATCTCCAACCAGGCTGTTTATGATAAGGTATGACTTTACCTAAAGTAAAATTCAAAAGATCCTGTTGCTGCCAGAGACCTCCTCATTTTGGCTTTTTGTTTTGTTTAAAATGTAGTGAAGTACAATATTTTATTCAAAATAAATGTACATAAAATTACTGATTTGAAGAAGAAATAAAACAAAAGTAAAAGTACACAAAAAAGCAACTCAATTACAATAGCCTGAGTAAATGTAATTAAGTTCCTATCAACCCCTAGTGAACAGACTGGATAGTGTCATCAACCAGACATTACATACTTTTACTGCTCACAAACACAACCACAACTCTTTTTGTTTGATCACTGCAAAACTTTATGCACACTAAGACAGCCAGCTGACGCCATTGATCACTCTCCATATTTGTTTTTCTTTTGAAATCAAGTTTGATCATGGGATCTCTGTAAGATTTTGTGTTTCTGGAATCACCATTTTTTATATTGTAAAAATTGTAAGTATGAGCAACTTGTTGATTTGTTGCAACAAAATGAGTGTTTTACAACTTGTTTAGTAAAACATACCACAGACAAAGGGCCAACGGAGAGAGCTGGGCCAAATTGCAACCACAATGGACTTAGCATATAGCTAACAGTTAACAACAGTAGCTTCCTCACTCAAAAGTCACATTTGACCGCATTTGACTTAAAAGACAAGCCCGGGCTGAGACTCTGGTAGTCGGTGAACAGAATCTGTTAGTATGTGTTGTGCTGAGTTGATCCTCTCGTTCTACATCACACACGATATAAACAAAACGATGTAATCAGTGATGATATGTGTCGTGTGGGGTCTCTCACATTAAAAAAATTAAGTGACGATTAAAAAATCTTGGTTTGTGGCAGGATTTAGTCAAGAAGTCCTGATTCACATTGTTTGCCAAAACCATGTGATATAGTCACATGAATATACGTAGATCATCAGAACGTGATCTGATGCCAGGTTGAACATTTGTGTTTATAATTATCCCTTTCACAGCTCATTCTATCCACATTTCTTTACAGACAAGAGTTACATACCCTGAGTGCTCCTCTTTACTTTTGTTGTTCCATTGGTTACACTAAATAGGGAGCATGTTATGCACTGAATACCCTCGATAAGTCAGATGTCAAGAAAATAATAAAAATATCTCTGACTTTTTCACAAAAATGTAAGTTAAGGGGAAGCTGACACATCTGAGCAGAGCACTGTTGGTAAAGATATGAATAAAGCAAAGCTTCTAAGTTATGAAACTGACATTTAAAAACAAACACTGATTATACAGAAGGCATTCCCCAAGAGCCCCATGACATCAGAACCACAACAGAAACTGCTGTTAAGCATAGTATTGATTCCTTTCATGCTTATCCCTCCATGTTATACCAGGTGTATTTAATCCAGCTGTCCTTGAAGCCTTGTACTTCACACTGAGACAAATCTCTCCTACATCCCATCCCTTCTTTACAGTGTTAACCCTGATGACCTCAGTCAGAGAGGAGCGAGAAAAAACTAATTCTGTGTAACTTTTTAATGTCTGCTGCTGATTAAGATAAAGCCAGCCTGTCTCGTCTCCTCGTGATTCTCCTTCCCACTCCCCTCTGGAGCCAATTTTGTTTGGTTGGGAACAGTGGTAGATAAAGCCGAGAGTTGGCGAGTTCTCTAATCTGAGGAGCAGTGTTGGAGCAGTTGGGGTGACGTGGGGGAGTATTGTGCTCTCACAGCATGGACAGATAAAAAAGGCTATGATTGAGATCAGGAGTTTGATGTTGGGTGTGAGATAACAAAGGCAGCTTGTCATCCCAGTGGGACTAGGTTGAGGATAAAACCACTCCCTCTGCCTCTTGTCTAGATTTACTGAGTCGGGGGCCAACAATAGTATTGAGATGAAATTGGAATTTGAAACAAAAGGTGATCTTTTGCTCTTCCTGAAAATGTTCTATTGAGATAATGCAGTAATTCCTTGAGAAAGATGTACCTGCAAAATGTTTCCTGTAGATTTAGATATTTCCAAAACTAGGCACAGAAACAGCCACTGCATGAAAATGTTACAGCACACCAACAACATGTGGTCATCTATTATGGATAATTATGATGACTGAGGCAATGATCTAATCATGCAATTATATAATGTTTAAAAGGAAACAGCAGGAATGTCAGGGTTTCAAACAGAAGCAAATACAGAGGTGTTTTATGCATGCAGTCTGTCTAATAGAGACAAAGTTGGGGGCATACTGCTTAAAATAAAAATATTAAAATATAATCTGTTAGAAATCTGCACAAGCGTGTCCTTTTAACTTGATGTATTGCTTAAGAACACTTTTTAAAGGGATACATGGGTAAAACAGAATGCCATTCAAGAAGCATTACTTTCATATTAATATAAGGTCGAACGTGGAAAACAATACAATACCAGACGGACTGTGATGCACATATTAGTTTGTTAGCTCTATGTGTCAGTTGCCATTAATGGGTCAACAGGCTGAACATTGCAGTCATGAAAATTTGAACTTCAAAATTATGTACTTTTCTCTACAATATTTGGTCTGATGGATGTTAAATATGTATTTTTATATTAGTTTTTATGTCTTATAGATAGCTTCCTAAGCTAGAAGTTGCAAGGGATGTGAGTGATTGGCTGTCTTAAAAGTTAAAGTCACATCCCTTTGTCGTCAGCACCAGAATAACCAGGTGGTTTGACAAAACTAATGGCAGCCAGCAAACACAGCTTCTGATTAGCATAAGCCACTGTCTGACAGTAGTACCAAAGCAGAAAGTAGCAGAAAAATAATGAAAAAAATCAATCTTTTTGTTTTATTTCATTTCAAATATTTTTTTTGTTTGGGGGGGGGGGCAGTTAACAACAGACAGGAAATATAGGAAGACAGAGTGCTGCCCATGCACCAAACAGCACTGTGATCAGGCAATGATCCCCTGACCAATGCATTGAGGACTACAGCCTCTGTATGTTTAAGATGAGATAAAGTCTCTTTAAATCTTTAATTTCAATGAATTAATGACTATTCAAGAACTCAAAAATGGTGTCTAATTCCAGATAGCATCATTCCTAATATGGTCACTAATGGCCCCCAAAAAGCAAGGACATAATCACAAAAATCTCAAGTCAGTGCTCAAATAAAGGCATTACATAAACTACTTAGTGCTTTTACAGTCTATGGATCCAACCAGTAGCATAAAACCATTTCTGGTACATCCACAACAGCACTGAAAGGGTTACTTTGAAGACCAAAATATAAACAAACAAGTCTAAATGCAAACAAAACATAATTAACAGTACAATAAAGGGATTTGTCTCTCACATAAATGGCATATGCATGTGTTTATGCTATTACCCAACTATAACACCATTAGAAAAGGGGCTTCAGTGACAGAGTCGAAGCCACTGAGGCTTTATGGAATTCCTGAACAAAGTAACTCATCTTATATGCCATTATTATGACTCAATTTAGGACTACAGAGAATAAAATAGGAAAAAATAAACACGAAATGGTCAAATTATTGTTCTGTTACCACAAACATTATTATAAGTATTTCAGATTACAGCATTTTAATCAGATGGTTGAGCCATACAGAGCTGCTAAGGTTTCTGTGTATCAGTAAGTCCAGTTGTGAAATAGATAGATAAATAAATAAATAAATGCTCTCCCCCCAAGGCTCACTGAAGTAACCCATTACAGCACATACAATGAAATATTCATAGGTGATCATGATGGCCTATTTACAGTAGCACCACACCTTCCTTACTCTAGCCAACATACAGTTCAGCTAAGTGGATAGAGAACATTAGGGCCTCATTTACCACAATAAGCCACTCTGTTACCATCTGTTTGTATCTCTGCAGTTAGCTTTAGACACGGTAGATGTACAGTTACAGGCCAAGTATGATGAATGTGTATAGTGCCCCTGCATCTGCTTGAAAACAGTTATGTAATGAGCTTTAATACACACAAAAATCAGAGGCGTATGTGTAAATTAAGCATCCTGATTCTTCCATTCTTACCTTGACAAAACTGGTAAATGACAAGATCCACCATTATTTTATTCAGTATGTTTTTGGATATTGTCAAAATAAGTCAATAAAGACAGACAGCAAACAAATGACGATAAAATAAATCAATTTTTGTCTTATATATAGCTGTGAAACATTAAAACAAAGCATTACATTATTGGAGGAGAAGCTCTATTATTATTCCAGGGTGTAAAGTAGGTTGTTTTTCCATAATATCCCCATCACGAGATTCACCTGTGGTCGCACACTGTCAACTCACATCTGCTCATTCATCTGTTTGAGTCAAACTCTATCCTCTCAGCTGCTACTGTAGGCTGCCACCGAGCACAGATTTGGGGCATGTGTGGGCATGGGTGAAATTATCTTCATTAATTGGAACAGTGCTCCAATATGCTAATGGTAAATTCTTAATCACAAACGCATGTCGACTGCAGAAAGATTCTGCGGGATCGACAAACTGGATAACTGCATCTCTGAAACCGTCCAAGTAAGTGCTGGAAACATTTCAAGCATTATTAGCAACACAATTGAGACCATTAGAGTGTTTGTAGCTAACAATCACAGTCAGCAACCACTTGAGTATCGCAGAGATTGAACCTGCTTGTCAAATTGCTGCTTTGCAGTTTCACTCCTCGGCTCTTTGCAGAGTAACACCTCTCCTGAGCTCCCGTTTATAAGCAGTGACACTTTCCGGCAGCTTTTCATGGCTCCTTAGAGAGTCTTGTTTGCCATGCAAGTGTAGCAGAGCAGCAAGTTCAGCCTCCGATGATTCTGAATGATAAGACTTGAGGTGCCCTCCTTTCTTTTGCTCGAGCAGGTGTTGTTCAAACTAAGACTGCCTGTCAGGGCCTAAAATAAGATGACAATAAGCGTGCTGACAGAATACTGGATCAAAATGATTATTTATAGCACAGCAAAGTTATTCAGACCACCAACAACAGAACAGAGACACAAATGCTTTAATCTCTACAAAAGGGTCCGGTTGTATTTGTTAGACCGAAAACAAACATTTGTTCTTCTGCAAAAATGTTAAAAATTTGTCTAAACCGTACCTTATAGCACAGTAAAATCTTCTAGCTCTTTTCAGCACGGAGGCTACAGAAAGGGATAAGAGCTTCTCAGGGAGCCAGACAGCCATTCTTCTCCTAAATTTGCATATCCTACTGAGACAAGCTTGGCTTCAGATTCAAAAGGACAGAAAAAGAAACAAACACGTACAAAAGCAAAGCTCATTCACCAAGCTTTTGTATTTGAATAATCCAAGGCCCTCTGTCTCAAATATTTTGCTTTGGCAAGAGAAGTAGGCCTTTAATGTATAGAAATATTTGATGGCTGCTATGGTTGATATTGAAGGATGAATAAAGAGATTTAGTGTGACCATTTTAGCAACACAGTCTAGGACATCAGCAGTAACATATTGGCTGTCACCGGCCTAATTGAAAAAAATGGAGCCAAGAGGTGTTTTTTGCTGACTGATTCATTCCTGGGGTCTAATGCTCTTAAAAAGAGCTTGCAGAGTTGCATGTTGTTGCTATCATGGCAGTGATGCACTGGTGCTGATCCTTAAATAAGATTTCATCCCCTGCTCCACGGATTAGAGCAGTGAAAAGATTCAGCTGTAACATATTATCTTCTCCACATGTGGAAAAAAGACGGAGGGGAAGCCACGGCTTTGAGACGGCGATATGTCTGTTACAGTCTTTTACTGCTCTTCTCATAGTCTCTCAAATTTCAAGGTCTGTAGTAACAAATGAAACCAGCAGAGGAAAAAAGTCAAGAGCATTGACACAGGGCTTACAGACTTCAATCAAGTTTGGAGACGAGTATGCCTGCTTCTCCTGGTTTCTGCTTTCTCACACCGTCAACTAGAGCTGACAGAACTAAACAGTATAGTGGCATCTGATATCCCACCACACAATGTTCCTGAGCTCCTTCTAATAATAGCACGCGCTGGAGACGGCCACCTGACTGTATTCTGCAATGCTTTCTGCATTTTCTGCACGGTGAAGCAAAATGGGCTTTAGTCTAACATAAAAAATCCATAAACTTCAGTTATTCAAGTGTCTTAATTTTACCATACTTACTATGCTTGCCTGCATTAATGAGGACGTTCCAACGCACTAAAAGCCCCTTTCAAACATGCACCTTCTTATGCAATTCGATGCCAATTTTGCTTGTCCATCTTATATCTGAATAAGTTTCCAAGTCACGTTCAGCTTCTGTGAGAGTCAGAACGGCAATCACAGGGATCACAAGTCTGGAATGAATGCAGCCAGATTAATGTAAAGGTCAAACATGCAGAGGGAGAAATCAATTGCATATTTTGAATTATTTAGAGAACGGCAATAAATTTCATGTTATATGGTGTCAGATCAGTACTTTCCCTTTATGGTATGGCTTAAAACCAACCCTGTTATACCACAACATCATACCTGAACTTTTAAAATGCTCTAAATCAGATCTTAAAGGAATCTGATGCAAACTGTATGGTATGACACAGAATGAAGCACATTCTCTTTGTGATAAAGGAGAAATCTGACAGGGGGATTCACTCACAACTTTCACAAGTTCAGTATTCATCCACATAAGACTTTCACTGATGCAGCAGGAAAAAGAAACATCATTTTTCTATCTTAATAATAATACTTTTAAACTCATTCACTTTTAATGCCACACATCTCTATTCTGTGAAGACTGAATTAAAAATTCAGATAGAAATCAGTTATGACTCAAGGATGAAATGCTTTATGTTGACAGAAGCGAGCAATGTCGCATATTCCATGTGTGAAAAGTTGAGTGCTGAGCAAAGTGTGGGAATGTGCAATTCGTTCTCACACCTTCTGGGGCTGTACATGTAGGTAATGGTGAGGTGGTTCATTAGGCTGAGCTGCTGGTGTAGCTGTAACAGTTTCTCAGCTGAGCAGTCCGGGTGGAGAGCTCTGATGGCTTTCCACACTGCACAGCTGGAGGCGAGAGGCCAGGCGGGGGAATTTTTCACAGAGCTGTGCTGCCGGCTGCCTGACCTGTCGTCTGAGCTGAAACAGGTGAAGCCATTCTTTGTGGCACCTCCACACTTTCTCCAGTGTGCTAAACCGCAGTTATATGGTTATTGCTGTGCTGCTCAGTAGCATAGGTGAGGTCAATAGTGTGAACAAAGAATTTGCAATGGAATTAGTGGTGGTACTTAGAGAAAGAATTAATGTACTGGAGTGCCAGTATTCATTTGCAGAAAGAAAAAGCAGATGCAATTGACATTATGAAGCTGTTGCAGTCTTTACACTTGAGCACAAGCTGTTTTTGGTCACAAGAAGGGTCATGCACTGGAAGACAAAAAAGTTAAGATTTCCAACCTGATATTAGCAAAGAAATTCACTCCAAAGAGTGTCACTGCAATCTCTATTTCCTGCTCAATCCTGCCTCTGGACCTGCCCCTCCTCTCTCCTCAAATTAGCTTTTCACCTTTAATTATCCAGTGTCTGGCACAGCACAGCATCGAGACAATGTTGCACACACCCATTAACACAAAAAACCTGTTTGGAGAAAACAAATGCCTCCTGCTTCCCTTTTTGAAGTTCGTTTAACAATGTCCTCAAGCCACCATTTTCCAATGTGTGAGGAAGTGCCGGCAAACAAGACATCCATCAAATTGACAGACAAAACAAATTACAAGGCAAACAGAACCTTAATGTGTCACCGGAGCTAATGGTGTCAAGGCTGGTTGGCAGTAGACCCAGACACTCGCATGCTGCTGCTGTCACACTCATACAGCCTTGCTTTTCAACTCGCAAACTGAAAAGGAGAGAGGGATGACTTCTGGATAACACTCAGGTATTAACACCCTACACATTATTAACAATGCATCAAACTGAGATTCATAAAAGTCCATTAGACTGCGGTGACTCAGGACAAGAGGCTTCCATGCAGGCTTGATCTATCTGTGCTGTGGCCTGTGCTCACAAGTGAGATTATTCTTTAAATGAATGATGCAGTCTCCCTAAAGCCAATAAAAGTGTAATTACATGCCTTGGGCCTTGGTGACAAAGCCTTTGCTGGTGACAGCTACCTGGAAATGAGGAAGAAAGGATTACCTTCACCTCTCATCTAGCCTTGGCATGATCATCTCTCCACAGGGGTCACCTTGGACGAAATGCCACAATTTTACCAGTCATTAAACTCTTAATCCAGCCTCAGCGTGCACACTTCCATCTCATCTTTCAAAGCATCCATGCTCTTATATCACTTCAGGCTGCCATTGCATCATAGCCACCCATCAGCCAGACAGCAAAGGGGAGAATCCTCAGCTGGAACAGTAACGACACAGAAGAAACCTCAGATTGAAGTTCCCAGTGATTCAACATTTTCTCATTTCATACATTTTATGGGCTTAAGCAGAAAATGATCCTTGGCAGGTAAAGCAATATCCTGAGAATTACTTTGTTTTACGCTCATTGCCTTCAGGTTAATATTCGACAAGTTATTTTGGTCTCTGCAGGAAATCGTGCTCTCGAACCTTCGCGGGGCATCAGCTGTGAGATTGCAGAGACCGCTTGCTAATATTCGTCTCGCTGTATTTGCAAAGCAGAGCCATTACGTATTCAGAGATAGGGAGATATTTTTCATGGCAGGCGAACTGAACATGATAAATTGGACAATAAACAGTCTAATACAACACCACAAAAGTGCACAGAGGCATAATGCTGCACTTAATACGACTTTACAACAACATGCCCATCACAGAAGCACAGCAATGCACAAAGAATATCATGCTCATGCTCACACACAGGTGTTTATTATACGATTTCTCACTTTTATAATTGAAATTTCTAACAGCTGAGATTGAGCCCAAACAGTTGGTTTTCTTACTGTGACGAACACAATAAAGGACTTTCAAGCCCCCAACCTGTCATTAGCCATTAAGCTTGTTTACATAAAACAGACTTACTCTATCTGCACTTACAATCAGGCTGCACGGAGACTCGAAATGCCTAAAATAGCTTCAGAGCTTGCTCCAGTGCATTTAGAAGCTTTTGTGCATGCACTAATATTAAAGAGTGAAAAATCTTGTTTTGTGCTTACAACTTGCTTTTACAAGTTTAAAAGCTAGTTTCCAGGAGTGCAAAAAACTTCTCTCATCTCTATTTATAGTCTGACCACAGAGACCACTCTCAGCTTTCTAAGAGCCCAATCTGTATTTGTTAAGAAGTTATACAATGTGTTTTTAAGCTTGGGGATGCTAGAATTGTGATGTCTTTCCAGATCTTGCCACCTCCTTTAATCCGTAATGCTAGTGCAGAAACTTTAGACAGGCAGATTGTCTAAGTTTTATCTGTGCAATTCTTTCTATATTTAAAAAATCACTTTGAGTAAATACCCTGTAAATCCTGTGTTTGTCCCTATTTAATGACAAAAGCAAGTCTTTGAATGTTTGACATTTAATCCAAAGCCAGGACCTAACCATCCACATTATCCTCATATCAAATACATTTTGGGGGAAGTTTGTGACAACTCAACATTTTTAAGTCCTGATGTTGACCTTGAGGCGTCTTAATCTCCTGATATCTGAGCTTTTGTTTGGAAAGTATTTTTAGTTTCTTACAATTATTTGGGATAAGTAGCATCTGATAAGTTAAAACAACAGCCTTTCTTGGATTTTTTTCTTTCCAAAATTCAAACAATTTACCCTAAATGTTAAAGAAATTGCCTCGAATTTCTATTAAAAAAAATCTTATAAACATTATTATAAATATCCCATAAAATGTACCCCAAAATTTCTTTAAATAGTACTAACAGCTTTCAGCAAAACTTTTATTTATAAAGCCTAAAAATTTCAATTAAAAATCCCCTTAAATTTCATGCAAATTCTTGAAGAGTTTAAAGCAAAATCCCCAAATATCAGAGCATATTGATTCTTAGCAATCCAAAAAAAATTACAAATATATTCTCCAAAATTCCATGAAGATCACAGAAACATCCAAAAACATATAAACAAATTCCCTGAAATTTGAAAAATCTGATCATTTCGAGATCATTTCAAAGGGACAACCCCTACCCCCAAATTCTCAATCCAATTCCCCAAATCTTCCAATGAAACTCTCCAAAATATACAAAAATATTCCCTAAATTTCCATTTAAGTATTTGACAATTTCCAAGCAAATCTCCCCAAATATCAGCAAATGATCCCGACAGTTCACCCTAATTACTTAAACTTCAATGGACAGTCTGGACAATCAGCTCAAAAATTCTAATAGCAGAAATTATTCATGTTATCAGAAAGCCAAAGTGTAATGTCCTCATACGTACATGCAGGGTCTTATGCCTTATTCTAATACCATTTGTCAAAGTGTTTCAAAGTTTATCCCTGCAACAAGACATGAAACTTTGCACAACTTATAGCTAATAATTTCACAAGAATCCAAGCTACTTCATGTGTCTTCTCTATCAGCCTGTGAGACAGAAATGCTTAAGAAAACTGGAAATTGTGCTGCTGGAGTTCACTACTGGTGGTAACTCAATAATGGCAGCTGGCTGATAATGTGGTCATATTTAAACATGACCGATAAGGCAGCTGTGATTTTAATCAATCAATCTTAGTAATGAGAACAGGAAGTTAATCCATTGTTATGCATTATTCGTCAGTAAATTAAGGTCTTTTGGGTTAATTAACTAGTGGGCTAAGGACAATGTTAATAATGCAGCACTAATATGGGGCAGGTAATAACACACGAGAGAATATCCTTCTCAACTCCTGCTTTCACTTCTTTTCAAGGTAGAAAGGCAGATATATCCTGACAGCTCTGTATGTCTTCTTCACTGGAACAGACACGAACACTGCTTTATTTGGCACTGTATTACTCTAGAGGTTATTAAAATAACTTAAAAGTCTGTTCTTTAAATGGGTTATTGACAAAAACTTCCTTCTCCATCTAAAACAAAGCAGCAGCCTACGTTAAATATCAAATTTAAGCTTAATCACCCAAAAAATTATTTCCAGGCACCAGTGACCACTGACTTAAATCCTCATCGTTGTCTGGGGGGAAAATTTATATTAGTTGGAAATGCACAAAAAGATGACATAATAATTAGTCATCAGGACAATTAAGTCACTAATGACTGCTTCAACGAGTAAAAAGCTGCAAAATTTAACCATTAGCGTCCACACATTACCTACTGTACAGTGCACTATATTTGGAGTAAATATCATTCTGTTGTGCTGCCACAATTCTGGTCTGGTCTCTTTGCTAGCAGATGTTCAAGGTTTTTAGATAATTAATGATTCAGTAACATCATCAATGGTTGAAAGGTATATCTTTCTATGCTATTACTTTTTAGTTGTGTGTTGATGTGTATATGCATGTTTAAGCATACATATATTATCTTGTTCTTACATTTTTATGTATTTTGCACTGCATAGAGTGGCGTTTATGTAAGGGGGTCTCAATGTATTTATACAAACACTTCTAGGTTTATGTCAATCCACTTATTCTTTTATCCATTTGAGGTTGCAGGGGGGCTTAAGCCGATCCCAGCTGTCACTGGGCGAGAGGCAGGGTGCACCCTCGATGGCTTGCCAATCAATCCAAGGGCTACCATATGGAGACAAACATTCACACTCATCCAGCCACAGGAATTTAGCATAACTAATTAACCTAATGACCAACTATTAGGAGTCTGGGGATGTCATTTTACCTAGAGATAACCCACGCATGAATGGGGGAGAACATGCAAACTCCACACAGAAAGGCCCTGTCCAACAGGGGACTGTGCTAAGAGGCATCAGCACCTACCACAGCACCACAGTGAAGCACAGTTTTATGTAAATACATAAATGTATTTCATTTTCCAGGAAACTTGACTGTGTAAGTGGACCTCACCTTCCACTCCATCTTGACACTTTCATGTCCAGAAGAAGACCTTTTGCAGCCAAAATTGGCCAAAAATGTTCCTGTTTGTCTTTGCTTTTATCCTTTATGTCCAAATTAGATGAAGGCAATTTAACTCATCCTGAGCTCTAGCCAGTATGACTGAAGACAGCCCTGTGGTTTTCTTCCCAATTTAGGTGGTATTTTCATCATCAAGAACACACAGGCTAAAATTAACTGGAGTTTACCATGCTTGCACTAAGAGCACAAAGTTTTCATCTTTTTTTTGAGCATTATCATATTACACTCACTGTATGTCACTCCATGTCAATAACCCAGCATTATGTAGAATCATGTGCTGCTGTGAGAGTTTCAACAAACAGAAAGTGCCATTTTATTGTTCTTTATACCCAAATCTTGGTCAAAAGGGGCAACAGCACTTGATTGAGGTTCTTGAAGACATTTCTCTTAGCTCCAAAAGGGTTCCTCGGTTTAAGAATCATTTGGGCCAGGGCCAGAATTACAACCTCTGTTGACCATTCATACAATAATGATCTTGGTGATCACCTCGAGAATTGTTGGCAGAGTTACTGACCTAGTTTTACCTTAGGGAGTGTCTTCTGTGCGATGTTGGGTAATGTGATCCAGTGTAAAAGCGTTCTTTGAAACGTTGTCCAAAGGAATGAATGGCTGCATTGTACGTAGAATTGTCTTAGTCTGCCAACTTTGTTCAAATGGGCTTTTCTAGCTTGACATAGATGGCATCCATCAACACCTCTCTCAAACCAGTGATCCTATCTGGCCAGTTCCTCAGATTCTACAAGAGCCCGACCGATTGATCGGGCCAATTATAGCGTATCACAGATTAATCAACATCGGCCAATATGTAGCCAATATATTAACTTTTTTGCTACACAGGGATTCTGCCGCTCTGCTCCTGTGTGTCCCTGCTGAACTCAGCCCGAGTGCCTGGTCCCTCCCCCTCACACACAACCTCCCCACTCACTCACTCGCCTGCAGCAGAGAAGAGGACTAAGATCAGAGAAACGACGAGAGAAACTGCATTTTTTTACTCCATGGTAAGCTGTGACTTTATAAAACAATGTAGCACTACAATTTAGTGCCCCAGGACAGTAATGTTCTTGCGGAAACACGCTGTTAAGACACGTCAAGGAGAGCATGCTAGTTTCTTCACTTAAGTTTTAGAGAGCAAATTACAGCGTTTTAACGTCATCTAAGTTGCATCATTTTGAAATAAACAATGATAAATGCAACTGTTAATTCACATGTCCACCATAATCTAATCTAAGACTTCTATACAGCATTTTAACCTCGTCCAAGCTGCATCTTTGTGAGATAAACAAAGATATATGCAACTGTTAATTCCCATGTCTATTAATATAACGCGACTATAAAGCGTCCCACTTCACTTCATACTGACATGCAGGATATACCGGGGCTCATAAATTCACAAGTTAATGTCTTCATTAAAATTATTCTGAAAAGGTTTCAACTAAGTATTTAGTTGTAATTTCATGTATTTCATGTTTTGAAAGTACATTTTTACTTAAAATCTAGTTTAGTCCCTTGTATTAAGTCAAGTATGTATCCTGTGTATATCAATGTTCTTATTTCATATATGTGCCAATTTATTGGTTAATCGGCCAACATATCGTATTTCGGCTGATATATCGGATATCGGCTTTTTTTAGCCCCCAGTATCAGTATCAGCCCCAAAAATCCCATATCAGTCGGGCTCTAGATTCTACAGAGAAATGTAGCATGACCAGCATAAAAATAAGACACAAAAGAGTTCATACTTCTTAGAATTTTGGCTAAAATCAGTTTGAAAGATATTTTGCATTGTTTCAGGTTCAGGTGTTCAGGTGCATGCAATGGCTCCCTCTGCTCCTCACTTAGATTAAATCAACAGTAGTTTTGGTGAGAGGGTTAGGTGAGTTTCTAATATCAGAATTTAAGACTTTTTAAACTCAGTGAATTCAAGTGTTTCTAGTAAATGTAAGACTTTTATACTCCAAAATTCTGACTTTGTCTTTGTGAAAATATACAAATGTATAATCTCAGAAACTTTGATTTTCTCTCAAAAATTTGGACTTCTTCTCAAAAAATTACAGATCCTAGTTAGTTATCTTTTAGGTTGGCACTAATATGTCATCATACATTATGTGTCTCATCATGATTTAAAAGAAAATGCACATTTTATTTTGACAACGTAAGAGCAGACAGGGTCCTCTACCCCCCATGAGATCTTTGGCACCCCATCTCGGGGTGCCTGGACCCCAGCTTGAGATCCACAGCAGTAGAGAATGGGACAGTAAGCTTCACCTAGGACACATGACAAAACCTATGGACAGTAGTTGCTTAATATTGATTTACTTTAAGCCAAAATTATGGGTCCACCAATACCCAATATCAGTATCAGGTATCACTCACTGCGATTATCAAGCCTAAGTAACTAACTTTAATTGAACATTTAATCGTGGGGACTATCTTTTCATTCTCCAGCTGAACTGTGCACTTCTAACAAGAATGACCTGTTGGTTCAATCAGTATCAGAACTGAAAATGACTTTGCTTTGAATGCCAATTAATGAGCTTCTCATCCATCATTCTTTTTATCAGTCACATCTGTTTCCAAAAGTAAGTAAAGATGCATCGAAGATTATTTTTCATAAATGCTACTGAATCTTTGCAAAGCATTTTAAAAATAACTTTGTGAACAGCAGGAGCCATTCTGGTAACATCTGTGTGAGGGAGAAGAGAGGGAATCTGAATAAGATGTATGCTAATGCAAAATGTAAAGAGGGCCTTTGTAGATGCCTTAATCTGGCAGTGAAAATCCCTTACTTTATATAAAATTTCACTGACATATTTCTACAAAGCCGGAGCTTATTTCTGCATCTCCTGGGGTCCAAAATGGCATTCAGCAAAGGGTTGGGCATACTTTTTCCTGCAAGGCAAAAGGCAAAAGGCAAAATGTAGCCTGTTTCACTTTTAATGCAGCCATGTCTGACCTCACAAACTGCCTACAAATGTTTGAAAGCCCTAATGATGCATTAATGATGTTTTACAATCACCCCAGGTTATTCATGTGTCTAAAAACTTGTGTGTGTACACTCTATGCTTTAGGGATCACATATTAAGCTCCAAATCTCGACCCTAATCTTTTCATGTTAAGTATCTGCTGTAGGATTTATGTCTTAGTGAATTATGTGTTTCTTAATAATGCAGTTATACATTCTATACCTGAATAGCTCCATTTATGTGCCTCAGTATTCTGGGTAATATCCACAGAGCAGAGACATCAGTCTGGATCTGTTAGAGCTGGAAGGTTTAGTCAGGATTTAGACAGACAGCATGAGGAAAATATGTCAAGTTCAAGTGCAGTTCATGCCTACATTGTTCAAAACACTGTCCTGATGGGAGATCCTGACGGGTTCAAGTTTGCCTCTTGGAGAAGAGTGAGAGATGCAACTTTGTGTACATGGTGGCATTATGTGCGTATCCTCTGCAATATAAAAGGTCATCTTGCTCTGTATAAATGAGTGACTTCATATTAATCAAACTTAAAAGTGTGTTGTGCACACTAAATGTTATGGGTGTTTTACTGAAAAGTTCTCTCAATAAAGGGAAAAAAATTTCAATGTCAAAGAAAAGCACAGACTTTGGAAATAATGTGTTGTGGCAACATTCTCAGCTCAAGGTCTACTTCAGAAAAATAAGAGATGATAAACATTGTCAGTGGAAAATTAATAACCAAATAGCAGCTTTCAATGACGTTTCCATTTTTGACTGAAGCACTAGGCTTGGTTTTTTTATTAACTGATGGCCAATATCTATTAGAAACGACAATCTCTGTTAGTCAGGATAATGCCAGTATGCTCCTTTAAGCTATGTTCCTGCATTAGACTGTTCCCGTTCTTTTTTAATGTGCTGCTCTATCCAGCACAGGAAGCCTTATCTGCATCCCAGCTAAGCGCTGGCACAGGGAGAGGCCGTTGCTTGACACACCATATTGGACAAGACAGTAACATGGAACATTTAGAGGAGGATGGAGAGGGTAGCGTCGCACCAGGCTTGCCAGCTGTGATAATGATGTATAATTTAATTGAAGGCTGTGCTTCTATCCTCCACAGAACTCAAACTGCTCTTCTCTTGTCAATGCATTATTCAGACTAATGGTGACCCTGAAATAGAAAAAAGCTTCTTATCTCTTTAAAGTTTTATTGCAGAGAGCAAAGAGAGGTAAGGAGGTATATGGAGAGAAAGTGAGTTAGACTGAGGCACAGAGTCAGTGATAAGGTAAAAAAGCTTACTGAGATATAGTTCTGTCTACTGACATGCTTTGTGAAGGATTTTTGTTTCTGGCCATGACAGCGTCATCTTCTTGGCAACAGCTGAAAAATTCAATTGGGCAGAGACTGTGATGCTACACTATCCTGAGCTGCAGACACCTCCAAGGAAATAATAAAGATTTCAAAAACAGGAAACGCTTCTGACTGCAAATTGAAGAAACTGCTTTACACACTCCCCTCTGTAGAGTTTCCTGCTTTAAGAAATACCAAATTCAAATATTAAAGCTCAAAGCTTTTATTCCATCACGTTCATCAGCATGGCCAACATTATCATCTCTAGTGAGCGAACAAGCGAGAGAAGTTAAGAGAAAGATATGGAGCGCAGAAAGGCGGCCATGCATACACTATTACACGTGGACCGTCTTCACATGTGATCAGGCAGATACTCTGCAACTTAAATGTAGCCAAGTCAAGGGATGACAGGGGTGAAAGGGTCCTCTGCAGTAAAAGGCACCCACTTATATCCATCATAAGTTGTCATATTCACAGTCTGAAATTCACCCATAAAACACTGTTACTGTAAGTGTAATTTCCACTGCAATTAGAAACCAGCTTCATTAAAGAACATGTGACTGCAGTGTGGCAATAAAACTCAGCTGTACAGCAAGTAGGAGGGGGGTGAGGAGGAGGAAGAGGAAGTGTCATATCCAACGATAGCAATTCACCAATTTATTCAATCTGGATTTCCTGACTCAATGTCTAATTGTTCAGAAGAACTCTTTATCAGATTTGACTGATATGAAACTAGTCTAACTTTATGAAAAATCCCTCGTATGATGGATTATGACAGTTCAGAGCTAATGGACTATTTATCTCTTAACCTGGTAATGATGTAAAAATAGAGCTTTATTACTGCAAAATGATTCTGTAGGACACATATTTTATAACCAAAATATAAAATTGACCATCGGACAATAGGCTTCTTGCTATATGAATACATTTGCAAACTTAATACATTTTGTTAAATGTGTATGGAATTTATATCCCATTTATGACTCAAAATGCCCTAAGATGAATAACCTCTAAATAATACTAAAACTGCTTTTTACATTTTTAGGACATCAGAGTTTTATCTTGATTTGGTGAAAATCAAGGATCTAATAATAAAAGGACTAATTAGAAAAATAAACTGATTTTGTTGCATGTGAATTGGCAAGTAAAGGCAAATAAAAGTGTGCAGCAACGGAACCCAAGACAAATTTGCCCAAGGGAACTGAAGTGTATCATATTTTATAATTTTGTATCATATCGTATTTAACGTGTCTCATCATATCAAATTGTATTTTGTCTAATGATATGATCTCCACTTTATCACAATATCTTGTCTCACCTATTATATTCTATTGTATCATGTCTCATCACATGATCCTGTCAGAGCTGTCAGATAAATATAAACTCCTAATGTCATTGTAATTGTCATAGGATAGTAAGAACTAATGTTTCTATTATGTACTATTTATAATGAACAGTATTGTGTTGTAACTTAGTGTATAATGCAGCATCCTGCCATATCCCATTGTCATTTCTTCATGGATAATATTGTATCATATCATACTGGATGGTACTGCATCCTATATTGCGTTTGTATCATATTAGTGTTTTATGAAAAACACTGATTATAGGTTAATGTGTAAGAGGTCAATTTAAACATCCCAGAAGTCAAAGTCAAATTAAAAGTAGCTTCAATGTGTATGACCTTCTCTTCCTTATCTTCTGAGTAGCAAATTCACAAAAACAACAACCCTCACCACACATCCAGGCCCCGTGAAATTATCAGAGGAAGAATACTTTATTATTTTTTCAAATTAATTTATGATATGTTAATATTATGTTAATTACATGCTCAGAATTCTCAACATCTGTTTGAAAGTGTCTACTATATATAGATGTATGCTATTATCATATCATTTTATGTTAAACTACTACAGATCAATGCTGTAATACAGTCAAACCACATTTAAATTCTTATCTTTTAAATTGATTTGATAACAGCTCTCTCCCACTCTAAATTGGGCAGCAAAAACATTTACCAAGAACCGAGTCAATCCTGTTACCACTGTATCTGTTGTCTCGCCCACACTTTACAGCCGGTACACATTACATTTATTTCTAACAAGACGTAGGCGTACAAAATTATGGCTACATTGAAGACACTTATTCTTTTCAACCTGCTGCGGCACAAAGCTTAATGATCTAATTTTACTGATGGAGGAACAGCAGGAGTATTTTCTGTCTTTCTAGTCTTTCCCTTCATTATTGAGTAATTATGAGGGAGTAAAGTCTGCTTTATTATACATGTACTTGTCGGCTGTCTTGTAAACAGTTTGTTTTTAACATCAAGTGTTTGGGAAAACTAGAGATCTGACCCACATTTTAACATTAGCAAACATGGGATGCTAAAAACTGGTTCTCAGAGTTCCCACCAGTGAAACCAAAGTGAGTCACAGTTTGTCAGCAAAACGTCACAGAACAGATAGAGTGATTTTCCTCTTGCTCTATGACAGCCATCCCTGTGTTCTCTGCCCCGAGACACAAGTCAAAACATATTAATTAAATGTAATGACAGTGATGTAATTTTTCTGTCAGGCCTTTGCTTAATTTCCTCCCCATTAGTTGTATAATACGTCTCCCCCTGCAGCTAGGTCTGGCTTAATCCTAGGACAAGGACATGAGAGGCACAATGGAAGGGTTGGTGGGTTTATTCGTTTTAAGTTAATCCACATAAAATGTTCATAAAGCTACCGCAAAGCCTTCAGATAATATGCACACCATGTTGTGATACTGCAATATTAATAAGTCAAAGTGCTGTAAGCGTCAACTTCATTCCACCAGCTAACCAAAAACTATGAAAAGGTCTGGAGTCACTCAGGGCAATATTCTTTCTGAAACAGAAATTAAGATAAAACAAATTCATTCAAGCAGAACTGTCAGGGCACTGATCAAATTAAGAACTTCTGGACTTCTGTGTTGTGAGTGTGTGTGTAAAGTGTAAGTAGTCAATTTAACTCCTGTCTAATTTAAAGTAGGATTTTTATCTGATGACACACCTAAAGATCACCACCCTCCACACTCACCACATACTCCACACTGTCCAGATGTAAACCAGCATGTTGGGACAGATGGCATCTCAAAGCAGGCTACAGTTCTGCAGTATTTTAATCAATATTCATAAGATATAAACACAAGTTAATTTAAAGCAAATTTAAAGATTAACCGACAAGTGATAAAATAAGAAAAAACTAAAAAGCAATCAGAATTGGACACACTTTATTAGAAATTGGCTGTATCATTATGGCAAAAAACATAATCATGATTTTTCAAAATTGATATAAAGAACAAGTTTATTAAACATGATTACTGATTGGTTTTACAACATCTCTTTCATGCACTTATCACACCTAAAAAACACTTTTAACTCTTGAAACAAGAAAAAAAAAGAAAATATATGAGAACCTAAAGTATTAGAAACTTGTATATAATAAAAATGAATAAACAAAAAAAAAATCATGGCAAAAATATAACAACACACGGAATATTTACCAGATGACGAAATTTATGAAAAAAATTAGACTGAAATTGCAAGATTGTCTTGTCAACATGATCACAGGAAGCCAAAATTGTGATTAAAATTGAAACCTGATTAACTGCTCAGTATTAGTAACAGGTGTCATTTCTGTTCAGCAAGTATGGCTGACATTTGCAATACTAGCACCACTAAAGTATTAAAAACTACAAATGAAGAGCAGAGGCCACTCCACACTAATCAACAAGCCTTATTCCGAGAAAAAAAAAATTCTTATGCACCCGTACCTTGCACACTGAGTCTGTTGCATTCTATTTGTATTCACAGCGAAAATTTGTAGAATGTGCGATGAAATGAAAATAAATAGCTAGGGTGAGCCTGTGGCTCTGCTGCTCATTAAAAATCACACTCGATCCACATGTCCTGACGGAGAGCTGCACATGACACCAGCTGTGCCAAGTTAGAGAGAGAGAGAGGAACTTTAAATTCAGTCCCTATTAATTGGCTGAGAGAACAAACTTGTGCCTTTATCTGTTATATTTCCATGGTTGATATCCACATAATACACAGGCAAAACACAGTGTTTAAAGTGAGGTTTCAGTGAGAGAGGGAGCGATTAAAGGGAGGGGGTGTGCGAGGAAGAGAGAAGGAAGCAGTGGGCACTGTGCTGAATTAACAATCATCACACCACTTCCTCAGACCAGAAGTATTGCCATGACGAGCCTTGCACTTTTCGCAGCGTAATCTGCATCGTTTATTGAAAAGTAAAGCCATATCTTCAGCCTCTTCCTATCAGCCATGCTTGCTTTGTTGATTGAATAAGCTGCTACTGATTACGCTCTCGTGCGCACAATGCTGCATTTGCATCCAGCATAGAAAATCACCTACTCTTCCACTCTCACAATCATGAGGACGTGTTTTGGTACCAAATATGGCGCCGATAACCTTGCAAAGCAGATGGGCACGCCCGTTTCCTTGTTTCTCACTGGGGAATCCATCTTGCAAAGCTCCCATCTGAACCGTTTGGGCCCAGCTTGATAGCAGCTACGTCACGTGTTTTGTTGCTCTGATTGGCCCGTAGAGATGTGACAGACAGAACGTTCACCCAATCACACTCTGAGTTTTTTTCAAAGCCTCTGCCATTTCACAAACATTTCCTATTGAAGCCTTCCCAGATGGATGTGTGAAACAAATCCATCTGGCGTGTCAGGTTATGGCACCGATTGATTTTACGTGAATCAATACTCAGTGGAATTCAGTTGGTAACTATAAAAGTACCAAATTTGGTACTCATCCAAACACAAAGATAGTGGTAATGTGCTCCACTGACTTGTAACACTGATGCAGACTAATAAGACTCATGATATTCAGCGTTTAGTCAACTACATGCACACCCCTGATATTTTTTTATTGTGAAATGGAGATAAAGTTATATTTACAGCAGTGCTTGGCAACTGATTAAGATTCAATTATGCTTACAATTTTAGCTTCCCATCATAAAAACAAGCTAATGGAGGCTAAGCAGTGACTGGCCTGTTGCACTTGTTTTGTCATGTGTTTCCTTCTATCACAGAACAGCATGTGCTCCACAGTGATGTATGAACGTGCCAAATTATCATATCTTAGCGTAATTATAAAGGAAACATTACAATTCACACCTCATGAGCAACATCATGAGTGTAGTTCAATGACAAGCACAACGTGCTGTGGCAGATTCACTGTATCCATACTGTTTGTCCTTATGTGCCGGGCAGGAATGTAAGATACAATGCTTCTGGTATGCATTTTAAAGTAAAAGCCCTTTTTTTTCTTGATGATAAGACTAACTGTGGTTTGACACAAGACTTCTATGCTGAAGTTGTTTCTGGTGCAGTTTTCACTGATTGAAGTCAGCTTTTAAAACTGCAAAGGCTGTTGGTATGAGCTTTTTTTTAAATTATATAATACCTCAGATTACGGGTGATATTTCTTCATTGGAGATCTCACTCTCTACCATCCTCTCTCACTCCTCTATGGATGCCTTTTTATGTATGCTTGTTAAGCACACATTCTTAATGTACAGAAGATCATTTTCATGAATTCGTATAGTAGTATTAACCACAGGTATGACTAAAGCCTGTAAAATGAATAATGACTAATGTGTCTCAAAATGTTTGTGCACAGATTTTCCAGGCGAGTTGTGCTGTCGTACCAATATGGTTCCCGGCATAATCTTTTCTGGAAATTGACGGTATTTAGGAAACGTTACAATTAACTAATTGTAAAGTTTAATACCGCAATTAATTGTGAAAACGGGTAATCGTGCCATCCCTAAATGGGAAATTTATGCAACAAAATGATTTACAGACTTTAGCTTATGGCAAAATCTTGAGTAGAACTTGTGAGTAATGAAGAAAGAAAGCTGCCTCTTAAGGTGACTCAAAGATTTACTAAATCATTTGAAATTCATGCAAGATTCATGCAGATGTTGTAAAATCAGTCAGTAATTATGTTTTATAATTGTGATCTCAATCAAAATAATTGTGATGACGATTTTTGCCATAATCAAGCAGTTCTTACTTACAGTATGCTGCGTCAGTTTACAGTGGCATATAACCATTCGACAACACTGTTTCCTGTACAGCCATGTGGGAATAGTCCCACAGTCAAAATACCAATTTCACATTCAAGTTTGGTTTGTAAATATGACTGATATTTAACAGACAGTTTAGGTAACCTTTCTGAATCACACCCCTCACATTTTCTATTTGAAATTATCTTTGCTATGTGGGGGGTTGTTTAAAACTTATATGATCAAGTGACTGCTTTTGCTTCCTGATGTGTTTCACTTATTTTTAGTGATGTCTCAGCAGCCATTTTAACGTGAACAAATTAAAAGAATTATCCTTAACAATATAAGCCTCTCAAAATTAAGGTGACCAATAATGACTAGTCATTAAATAGTGATTTTAATTTGCAGTGGTAAATTAAGCAAATTCAAGGGAACCTCCATCAAGTAAATGTTGTAAGTAAATGTTTTTAGTCAAGCTGTAGATGCTTGTCTTATTCTTTCCAGTGGTCTCTGAATAGCACCTTATAATTACACTCTTAGGCTGTATGTGCAGGCACTGTGATGAACTAAGCAGTTTGGGCTGTTGTTCTGGAGCAGGTTACTCTATTCCTCTGTGAAGTGGTAGTATTAATTTCTGCACATCTCTCCTGGTCCATAAATCTGATACTCTCTCACTCCCCTCCCAGATGGTCACAAACACACAGCAGTGGAAGATGTAGGAGTGTGAGAGGTATTTCTGTAATTCGTGCTGGTCACTTCTTTTAACCATTACTCTTACACTGACTGCCTCAGCAGGTCCCTGTTTAGTAAATCAGTTGTTGAGAACATTACGAAAAATGACCCTGTTTCCAAACCTGAGCTGGTGCATGTATCGTTTGTCTTCAGAACACCACCAGCTCTCTCTCCACCTGGTTCTGTCTGCACATTACCATTTATTGTAGTTTGCTAGGATTGTAATACATCCAGTTGGATTCTCCCCATATCGCCTGGCGCACTTCAATCTGTGCTGCCCCTGATCTTGGCGCCGGTGTAATATTAGTTATGGAGACTTCTCTGCAGGGTGCAACAAGAATATAACAGGAACAGTAATTTGCTGGATTCTGGGCAATGTCATCATGCAAAGGAAATCCATAAAGTTTGTGGATTAGAAGACCTTCAGAACTTGTGCTACTTTCTCTAGAGATGGGATGACAATAAATAACACTTAGCTGCAACTTTCACCATCCTGCAGCTGTTTGCACCTGATGTTAATCCACTGACTACCCACAGTCAGCATACGTCAGGCTGTGCAAGGTCAGCTAAAAGTCAGAGTGAACCATGGTTTGGCGCCACAGAGTCATAAAAATACAAGACACTATTCTTTGAAAGTTTCACGTCTGTTTCATCCTTTTTCGGATATGTTGGTCTTTGATTCTTCTCCTTGTGAGGCAATAAATACTAAGAAAACACCTTTTGATTTATTTGTTTTTTGTGTGGCTGAGGTGATATGAAAAGCCACAATGGCTGACTAACTGGAGCAAACACTGTGTTTCTTGTGGCTTTATTGGATGTGGATCATAGCAGGCAGTTTGCAGAGCAGATGTGTGGTGCAATGGCATATTTTACTGCCTAACCTGTCCTGCAGAAGCTGCACAAAATTGTGAGTCCCACCTTAAAAAAGACATTAAACTTTCTATTTGGGATTTCACAGGATTTTATCCTGATTTGGACCCAAGAGCTGAATTTTATATTGCAAAGGAGTTTTTGGTGTTTATACTCTGTAGGTGTGATCTCCATGGCTTCCTATTGCAGTGATAAAAGCGCAGGTGTTGTATTAGGTAGGCTGCTTTGCAAAAAGTCAACACTGACTCATAATGTGAAATCTAGCAGAGTAAATAAGTGAATAATAATCAGCACATGTTGGAGAGAGGTTTTAGACTATCTCTATAGAGTTTTATATTTATTAAAGGGTAACTATGTTAGCTTATGCATGCATTCAGGGTATACTGTATTTTTCAAGATTATTAAGATTAAATTAATGTACAGCTATACTCTTACAATTCATACAGGGTGGCTGTGCAAATTTTGAGTCAAAACTAAGACTTTTATGACTTATTTTAAAGCCAAACAAAGAACATCAATGACATAAAAAACATTTGCATTATGTGATTTGCATCTGTCCTTCTCCGATTTCATGTAGAAGAATCCTACTATCAATTTAAAAGCTTTTATTTTTCATAACTTGCAAGTTGTCTCATGCGGGCTTTTTTCAACTTGAAAACAAATTTCCATGAACTTGCATTTTTCCATATCTTCATCTCCTTTTCTCCTTTGAGATGCTTTGTGAATACAAAGGTAGTGTGTCTTTATGCTGTTGTAAATGCCACAAGTAGTCATACGAACAACTAAATTCAAAGACACAAAGAGTAGTACAACATCATATAATGTAAACTAGAAGGTGTACATCTGACAGTATTATTCAGACATCACAGCCAAACTGCCATCTAACATCCAAGGCAATTGTGGATTAAAACAAGACCCCCGAGGACATTAAGGACCTTAAAATTCAGCGGGCGATGGTGTAAAGCAATCTTAATAGCAAAGTTAGTTAATCATTTGTGTATTTATTATAAAAACTACCATAAGATGCCCTTGTCAACTTGTATCAATGCATTGTTGTGTGAACTTGCAACTTTTGACTGACTGCACTCATAACTATTCCCTCCATATACTCATATACTTTTAGATGATGATAAGACAACCACTGACATTCGTCATCCCTGCACTGACTCTTTATCTTAATGACAGAAAATATCAGCCTTTTTAAATGTGTCACAAAACTATAATTAAGCACACAAGGTCACAATTCAGAGTACGGCTGTGGGATGAATTGTTCAACTGTGCACAGTTAGGATGGAGTCGATGGTCTAATTACTCCAAGGAAGGTCACTGCCCTCTATTTCACTGGGGGCCACTGATAGCTGGTATTTCATTCTCTATCTGCTTTTACCCTTGGTTTACAGATTGCCAGTTATGTATCAGAAGCAAACCAATCAAATTGCAACCTTGAACACAATCTTTCCTATCATTCTGAGTGAGACAAAAATTGTACTAAAGGTGTTTGTTGTTTTAAAAGCATGAGAAGAATTAAACTTTCTCTTCTGTCGTTCGATTTGCAAATGTCACTTTTATTACAGGTTGTTGTTACATCATCAGCAACACCTGAAATGACTGAATGCGTATGAGTTACTTCACCAAGCATGTAAACACCAACAGTTTACACACATTTCAAGAGAAATAAGAGTAAGAGAAAAACTTGACATCAAGAGAGAGATTGGTGCAATATCCAATTTTAGGAGTGGCTAATAGTATTTCAACTTGAGAGCATGGTTCAAGTCATTAAGTTAGAGCTTCTGTGTGGTAATGAAGCATGTCCATGAGAAGTGCATGAACAAGGAGGGTGTCAAAGAGATGCATCTGAAGAAATTGAAAGTAGAAAACGAGTGAGACAGAAAGAGAGCAAAAAGCAAAGTGGCAAGGAATCATTAAAATAGATCACGGTGGTAACCCTGCCTCTTTGAAGACACACACATCCCACAGAGCATGAGCCTTGAGTGCTAACAATGCCGATAGGCTGTAGGGAGCATCTCTCAGCCTTCTCACTGAGCACTAGCACTAAGATTAGAGGTTCCTTTAATCCGACAAAGGGGATTAAATGCTACAAGAGAGGCGAGAGGACCGCTCCCACGGAGGGGCTGAGATGAATTATTAACACCTCTCCTCCAGACTGGTGATCTAAGTCTTTAAACCAAACATCACAGTTCTGAGACACTGGTGGCTGTCCTGCCAACCAAACATTCCAGGGTGCACCGAAAAATGTGATCTCGCCCAACACACCCTGCCACTCAAAGAGGGCGGTGTGTGTTAGAAGAGGAATGTGGAGGGGCTTCAAAACACACCCTTAAGGAACGATGGCAGAAGACTGAAAAGATAATGGACAACCTAAAATCTCTAAAAAACGTTTTTGATATCTGTACAGTTGCTTTCACTGAAAAGTTAGACCAAACCCACAGCTGATATGACTGGTCATCACTTCTTCCAGAAAACAGGTCAACTTTCTGTGAACACACCTCAGCTGTTACACTGAATCATACATTTAAAGACAAGAGAATAAAATGATAAGATCATCATGTGTAACTCAAGACTTTTACATACATTCTGAATATACTGTCAGGAAACAAGCAAGGTCAGTCCTTGTTGAGGATATCTCAATCAAAATTTTAACATCATCACACCCATAATAACCTGAAATGCCCATTGAATGATCAAACTCAAGAAAAGCACACTGATACAGCACAGCTGAACATCCCTGACTCAAATGTATGAAATGATAACAGATGTCAGTCACGGCTGCCCATCATCACTTACCCCCCTTGTTCCATCTGCCTTTAGTCCTTGCCTGATAGGTGAGTTGGTGACAGCCAGACAGCACCAAGAGAAAAAAAACAAGTTCAAACACAGAAAGAAATCCAGACTTTGCCCTGGAAAACATGTCCAAGAGTTGCTGGCAGCCGAGTCACTTTCACATGGCTGTGTTTCCTCCTAGAGCGGCGCGGCTGTGGCGCATGGTAACCCACGCGTGGGCTGTCATCATCAGTCACGCTGGTGTCAGCAGTGGGTCTGTAGTCCTACCATGCTGCTGTGTGATGCCCCGACAGGGTGCTGGTCTTCACTGATGCTGGAGCTCCAAGTGGAGCCACATCTCTCCCTTCTGTAAGCTCTGCCTCAGCAGAGCGCACGGGAACCAAAGTGGAACACACAGCTTGCCACGCGACGGCACAGCTCAGCTTCGCTCGGCACAGTGCATAGGAACTCGCTCTCACACAAGCTCTCACACACACACTCTCCCTCTCTCTCCGTCTCTCTCACGCTCACTGCTGCCACCGCTGTCGATACCGACGCTGCTGCTGGAGCTGCTGCTGAATTATTTCCTGCCCTCCTCACTCTGGGTTTCACAGGGAATTCATTCCTCAGTGTGCACTCCTTTGCTCTGAGCTTTACATCGCAGAAGAGACATGAGATGGAAGCAAAATCCTCCTCTTACCCTCCAGAAAGACTTCTTTAGGGATGTGTTGTGCTGAGGCTGTTTGGTAACAACAGGCAAGGAAGAATTACAGGTAGATACTGAGCAAACAGGGGAAAAAAAGTCTAGGTAAGTTCTAATGGAGATGCTCTTTATCTGTGAGAAATTATTATGGAAATTGCATCCCCCTTTGCTGAAGTAGGATGCTTTGCTTCACTGGGAGCAACAGAGCCGGGAAAGAAGGAGAGAGAGGATGCTGATGATAATAGGAGAAGATCAGAAGGAGGACCTCTGGTGAGGAAAGAGTAAGGTTCTTACCCAGTGACCCATCCCCCTGAGCAGTGACGACTCTTTATGAAAGAGTATCACTATACCAGTGAACAAAAACCATACAAAAATCATAATGGAGGATTTTTTTTTATTTAAAGGATGTTTTTGAAAAATAATAAAAAACGTATATTTTTTAGTATTAGACATCTTAACTAATGCATAGAAGGCTTGGGAATTAATGGTACAGTTGCAAAGATTGTAATGATGCTTAATAAATATGATTAAAGAAGATGAGATATTAACATAAGACAGATAAGATAGTTTACATTTAAACAGTGGAAAGGTCATGTGAAGCGAGCTGTTGTTCCACAGTGTAATATTAACTCATATATATTTGAGAAACTTACACCCAGCACTTAATTTGACTGTCATAGTTGAGCTTGGATTTTAATGGTTAAAGTAATGTTGCTGATAAAGTTGGTGCACTGATGCATGGGTTTAACATCAGTATTGGCCAATATCGTCTCTTTTGTCAAACATCAGCCAATGCCAAATGATGTGGTCAAATACCATGTCAGTAGCACCTGATTATCTGTTGTGTAATATCAAATTCATGCAGACATTTAGCATACCTAACTGCTGATCCAGAGAAGAGATTTATTATTGGACAGAGGATGTGACATGTTGTACAAGTTCTGACGTGTTGTCATGTTCAAATAAGAGAGAAAGTGATGACAATGTGGGAGTGTGATGCCAAAAGAAATAAAGAAAAGGACACTGGCATCATTGTCAGCCATTGGCTTAATTAGGGATAGGTGATATTGGGTTTTTGCCAGTATCAGATATGGCAATATTTCTTAACTCATTTTAGCCAACACTGACATATACACACCTTTTTATATAAAGGACACGTCACCAGTGCAAAGAGAGGCTGAATCAAGAGGAGCAGGGAAGTAGACAGTATGGTAGTTGCTGTATGTTTGGGTCTTCATTCAAAATGTTCAGGGCTCACAGTGGGTCACCTTAAGTATGTGGCATTCAAGTCAAATGGTTCTCAAAGTGGGGTTTATGACCTCTGAGGATCATGAGGTGTTTTCCAAAAAATAGAAAGAACAATTTTAAATGATTTCAAATGGTATAATCTGCTTCCAGTTCCCAGTTTCTGTCAGTCTTTCTGTTTCCTTGTGCTATACTTATGCCAGCAATTACAAAGGCTTAGTGATAGCGTATGGCTGTTTATATTATTATGTGCTTTAATGTCATGATAGTGGGGGTCCCTAGACTCTGGCATTTTTAATTTGGGGGTCCCAGGCTGAAAGTTTGGGAATCCCTGCACCAGGCAACTAACTATACCTGATGGTAGAGCCCTGCACTGGAGCCCTAGGCCTGAGGGGCCCGAGGGGCCCGACAGCCCGACAGCCCGAGGGCCGGGCTTCAGGCTAATGACCATATTATTTCCTCGGACACGGGCCGGTCTCTTTTGTTTTTAACCTGCCAATTACAGCTATTTGTCGTGTTTGTGTTTAACCAAATTAAATGGCAACACTTGAACGCAGCAGCTGCTCTGCCCCTTCCTCCCCACCCTATGTGTCAGCTTTACGTGTCCCGTCAAGCAATAGCAGCAGCGAGCACGCTTTCTGCGCAGCTGGAAGAGTGATAGAAGAAAGGAGGACTGGACTTGCCCCTGAAACTGTGGATGCTATTCTTTTTCTGCATGATGCCAAGTAAACAGACTGTTATCTTTGTGGTGTTTAAAGAATGGAGTTTACCTTGTTAAGCAGCTCACTGTTGTTGAATTGGACGTCGCCATGTTCAGACTTGATTAATAGTTCTACTATAGAATAGAAGTGTTTCTTTGTTAATAGGCATACAATTGCTGCAATATGCAGGTCAGCTGTTGCTGTGCGCTGCTGCATCGTGCGCGCGCAAAAAAAAAAGTCGGGCTTGATACGGGTTCGGGCCTGATAATTCTGAAAACCTGTCAGGCCGGGCCGGACCGGGGCTTCACCCCCTCGGGCCAGGGCCGGACTCGGGCCCAGATAATAGGCCCATGCAGGGCACTACCTGATGGTATACTTCTCAAATTTACCAATATTTAAGGCAGACATAGGATTTATGCTGCTGATATTTATAGACGCTATATTGACAGTAAACAGGAATCTTCCCATCTGCCCATAACGATATTTAACTTTGTAAGCTATTATCTGCTGATACCAATATCATGCTGATAAAACTGTGCATCCCTGGGCTAAAATAATTTTAACACTGGTATTAGCATTGGCTCTGATATTTACAAACTGACAATATAAAGTTTATAATAATGCATCTCCCATAGCCAGAGGTAAAACAGTCAAATGCCTGGGAGAAACAGCGATTCTTGACATCTGAGCAGCCAACAACTAAAAATATAATTGCTTCGTGGCTCATGAAATGACCAACAAAAACAAATGATTAGAATAGCTGACTGACTAACAGATAACCTATCACTTTTCCCAGCAGACTTAGCACCTCCTCCTCAGTGTTGTCCTCCTATGCTGGCTGCTGAAGTACTGCTGAGGCAATATGTTGATCGTTTAAGAGCCACTTAGAGAAAATAACTTTTTTTTTTTGTTGAGCTCGACTTCTCTAAAGCACATCAGAAGAAAGATAAAAATGAAGAAATGAAACCATCTATATGCTGAGATAACCAAATAAATCCCTTTTTTGGAGCATGTGAAAACAATAAACAATAAAAACAGCGCTCTAACAACACTCCAAGGTGGTTCTGCTTCCAAGTTCATAAAACGGCTATTTACAGTCTTGTACACACACCATGACTTTAATTTCCTAATTAGACATTCTGAGAGAATCCATGATCAAGTCCATAATTTTTTACACACAGTGCAAATTAATTCGATTCCTCTCATAACCACGTGTCACTTGTTTCCAACATGCAATCCCCCCATTCCTCCACACTACCTCACTTCCCCCCTTCATAACAACATGAACAACATGAGCAAGAACAATAATTAAGCTTTCTGCACATGAGGAAGGAAGTGTGTATTTTCTCCTAAACACCAGCAGGAGCATCTGTCTGCAATACACACTTTCAGTGAGGGATAAACAAGTGCAATGTTTGCTCCTCTCTGGGCTATTACACAGTAACCAAAGTGCATAATTATAAAGTACGACAGTCCTCTGTTAATTGAGTTTAGAAATTATGAAGCTAAACTGTACAAGACAAGGTAAATTCAAACCCTAATGCTACAATAAATCTTGTCGCATGTCTACACCTTTTAGTAAGATTTTTTTTATGAGTAGCCTGGAGCTTTTTGTGTTATACAGTAATACTCAAAGGTTTTTCTTTGTGCATATAAAGAGCCTGCTACAGTACCTTGGGCTGCTAATTTAAATGTTGCAGGCGAGGCTACAACCAGATCATAAAGTGAAAAACTAGAAAAAAACAGAGAGTAATGCTGTATGTTTAATAGTAAGTGGTCTATAGTTATAGCTTGTCTGTGTGTCATGCTGGTGCTCTCTGATGAGTCACCATCATAGAGCAGAACCTTGAAAATAACTGCTGCCGCTTTATTGGTACAAGTATTGTTAGAAGAACAAAACAAAACTTATCTCCATCTTTAAAGGTGAAACTCTCATTCCCACATGTAGCCTAGCTATAAAGTCATCCCAGTGCAACATCAAAGAACTCAGACTTGTTTTCTTTAACAAAGGTAAATCTAATCTATTAAGCAAATGTGCATTACACACCCTTTAATCTGAGCTAAATGAAAAAACAACATATGGATCTGTAACAGATGTATGAAAAATTATGAGGAATAAGTCCTGAAAACTAAAGTTCAGAAACAGAAAAAGCTGCACAGATGTTCCTAAAACAACACTCTGTGAGTGTCATCAGTGGATAAAGGGACAGCATTTGATGTCTGCTGCCTTTTGTGTAAAATTAGTTCACACAGATATAAATCTGTTGAAGTGTTAGCACGTCTTTGTCTGAGATCCCTTTGAGCCCATTTCACTAAATATTCAAAGTTATTTTTCTTCTAAATACTTCCTATTTAATTCACCATCCTTAAACACAGGAAGGGAAGGAGGAGTGGGAATAAAAGGTGTAAGAGGGGAACCTGTGCAGTATGTGATAGTCATGCAGGGAAAATGCACAGAAAAGAATGTTGATTGGGAAATTGTCACCAAAACAGTCACATCTGTTATTGAAGGAGTAAAGCAGAGAAAGTGGAGTGAAGTGGAGGGGATGTGGGAACCCCTACATCCATACTGGTGAGTCTGACAGCTTATCACCCCCAGACAAGAGCCCCTCGGATAAATATGGTCAAGCAGGAGAGGAGCCCGGCTTCAGCAGTGATGGGGTGCGGGACAGCGATAAGGATGAAGCTCTACTGGGCAAAATGGGGGAGTGAAGCAAGGGGCCCCAGGCTGAGAAACTCAGCCAACAGCAACGCTCATTCCAGCTCTTGCTGGCTAAACCTCTTAAAAAATTTACACATAGGCATTCACCATACTCAGCAAATATTGGTTACAGCATGGGTGTGTTCGTGTGTCTGAAGTGTTACCATACATGTGTGCAGTAGAGGGCAAAGCATATTTGCACGTCTTACAACTGGGCCCAAAAATGGAGAGTGATTGTGTGAAGAAAGAGCTAAAGAGAAGGAAAAACAGAGAGTGAGGAGGAGAAAGAAAGTCTTGATGTTTTTGCCGAGGCTGGCCTCTTGAAAACCCACCATGAAATTTGCTTTTTCACAGGAAGTGACAGAGCGAGCACCATGAATTGATCCCCTGATGGAGATCTGGCTCTTTGTGTAGTCGTTTTCTCCTCTGCGCATCTGCCTGCCCAGATACTGGATAATCTACTCGCTTGCGGCATTCCTAATCCAACCATCCATCCCCATTCACTCCGCCCATGTGTGTCCCAGCACAGGACAGGGGTGCAGTTTGGAAGTCTAAAATGGAATAGATTTAGTTGTTTGTCTCTCTCTAAATGACTGTTGTGCAGCAGTGAAATGATTATTTCTCCTGTGGTGCTTCTCTCTGGGTAATGATTAACATTCTAATTATGTTAGAAAATTCAGAGCCCAGCGACTTTCAATCTGATTATCACTGGTGAAACTTATGTGTCCTTTCCCTGGATTTTTAAGAGACCAGTATTGGCTCTGAATACATGTCTCAATCTTGCTGACATGGATGTTCAATCTTTGTTTTTTTTTACATGAAAATTTTCACGAAAAGTTTACAGATTATGGTCAAAAAGCCACATACTTCAACAGAGCACTTCTCCCTGTATTGCTTTACGCAACCAAATGTTTCAGATCATAAGCCGATTATGGCTTTGTTAGCCAATTCAAATAAGTGATCGAGCCAGGCAAGAAAAAAGCAGTCCTTAGGCAGAAAATGATTTCAATGTTTGCCTTGCTGGTCTGTCAGATGAATTATCACTGGGAAAACTGGGAATCACAACAGCTTGGAAAGCAATGTCCTTCAAAAAAAGACTGTGGTTTGATTTTGAATAAAAAAGGTTATTCCAGTTCTTAAAGACAAAATCAGACACAAAAAAATCCAACATAATGTGTTGGAATATAATTACAGCAGTTACAGAAGGCAAATGTATGTGCTCCCATTAAACTCAATATGGATAATCTAATTTTGAAAAGTAATCAAAAATGTATTGTGTTCTGCACCTACATAATGTGCTGCACTAAACAGCTCTTCAATCAAACTGCTGGTACCTGCATCCATATGTAAATTTTGTATGCAACCATTCACAAACAGGCCAGGCTTGTTATAATGTACATGAAAACAGCAATTGAAGTCGAAAGTGGGGCGCTAGCTGAAGGTGCAATTACATCAGGAATAAATTCCTTTACAATCAATCCTTTATACTGCATAAACTTGTGCACAGAATGTGGCTGCGAATGGTCCCGCAAGTCGAAGAACAGAGAAGTAATAAGAATCAGAATGAGTTAGTGATGGCTGTCATAAAATATGGCAGGGGCTTCTATTTACAACCTGTAATAAAACTGCCTCCGCCGCGATTTATGGAGATGCTTGCCCCACAGAGCTAAACCCTTTTTGCCAAGGGCATGTTAATAACCTCCGCAGAGCATTCTGAATATATTGGCAGATGGACATTTTGTCTAATAGAGCATCGCAAACTGGAAATCAGGTGCTAAAAAAGGCAACAGTGCGATGCTTATGTGGTATTCTGGTGGCAGTGTGGCTCCAGCCTGAGGCTTTCCTCCATCCCACGGACCCACCCAAACTGTTACTGCTCGCCTTCACACCAGACAACTTTCTGCCTCTCAACAGCCACCAGGCAACAGTAAAACCCCGTTTATGGGATCACTGTCATGAGTAATGGAAAAATTGTAACTCAAAACATGGACTTGACATGAGCATTTGATGGACACTTCTTACAAAGCTGCATCAAGCTTTTTTATAGTCTAAACAAATTGCTCAATAGTCAAACTTTAAATATTATTGTTGGTTGACAGGGTAATTTAACTCAAGGTCCACAGACTAGCTTACACTGCATGATGAAGTTTGCCTAGTGGACATACCAATGTAAGATATCATCACATGATCTTGTTCTCAGGGTGACGTCCAATAAAATATGCCAAAGTAACATCAGTAGATAATATTAAAAAAAAAAAAAAAAACTAGCTTTCTTGCTCATTATACTCAACAGCTGAGTAAAAAATAAATATGGCATGGCTGGCATGTTGCTGCCCTGTCTACGAGACTACTGGAGCAGCCTGTTATGGTGCCAAATTTTGAAGCATGGTGAAGTTGTCGCTGTTTTTTACAAGCACAAGAGTGGAAAAGATACTACATCCCCATGTTTGTATTGGTACTTAACATCAGTCTCACAAAAGTGGTAAATCACTTAAGACATACTGGACATAGACTTACAGTATGCTCAAAAATTAGCATTACATTTTCAAATTAAAATGATACTATGGCCTCATATTATTCTATTAGGCTAAGTTTTCAGTCCCATCAGTAGCTGCTAAAACAGCAATGAGCACTGACTGGCAAATATTCATTCGTAGTTGAATGCTAACAAAGTCTGCTGGGGCTTCTGGTCATATTATGTGAGGTTTAAAAGTACCATGTCTTACTGTTATTTCACCCCAAATGTGAGAAAATATACAGGTGCATCTCAAAAAAGTTGAATATCAGTAAAACGTTTTTATTCCCCATGGTTTACTTCAAAAAGTTAAACTTGTAATTTTTGATTTTCATCTCGATGATTACAAAATATAAAATCCACTCTCAAAATAACAAAATAAGAAGAAAAGTCCAATTTGCAAAGGTTTTCTATGCCATGATCCTCTCATTTTCAGTGCTGAGTAAACACAACTGCAATCATGGGGAAGACTGCTGACTTGACAAATGTCCAGAAAACAATCATTGACACCCTCCACAAGGAGGGTAAGCCACAGAAGGTCACTGCTGAAAGGGCTGGCTGTTCTCAGAGGCTGTATCAAAGCATATAGTATATGGAAAGTTGACTGGAAGGGAAAAGTGTAGTAAGAAAAAGTGCAAAAGCAACAGGGATGAATGAAACCTTGTAACCTTCAGAAGATTATCAACCAAAGCAGATTCAAGAATGTAGAGGAGCTTCACACAGAGCTGACTGAGGCCAGAGTTAGTTTATCTAGAGCCATAACACACAGATGTGTCCAGAAAACGGGATGCAAGGGTCGTGTTCTTAGTGTCAAGCCAATCCTGAACCACAGATGGCATCATTAGTTCTCAGTTTTCACCTGGGCTACGGAGTAAAAAGAGAGGACCATTACTTAGTGGTCCAAAGTCCTGTTTTCAGATTAAATGAAATTTTGAGCTTTATTTGGAAATCAAGGTCTCAGGGTCTGAAGGGAGATCCAAGAGGCACAGAATTCAAGGTGCTTAAAGTCCAGTGTTTTCAGTTTCCACCACAGTTGGTGATGGTTTGGGGAGTAAATTTAGGATTTTTGTGAGCTGTAAGCTGTAATCATCTACCTTAAAACAAAACAAAAAAATCTTTAAATATTTAACTTTGAATGACATGCATATACAATATATGCAAATGTTACTTCTTGAATTCTTGAAATCATGATATAATTTTTTAGATGCACCTGTACATTTAAGTGTTTTTACTTTAAATATGAAAAAACAACATCACATTTAGCCTTTATTGTGGGTCTTTTTGTTCAGTATAGCTGAAAAAGCAGGCGAGTGAGTCAGTTCAATACCAGTGCTTCAACATAATGAACAATCAGGGTAACATCAATAATTAGTTTTAGCCTTGCACAGCATTATAACCTCACCAACACATCAAAATGAAACTACTTTGTGCTGATTTCTATCATATTACCGCTTTCAGGTAAACAGTACAGTACATCTATCCATCCAACATATCATCAACTGGTGCATCAAGTAGAAAAGAGCCAGAATAGGCAATGTTGTGGAAAGGTGAGAAATGGGCTGTACTTATCTGAAGTCGATTTGCCACTAGACATAAATCATTACCTCAGTTTAGCTTCAGGCTGTTGCACAGTCTCATTCATTTGAATGCTGTATATTTGCAAACTACTAGACTGTTGTCTAATCGATCATCAGCTGTATACAGTCCAGAGGCTTGTTTGCTATGAGAATATAAAGTAACTTTGCTGAGGTTATTCATTATCAAACACAAAATAACTATGACAAGAATGCCAAAAGGTGGTCTGGGATCAGCAAAAGAAGCTCTCATTATAAAAGAACAAACTCAAAGCATTGTGGGAGTGCTATTTAGTCAGATGGATGAAGAGAGACACAGAGTCTCTCAGACTAACTTTCTGGAGGTGTTTACAAAATGAGATCCCATGCTGCTGGCAGAGGAGTAGGGGAGACTGCCAGCAGATTGAAAGCTATACACATCCATTACCCCATATCATCAGCAACAATCACATCATCTCGCAGACACTTCCAGGTAGACTTGAGCCCCCTCAGGCTTTATTGGAGCTGCCAGCCTGGCATCCGTACAGTCAGCCAAGCCTACAGCTCATCCTTCCATTTCAGTAACACTTTTGATCACTGCAAATTGAATGAGTATAATAAGCCAGTCAATATGAAATCTACCCCCTTAGATTCAGTTCAGAATATGAGTGTGCAGAAATAACAGCGGGAGAGAAATGCACTCACAGTGAAGTCAGGTGTTCTTATAATGATATTCTTCTTCCCCCCTGCACCTTTTTGCTCTCTTCCAGAAAATAGGATCACTATCCATATGGGGAGAAAAATTTAGTCTTCTACTCTTCACTTACTCACTCATACAGGGGGCATATTGAAACTGTGTCAACACATCTGTAGAAGAGACTTTTAAATCTGAATGATAAGCTCCACTATTTTTGTACATTGATATTTCACAAGAGAAAACATCTGATTGGTTTTAAAGAGGTTCTTGTCCTTGTTGACATGCTGCACACTGCCAATACCTACAGCTGGTAAACTTGACGGGTGCATGTCTTAAATGGTAAATACACTGCTTGTCTTCTAAACATTAAAGGTGCTTTTACACTACATGCCACACTCACTTACAAACAAACTCAATGACTAACAAAGCACCATGCAAGGCCATTGATCAGCTAATCATTCACAAACATTCACAGCCAATGGGCTCTAGCCATGGATTCAATAGCAATTCAGGGCTCAGTGACTTGCCCTAGGATGTTTCACTACATAGAGGAGCTTGAATTGGACTGCCAACCTTCTTTTGGAGGCTGACCACCTCTACCTCTGAGCCAAATCCGCCCCATATATTCACATGAATCTACATCAGCCCATGCAGCTGAAGCACACTTCATTTGACAGCACATATTCTAACCTCTGCATAGGCTGATTTAAACAAGCAGAAGAGTTCACTGTCACAACAGCGTCTTTTCAGCAATTTAAATATCTCCCTCTGCAGGAGAAGATGACAACCGACACAACAAAAAGGACTGTGTACATCAGGAATGAGATGCACAAAAGGGAGAAAGGCTGCAACTAAAGATCACAGAGTAATCAATAGCATGAATAAACCTATAAAATATCAGCAAACTGTGAGAAGAACAACCATAATTTTACAGTACCACAGTGTTATATGATTTATCTTGCTTGTTTGCACAGTAGTCTAAAACCCAAGATAATCACTTAACACCCTTCCCCTTAACAGGGAAAACAAGGAATCTTCCTTTGTTTCGCACAGTGACTGTCAGAATAATGGTAATTATGTACTAGCCAGACAACTATTTAATTAATTGTTAGAATAAAACATGCTTTGTGAAAACTAAAACACTTTTTATTATTTACTGTATTTACCAACGTCTGCTTCAGTTTGCTTCACTATTTTTTGCCTGTCCTTTGGATGTTTGGGTGCCCGCTGAGGAGCAATATTAATCAGGTAAACAGGTAAACATGAAGTACTAATGAAAGTGATCAGCTGTTTTTCTTTTTCTGATATGTTTTACAAGCAAACTTAAGTTCCCTTATAAGGCTAAACAATCTGACACCACAATGTTTCCACTTCCCCCTGTAGGTTCTTTGCAGATGACGCTGCAGCAGAGAACTCCCCTTGGGGGACAAGACATCCTTTGTGCATAGAGAAATGCTACCAAAAAGGCCATGTTTTGAGCTGTTTTTGACTATGCCAAGTGTTCAAAGTGCTATAGTACAAACATTTTTGATCCTTCAGCTACTTTTGTGTCCCAAAAGTGGTTAAGTATTCAGTAGGGCTGTAGTCAACCAAAGAAAAACTTGGTCGACCAAAATCACACCCAGGCACCAATTAATCGATTGGTCGTTCAGGTAAAAAATTTCATTCATTATAAAAAGTTACCTCGTCTGGGACTAATTCAATCCATCCAGGCTCCTCACTGCACCTGCTTGGTACTCTAAAATGATCCTAAAATGAATGTAACAAGCCTTTGTAAGCATTAATACATCTTTTCAGCTCATCACGTCTTACTATATAATAGAATAAATTGAGAGACGATCAGCTCGCACCTGGGATCTCCGTGATCCCGGCGCGGTAACTCTTTAAACTCATACGGCCTACAAAATAACCTCAGATCATCGTTTTTCATTCGTTTGTGATGGTAACTAATAACAGGATTACTTGACTCAGCCCACGCTGTCATTTACAAGCACAAAGCAGGCAGCAGGCAGCATGCAGCGTTTATTTACGGAGGTGAGAGGAAAAAAGCTCGCTTGTCGGGACTTAATGACCAGCTGACATCGCCTTTTATCACCTCTCCTTTCTGTGTGACTGTAAGAGAAGCTAAAGCTAACGTGAACACTTTAAGGAGATTATATAACGACATTATACTACGCAGCCTATTTGTCGACAGGTAAATTAAACTGACCGCAGGAGTTGATGCAGTGAGGGAGGGCAGAGCAGAGAGACTCAGCAGTGCCACTTCAATACAAACAGCCTGCAACTTTATGACGAGTTGATGTGTTGTTTCTGAGTGTTAATGCTGTAAAATACCAGAAAATATCCCACTCTGGTAGCTTTGTGTACTTCTCTACCTGTAATTCCAGGAGCTGCATTGCTCCTGTTCCCAGCAGCACGTCTCTCTCTCCCAGCTGCTCACATGCTTTTGCCCCCAGACCAGCGTCTAGGGGCAGGGGAGCGATTTGCCGGCCAGGGTGATCTTGGTCGACCTAAAGCTTTCCGATTAATTAATCAACCAATCGACTTGAAGCTGTCAGCCCTAGTATTCAGGCAAGATTTTTTTTAAGTTCTACAACTCCAAGGAGAAACAACAGTAAGCAGGAATTTAAAAAGCCTTCATATAAAGCTTGGAGTGGAGTCACACGACACTCAAGTATGGTCTGTTTCCCCAAAGTGGTCTGGTTTGGTCCAGTACAGTTTTGCGATTGTTTAGCACATCAAACTCTGATCTTACCCATGTGTCCTCAGTTGAGGTCCGTTTCACAAACCTCCAGCCTCGCTAGGTGTGACAGAAAATCTATCCCTTTTCAGAGATCCAGACGATTTGGCTAAGCTCAGTAGAGCTGGTTGTTTGGCTCCCAGACGGCTCTTCATTTGGTGGATCATAAGATAACTGGCACTCAAACTGGAGCTTGCAACTGTTGCTCACATTAAAGAGCCATTTCATAGAACGGCACATCTCTACTTGGCCGCTTACTCCACAAGGTTTATTTGGTAGATAGTACATCACTGTTTCAATTAAAAGCACATGTGTGACAAAATGAGGAAATTTTTATATGCGGGGAAAGCAGGCCTCTAAGCTCTGTACAAGACTCCTTATAACTCTTGTCTCCCTTCATCAACAATACACACTAGGAGGTCTGCAGGGCTGAGTAAATTGCGATCGTTCCCATTCATTCTTAACATCTGTCCCCCACTTCCAGACTTCTATCTGGCATTTGCATATCATTGGAATCATATGACTGCAAACAACTTAAGTGTTTGTGTTACAAATGTGTTACAAAAACGTCTTCAACCAGTTCTAACAATGCTCAAAGTTTTGTTGGGTCCAACTTCTGTAACTGTAACTTCTTATTAAGCAAACACTCACTGTGTTTAGAAGCTTGTAACTCTTACACACTGCAGCACACATCTGCAGCTATAATATAAACATCTGCAGAGCATCTTGGCATGCTCCTAAGGGAATCATTTCCCATCTGATTGAACACAAATTATATTTGTGTTTAGCCGACTAAGCCAAAGTCAAGTAAATGCATAATGTAAACAAACTTCACACTGCAGAGGGAAATCAAATTCACACCATAACGATGCAAAGTTGTTTTGCAGAATGTGGCTAATGCTTCAGCGCTAGCACTGATGGCGTTGGATCCTCTTAGTAGGTTAACGTCCACATTCCTGAGCTGAAAATGGGAATCCAATGCTTTGGTTTTACGTGAGTATAACCTGATACATGTACAACTTTATCCCCTAGATCAAAATAGTGCTAAACTGTGCTGTTTCTATGTGATGTTATCGTTGCTGTGGGTCATCATCAAGAGAAAATGTAAATAATATTCTAACCAACTTGAAATTCTTGTGCCAACTACACAGGGATCTGACTTTAACCGTTTAGCCTGCTAACTGCACATATCCCTAAGAGCATAGGTGCCATTGATGGATCGTATCTGTGGCCATGGTATTAGCCAGACAAGATGCTTCTCTCGATGGGAATACCCTTAAGATCAGCCTTGCATAATTGAGTGTCATGCCAGTGTATCTGTGACTGTGGCAGCAACAAAGTATCCTTCATGGAAGGAGACGTTAAAGGAGACTAGGGCTGAAACGATCCCTCGTATTATCCGAGTGATTGATTAAAAAAAATTCCTTGAGGCAAATTATCTGCCTCAAGGCTTCGCTTAAATCAGTCCAGTCTCCATATACGCCCATGCTGTAAGCTTTGTGTGTTGCACGGCGTGCTGTGTTTCACACGGATGGTTATTTGTGTGGCACAATGCACTTGTTTTTGCTGTTACTATAACGTAACATGCATGATTCAAGGCATGAAAATCACAAGGGAAGAGAAGTTGATGCAGTGATGTTGACAGGCACTCGTCCTGTGTTTTTACGTGTCCACTAGCTGTAGTTTCATGGCAAATATAGCACTATTTCTGCACCGGTGAACCTACGCAGATCTCCGAGTTTACGCGATACCTGCATGACTCACTGGTCTGACAGAGTGCTCAGTTTGTGTCTGCAGACTTCAGGGAATTTCATAAACTTATCTGATTTACCTGACGGTTTCACAGAAGACAATCAGACTTCACGATTCAAGTCTTGCTTTTTTTTTGTTAAAATGATTAGAATTATACATTACCATTTCTGTTTGTCATGACCTGGTGTTGGTTCCTGTATAACACATCCCAGACACACAATTTCTATTCAGATCCCTTCATGAGGAAGCAGAAAGGTCAATCCAGTGACCTATAGAATAACTCTCAAGGGAACTCAAGGTTCAGCCACACAATACCCCCACCTTCAACTCTTCAAACAAACAGAGAGTGAGAAGGAGAGGGAGAAAGAGGGAGAGAGAGATGGTAAAAGAGAAATACACTCCTCGATGTGCTGGGGTTGGCCCATTGCTCTTGGGAGTACTGTGGGGCATTAAATCTGCCTGCCGATGAGAAAGAGTGGCAGCCACTCAGCTAGGGGCCTCGAAACACATTTTAAATTTTGTTGGGATGACATGCATCGTCCACTTCTCAGACCGTGCTGACAGCGCGGACAGTTAGCCCCCTTTCATGAGTCCAACTTGAAGGCTGCAGAAATCCTACTGAAACTAACCAGCAAATATGCTTTCTACATTTGAACAATCTTACTTCTTATCTTTCTTAAATGAATCTGCTTGTATATGTACAGAAATTTGGTTCTAAACAAACAACTGAGACTTAAGCATAAATTTTATTCCCTTTAACAAACTGCCGACACAAAGCTGACCACACCACATTTATCATATTTACTGCGGTGATGATACAAGGCTGAATATGAATGTTTGGAGATAAATTGCTTGTCACCTGGTGGCTGCAAGCCGACACTCATCGTGAGTTTGTTGTGTGTTTGTCCCTGGCTGAACCTGTACTTGCTGTACAGAGACGTCAACATGTTCACTAGTTGAAAAAAAAACTATTGTTTGCCTTTCTCCCACAACATAATGACAAAGCATTATAGTACAGGGACTGACAAGGTGAAAGAGTGGAGGTATTAGACATAACACAATCAAAACTCAGGGTCTGTGTCCAATCTGAAACATCAATTAGTTATGACTGAATCAGGAAGTCAATGTAAGTAAGATTTTTCTCATGTGATATCAAGCTCCATGGACACAGAAGTATTTCTATTAACTTAACTGATTGAACTAAACTGTAAGTAGGCAGGGCAGTCAGGAGAGGTCTTGGAGAGCCAGTTACCAGTTAGTTACAGAGTGGAAAGTGTTCGGGACTGTGGCCTTGTACAGAGTGGAGAGGTCTCAGACGTTAGAGAGATTTATGAAATCTGCTGGAAATGAGCAACACAGCAAGAGTGAGAAGATCATTTCAGAGAAACAGAAGGATGAGATAAAAGCATGCCAGCATATTGAGATGAAATTATCAGAGCTTAGACATATCCCAGGTGCTTTACAGTGTGCCAAAAACAGCTCATTTAATTTTCGGCTCACCTCAAAATGCTATATTTAGTTGAAATTATGACAAAAGAAATGTACATTTTCATAAACACCATGCAGGGCAAACAAATAGAAAAGAATACGTTTTTTGAGCACTAAAAGCACTTGTGATAATTTTGTGCTACTGTACGTTCTTAATTCCTTTTTCATCATCCTAGCGTCTTGAACACAAAAAAATGTCTAATTCTACCAAAAAACCCACTCCCAGCCAGTTTGACAGTCATGTCTGTGGCTGTGCAGTGACAATATAACATTGCACAGATGTAGATGATTTCAGACTTGGTTTAAAATTTTGTCTTATAGCCATTTCTGTTCCTACTGCTACAACTATCATTATCAGCTTTACATCTATTATCATTATTATAAATGTTAAAGTGAATTAAGGAGGCACAGTATTATGGGCATGATATTATTTCAAGATAAAAGCTTAAAAGACTAAGAAGCTATATCATCAGGTATGAACAATTTTGCTGGTATTCACAGCTAATATATCGGCAGTACATATCAGTCAGTGAAGGTGAGTGGGGGGGATTTCGGGTCAGAGTTTGATTCAGAATGACTTCATGGTTCAGAAAGATAGAGGAGAGAAAACGTGAATGCACATTTAGAGAACATCAGAAAGGTGCATTTCAAATCTTGTTATACCAGTTACTTTTATGATGGTGCTTATCCATTTACCTATGACCTATAGATAATAAATTCATCATTTGTAAATACACTCACTGACTACTTCATTAGACATGCCTTTGCAATGTAATGAACACCAATAACAAAATCTCCACCTTGAAGTCTACTTAAATAAATGTATGACTTTGTAAATGTTGTCGACACTGTCAGAGAGATGATCCATTCCCCTTTACTAAGATTATGGTAAGTGTTGCTGTTTTTGTTAGAGGTATTGCTAATATTTTGACCCTCTGGCGCATGTAAGTGGGGTTGGCAAAATATCCCAGACTACTATGAAGCTCTTCACTCCAACACCTAACCTGACACGCCCGATGGATTTGTTTCACACATCCATCTGGGAAAGCTTCAAAAGGAAACATTTGGGAAAAGGCAGAGGATTTGAAAAAAACTCGTGTTTTTTGTGTGATTGGGTGAACGTTCTGTCTGTCACATCTCTACGGGCCAGTAAGAGCAACAAAACACGTGACGTAGCAGCTATCAAGCTGCGCATGCGAAGCTACGGGGAATAACACGAAACATGGCACATTTCTTGATAAGAGCGTTCAAAATAAAAGCATTTCAGAAAAATAACAACCACAGACTTTAATTGTGAAGAACTTGACGGAAGCAGCTTGGTTATCATTGATTTAGCTTAGCTTTGACTGCTGTACTGGCAAGTTTATGGAGCTAGTTTACAGCTGCTTCTCTGACTTCGTTTAACGTCATAGCCTGGATCTTTGCCTCATCACAGAAGAAAGCAATAAGTTAAAACACACCTTTAAATGGTTGTTTAAGCTGTAGTAAGATGAACAGCTGCAGAACTGGGCTCAAGACAAACTGAGACCAGCCAAAGTAGCAAGCAGCTTGTGTTAAAGCTGAAGATAGGCTGACAGAGACAGCACACTGACTTTGTTGTGGTTATTGCAGCCATCAAACTTGGAGAGGAAAGAACACACGTTTTGCCTGTTAGCCGTGCTGAGTTACAACGGTTAGTTACCTGGCTACATATAATGCTAGGCCAAAACATGCAAATGACTGGACTCAGCCTGAGCTGTCAGCCACAAATCACTCGCTCCGCCAGCTGTGGAAGCAGATATGGCCCATAAGTGCATCACAGCACAATGTAGGCATTTAAACCGGTGATGACAGTGTTGCAAAAATCCATTCAATGGCAGAAATTTTACCGGTGACGGTATTAATACCGGTTTACCGCCCACCACTTACTGGCAGACTGTACAAATGTTGCTTAGTGCTGTGCTCATTGTAGATTAATACTTGGTTTTAGTAAATCATACAACAGGTAATAGACCAGCTCTTTGTTTTCTTTCTTTCTTTGATTGCTGTTGTGCTGTCTCTTCACACCACTTTTGACTCAACAATGCCCCTACTGGTCAGATTTGAAGTTGTGCACAACTGATGCACAAAAGAGACTACTGAGATGTGTGGGAGCCATAATGCGTACGCACAGAAATAGTTAAAAGCAAATTGCAAAAAATGGTGACCCATATTTGGATAGTAGAGCAGAGACTGTTATGTCTAGCCTTAGACACAATATAAGGGCCTTTTTGAAGTATGCCTTAATTAAAAAACATGTTATTATATAATAAATTCAACAACAGTTGTTGTAACTACTTGAGGTGAATTTTAGATTTGACACAACACAAACTCAGAGCTTTTTCTGTTTAAACTGTGTTTTTTAAGACGAGGGTTGTTCTCTCCTGTTGATGTATTGAGTATTTAAGACAATAGAATTGTGCTTGTCTTCACAGTATGCCTTATGCCTCATATCAATGAATACTTGAAATTATATCATTATTGGATTTTATCTTTAAGAAGATTCTCTCTCTTTGCTACATAAACACACAGCGTCTATGATCCGCTGTTAGTAATAACAAGTTTCGACTTTTTCCCCGTCATTTCGACTTTAACCTCGAAAATGTGTTTTAACATTATTCTCGTCATTTCGACTTTAATCTCGACTTGTCCAAAATTATTTTCTCCGTCAAAAATGACCCTAATCCGCTTCCATACCGGACTATATCGTTATATTTATATAATTAGTTTTACATTACGTCACCATTTCGCCTACTTCTCTTGACTCTGTGTTGCTCTTTGTCCTTCCCCGCCTCCTTTGCCCTCCGAAATGTCATGAAACTCAAAAGCCCACCCCTCCCTCCCCCTCCGAGACCTCACAAAACTCAAGGACCCACCCCATAGACTGTAGAAAGATTGAACAAACCCCATGTGACATCAGTCGTCTGCTTACAATAGGTGGACTCAAACGGCTTTTGAGCTCATTTGTGGATGCTTCCATATTGAAATGGTGGTCTCAACCGAACTTTAGATCAACCTAACAGCCCGCCCACTAAGTGCGACTTCCTGTCAGCCTGCTAGCTAGCATTCCGGTTGACAGAGACGGAGCCTCTGCCTGCCAAGCTATCTGTCAATCACATGAGACGCGCCAATCACCGTGAAGTGAGGTTTATCCTAAATATAATCCAAATGATCGTGGTACAAAAAAATTCAACCCCCCTACAGTAGAAGCACAATAAGACACTAGCTAATGAGACATGTTTGGTGTTTTGAACCAGGCTGTAAACCAGTTTATTTTGTGTGTCAAAACCGGCTGTTTAACATGTGTGCAGACGGAAATTTCGGTTTTCCTGCAGCCAGCCTCAAGTGGACACTCGCGGTACAGCAATTTTTTGCACTTCCGCATTGGCTTCATTTTTTAGGACCGGAGGTTGCCACTTGACCCACCCCCTCCCCCCACAACAACACAGACAACATGGAGACAGCTAACAAAACGAGTGTAGTTGAAGAGTTAGTCGGTAAGAAGAAAAATAGTGGCCCTTTCATTTAGAAATGGTTTTAAGACATCAGACGATCAGCAAATTAATGTTTTTTTGTAGAGTGCCAAAAACAAATCGCAACTAAAGACTCGAACACGAAGAATCTATCATCATTTGCAGCACCGGCACAGGGTGCAGTATGGAGAGTGTGGACAAACTTGTGAACCAAAGGCAGGAAGAGGCATTAAGCGTACTAATATATATGGATTTATATGTGATTTAGTACACTCAAACACATGTCGGTACCTCACTTGGCATCCGTGTACCCATGACAATACATCGTAGTCTGTGCTGATTTATCTGTATCGTGTAAAGAACGACATGCTGGACAGCTCACTGTCTCGCTGGCTGCTCACAATGCCCCAGTGCAAAAGCAGAAACCCCAAGACAGCGTAAATTAGGTGTTTTTTCACTGTTTATGTGGAAAAAAAAGACCGGCCCTAACGGGCAGGGTTTGTAGGTGTTAAGGCGGTTTGGTCCGTTTCAGCCAAGAGCAATGTGAATGCGAGCCAATTCAAAGGAAAGTGCAACAATGTTGCAATGAGCCCTATGAAAGAAAAGGTAAAAAGTAGAGGGATATCACAAAAGCTGTGGCGTATCATATTGCTAAAGACATGGTGCCAGAGTTTTTAGTTGTAGTGGGAACACTGTAACCTGCCACAGAGCATCCTTGTAGCCTGATTCTGTTGACAGGCTGGTATTCCTAGCACAGAATCTGTGAGGTGTTGAGCAGCGGGGCCTGGCCTGCCTAAGTTTTTGTTCTCACATATTTCCTGTTTTGTGAGCTTAACAGAGAGAGGCATATTTGTTACATTGCCCATGTCAGATTACTTTTTTTATTAAAACAAAGTATTTGAATGTTCAGGACTCAGGGGCTGTTCACAAGAGAAAGCACTTTTAATAGAAAGAACTACCAATCTCAGAGAAAAGTTACTTTGTCAGATGTAGTAAATGTTATTTGTGTTTTGTATTATCTCTTTTTACATTTTGCTTATTTGCACAGCTATATGTATTTTGTTTCTCCAGAGAAGAAATTTACTTTATATAACCATTTATTACTTTACTTATTACTTAAATAACGTGCTTTCTTTCTTCATTTAATCGATTTCATTCTTTATTAATTGATATACAGGTAGTTTCTGTTCATGTAATTAATGTACATGTCAACCTATGCAACTGGTTCAATTAAAGACAGTATTCAGTTCATGTGGATTTAACTCAAAACTGAATCTGTTTTTATTTCTTCTTCACGAACAAATACAGTGCTTAACAAATTTATTAGGCCACCTGTCATATTTGTCTCAAATACCATCCAGCATCACGAAGTGCTTTAATGTGGACTCTTTCATTTTTAGTGAGCTCTCCACGTTTACCATTTTGAACAAGAATGAGGGATTTCAAACTGGATTCACCCAAATTTGAGCTAGCTTACTGGGCTTCTCTGAGAAGTCAGAAATGAATCAAGCATAACATTCAACCACTAAAACTCATTTTTCTGTTCAGGAATGCAAGTAAATAACTATAATTTCACATATTAATCAAGAAATAATAATGTGCTTTACCATTTTTTCTTTTTTTTTTTTGTAAATCAGTAAATTTGAAAATTCATGGATGACAATAATAATTATATTTTAGCATTAAAATATCATTTGGGTTAAAGAGCTTCTACATATTGGTGTATTAACCATTGCAGAAACATAAAAAATGATTTTGGTAATTACCAATGCTGTTAATTTAGGGCAGCTGTGGCATAAACCTTACTTTGGTTAGGGTTAGGGTGATCTAATAAATTTGTTAAGCACTGTATATCGAGATATATATCGAATATCAAGACATACATTTTGGTCCATATCGCCCAGCCCTACTAAGAAGTAATATCATTAAAGATCAACCACAAGCTTTTCCTTGAATGTGTTCACTGAAATAACTTTCCTTGAAGGTTAGCCAAATTATTAAGGGAAATGTACTGATGCATTGATGGACAGAGGCATAACATTTTACAATAGTACTTCATTTGATTAACGAGACAAGCAGATGTGATTAAGACGCTTCTGATTGTGCTGTCAGTCTTCCAAATGGACAGGACCTCAGTGCTCACCTCTCTGCCTTTCCAGTCCAAATGGCTGGGTGTGGAGATGTGTCTCTACATTTCCAGCACTCACTCATTTTAAAGACCCCTCAGCTCATCACTAAATCTTCCCCGGCCCATCTGGGGATAAGGTTTTATACAGGACAGAAGTCCACTCAGGCAAGCCATCACCTTTACTGTCTCTACAGATACAGCATGCCATTAGCATTAAGACCAGCTGGGATATCGAACACAAGCTTAAGACACAGACACAAGAGTGTGTTTGACAAGTGCATCTAAGTAAGTCTAAGTAATAAAGCTGTATCAAATAGTAATACAGCTTTTGATCATTTCTGCTCAATCAGTTTACTCTATAAACATCCAGTTGCCACTTAAAAGCCCAGTTCAGACCAAAGATTTGCGATGAGACGAGTTGAAACTTGCAACTGCTTGCAACGTTCCACTCTGCAACACTTTAAACACCCCCAGTTCACACTGCTGCAACTGAAGGAGACGATGCATCGTTTACATGGCAATGACTCTTACGGTCACTCTCTTTAGAGATTTATCTAAGTTAGTGTGCAATAAATAAATCTGTCTCTAAAAGAGGGAAAGTACTGCACATTCACTGTTTTTGTATTTTGTTGTCATCATGATCACGCCTTTATATCACGTGCGGGTGCACGTAAGTGATTACTCCTCAAATAAAAAAATGCTAGATTAGTCTTGTTGTAATGGAGATGTCCGCTGAGAAAAATATTTTTTTCCACAAACAGATTTAGCGCGGACAGCCTTTAATTTCTCCTGCCTATCTTATAAAGCGCAGTGCGCCCTGGAAAGAGAGCCTTTCCAAACGATATAATCTATTAACCTTTCATTTTTTTTATATTACTTGTCTGTTGTGATCTCATAGATCCTTTTTGTTGTTGTTTTTACACAGAAACTTCATTCTGTCAGCTGAGCATTTTAGCCTGATGTGCTGGAGGAGGCAGGAGTTTCACAGCACAGAAGCGCAGTTTAACAGCGCATATAAACACAAAAATCCTTTCTAGCTCACTCATATCATAATGAACATATCTGCTGAGAAAAATAATTTTTCTAAGGACAGATTGAGCTCATTCAGTCTGTTAATTTCTCATGGATTATCTCAGCCATAAGTCCTGTCTGTGCGCAGCTGGAAAGAGAGATCCTTTGCAACAATAACCTTTCATTTATTTATTTATTGCATTATTTGCCTCTTTGAAATGATCAAATCAATCCTCTTTTTTGTTTGTTATTACACAGAAAGTTCAGTCTGACAGCTGTGCGTGAAAGCCTGATGTGCAGCTGTTGGAGGAGACAGGAGTTTAGGCAGAGGGGTGTGTGGTTTATGCGGTAGATGGTATAAATGATATAAATTTGGCCTACGGTTGAGATTTGGACTCTACCCACCAATCACAATAACGCTTGTTAATGGCGTCATCGTATCTGCCTCAGTGTTAGTTCCTCTCAAACTCTTACGGCTGTACCGCAACTAAGCAGGGTGCTGTCTCTGTCAGCCTGCCTGGGGCTTTAACACAAGCTAAGTGCTGCTTTGGCTGGTCTCAGAGCCCAGTGCTGAAGCTCTTCCTCTTACAATGGCATAAACAACCGTTTAAAAGTCTATTTCAACTTATGACTTTCTTTTCTAAGTCTATAGTGAGTCAAAGATCAACGCTGCAATGTTAAATGAGGTCAGAAAAGCTGCTGTAAACTAGCCGTATTCTCCGGTACAGCAGCCAAAGCTAAGCTAACTCAGTGCTAAACACAATACTTCTGTCAAGCTCTTCAGAATAAAAGTCCGCGGCTGTTATTTTTCTGAAATGCTTTTATTGTAAACACCTTCACTAGGAAACGTGTTCAAGCCAATATCAGCTTAACACACCTCATCAGGTTAGAGATGAAATGTGAAACTTGGAGTGCAGTTAGATAGAAGTAAACCTAGATAGACTTAAAAAAATAAAACATGTTTTCTGTGTTCCTATATTTAGAGATAAATTGAGTATGCCATCAAAAGCTTGTTTTAAGGGGGAGAAGGAGGTTAATAATACTTGAATTTGAATTAAAAAGCATTATCTCTTTTTAATTTTGTAATACCGTGATATAATACCGTTGTCGTCAAAGGCAAGAAAAATACTGTGATATGATTTTTAGGCCATATCGCCCAGGCCTAACTGCAGCGCAGTTTAACGGCACATATCAACACAAAAAGGCTTTTCTAGCTCACTCTTGTCATAATGAAGATATCTGCTGAAAGTTATTATTTTTGTGAACAAATAAGCTTCTACAGCCTTCACACATGAAGCGCACGCGTCCTGCTTACAAATGCAACTGGAATATGGGAGACTTTTCTAACAGGTTGTTTCTATTTTCCTTTATCATATATCTGCTCCTTGGAAGTGACTGTATATGTGTGTGTATATATATATATATATATATATATATATATATATATATATTTTTATATGTTTTCACACTTAAATCTCAGTCTGAAAACTCTGCTGTCTCTTCCATCAGCTGTTAAGCCTGATATGCAGCTGATGGAGGAGGCAGGAGTTTGGCAGGCTGAAGTTTCTGTGTTAAATCATTAAAAAGATTGATGTAAGCCTAATTATTTCCAAGAAGCAGACAGATGTGAAAAATTGAAATACTTTATTTGGCTGAACTCATAGGTAGAAAGCACTGTGCTTTACAGGATAATCCATGAGAAATTCAAGGCTGAAGTAGCTGAATATGTCAGTGGAACATTAAATATCCTCAGCAGATATCTTTGTTATAGCAAAACTGATTTAGAAAAGCATTTTAGTGTTTATATGTGCTGTTAAATTTCATTGCCGTGCTGCGTGGTGATGATAAGTCATTATCAGGAGGATCGATGAGAAGGGAGATATTTTTTAAAAATTATTAGCATAAGTATCTGACGGAATTGGCGTATATAGCCTTTCAAAACAAGGTTTATATTTGCATTTTCACATTTGCTTGCTGCGTTCTAAACCCACTCTCTGCGACTGGACAGGCTGAATCACATGGGACTACATCAGATGGCTTCATTCTAGCTGCAACGCTCAGTTCAGACTGCTGCGACTCATTCTAGAACCGTCTCGTTGTGTTGCGAATCTTTGGTCTGAACTGGGCTTGAGACTTCAGTTATTTCTGACTCAGTACCAATTATCAAACTCTCACTTGCTTCAAAATGCTTAATACCAAAAGTTGAACTGTTTTCAACTGAGGGGGCTGTGAGTAAAGCAACAAAAATGGCTGACGCTGAGGGCATTTTTTTTTTTTCGGCTTAGGGCACTGAGCACTGAAAACGCTGGACTACACTACACTGGCTTTATGTTAAAGATGAGCACTGCCTACACTAAAAGAGCTAACTGTGGACTCCAGCCCTTATACTGGCCTACTTCTAGGTCAAAGTTCAGAGCAGAAACTGTGGAGCATAACACCTATACCAGTCTGGGTACACTTGAGCTCTGTACATGCAAGAGTAAATCAGTCTCCAACTGCATCACCTAGGTGTGTTAGTCTGACTGCGAACAATATAATATAGTACAATTTTAGTTGAACCAACAAGTTTAAATGTGTGTTTTGAGTCCAGTTTAAGTTGGAATTACACAATCTACTTGTTTGTAAACATGCTATCAATGACTCAACGTTGGCTGACTCTAACCTTGCAAAGCAGATGGAAACGCCCGTTTCCGTGTTTCTCACTGGAGAATCCATCTTGCAAAGCTCCCGTCTGAACTGTTTGGGCCCAGTTAGAAAGTGACAGGACCAATCAGCGACGAGGGGCAGTATTTCAGGCGCTGTAAAATTGTGACGTAAGCAAGCAGCAACAAGAGACCAGTGCAGTTATGGCTGGAAGACATTAGCGTGGAGCGTAAGTTTTACCAGAGCATGTCATGTACTGACATGTCTACAGTTGCCATGGTTTGCTTTATGCAGTTCTCTATGGAGTTTAATCCTCGTTAGCAGCTACGTCACATGTTTTGTTGCTCTGATTGGCCCGTAAAGATGTGACAGACAGAATGTTCATCCAATCACCCTCCAAGAAGCCTCTGCCCTTTCCCAAATGCTGTGTATCAGAGGTTGTCCAGATGGATGTGTGAAACAACTCTATCTGCCGTGTCAGGTTAGGCTGACTCATATTACAATAAATGTAAATGTACTTTATATATACAGCCCATTACAACACCCCACAGGTGACCAAAGTGCTTTACGAAAAATCAAATAGCATTAAAAACATAGCACAAGACAAATCCTTAAAGATAAAAAATAATACCATAAGAACAGACTTAAAGGATAAAACACTCCCTGCACTACTAGGTATTAAAAGCCATCCTGAATATATAAGTCTTTAGTTTTGATTTAAAGAGGCTCAAGTCAGAGATAACACACATATCAGAAGGGAGATTATTCCCGAGCCTAAGTGCAGTAACTGAAAAGGCTCGGTCACCCCAATGTTTATATTTAGACCCTGGGCACTTCCAACAAAAGTTGACCTCAAAGCACTGCCATGTTCCTGAACAGTTAAAATCTCAGATAAATAGGATGGAGCAAAGCCATTCAGAGCTTTCCAAACAAACATTAAAAGTTTAAAATCAATTCTAAAATGGACTGGAAGCCAATGAGGGAAAAACAGAATGGGAGTCATGTGCTCTCGTCTGGTTGTGCTTGTTAAAAGACATGCAGCTGCATTTTGCACAAGTTGAAGGCGACTGACTGAGGATTGGGAGATTCCAACATAAAGTGTATTACAGTTGTCCAGCCTGGAACTTATTAAGGCATGGATAGCTATCTCAAGATCAGCTTGTCTTCACTACATTGTCAATTTGTTTATCAAATCTCAGATGACTGTCAAAAATCATTCCAAGATTTCTGACAGACTGACTGAACCTGGAAGACAAAGCACCAAAGTCAGCCATCTTGGCATCTCCAAACATAACATATTCTGTTTTTTTCTTCATTTAAATGAAGAAAATTATGAGCTAACCACTACTTGATATCAGAAATACAATCCAGCAAAGAATTTTGTGCACTATTTTCATTTGGCTTCATTAGCAAATAGATTTGCAAATAGTCCACATAACAATGGCAGGATAAAGTGTGCTTGGCTATAATTGACCCAAGTGGCAACATACATTATAAAGTGAAAAAAGAATGGGGCCCAGAATAGACCCCTGTGGGACTCCACAGGAGAGAGAAGCACTAGATGAGAACAGATTACCAATCATTACAGAAAACTTTCTGCTTGACAAATAAGATGTGAACCACTTGAGTGCATTGCCATGGATGCCAACATGGTGGTTCAAGCATGACAAGAGGACTGTATGGTCCACCGTGTCAAAGGCCGCTGTGAGATCCAACAACACCAAGACAACAAGGCATTTGGTATCAACAGACAAAACAATATCATTGTGAACCTTTAACAAAGCGGACTCAGTGATATGATGAGACCTAAACCCAGACTGGAATTTCTCAAGAACAGAGCTGTTTTCTAGAAAGGACTGTAAACTAAGGCATGTATTGATAAAAACCAGAAGGCCAAGACCTACGATGTTGAAAACCGCTTTCAACACTTCGGCAGGGACAACATCGAGAGGGCAGGTTGTAGGCTTCAGGGATTTCACTATGTGAGTGAGAGAAGAAAGTGAGACCGACTCAAACTCCTCAAACAGCAGAATGACCAGGGGCAACAGACAAGTCCTCATGAAAATTTCTGCTTGTACTCTGCCTGACAGAGTCCACTTTGTCAACAAGAAAGTTAAGAAAATTTTAACAAGTAGTAGTTGACCCATCAATCACAGTAGAAGTAAAAGGGTTGACAACAGAATTAATTGTGTTAAATAACACTCTAGGACAATGACTGTTGCTGGAAATAATATCAGATAGATACTGTGATTTTGTCTCTTTCACAGCCCTCTGGTGGTCAGCTAGACAGTCTCTTAATATTTCCAGCGACACATTTAATCTGTCCTTCTTCCACTTTCGATCAGCCTGCCTGCAGCACTGCCTAATGGCACGGGTGGTGTCGTTTAACCAGGGATCCATTCTTGTTGTGGCAGATTTTTGCCGAAACGGGGCGGTAGAGTCAAGAATCCCAGTGCAGGTAGTGTAGAAGGAGGACAGAATATTATATGGACAGAGGGGAGAAACTAGGCCATTCAAGGCAAAAATAAATTGAGTCCCTGAAAGCAGCAGTAGATTCAGTCCCCACAAATCAAAAGTTTATCATATTTTGGGAGAATATCTGCCAAAAACTCAGAAAACTCATGAATGAAGTCCTTATTATATTTGTGTGTATGTGTGTGTGTGTGTGGGGGGGGGGGGGGTGAAAGACCCCCCCAGCCAGATACCACCCACAGGGAGCTGAAGAAAGAACAGCCAGAGGGGAGGAGCTCCAAAAAGGCGTGGTTTTCACCTGGTTTGAGCCAGGTTTCCGTCAACAGAAGAAAATCCAGGGAATAAGACATACAAAAGTCACTGAGGATTAAAGTCTTATTTGCAACAGATCTCGTGTTGATCAGAGCTATGCGAATAAAACACCAGTCAGTCTGTTCGGGGGCACGACTAACCAGGCGGAGATTCTTCGGTGCGCAGCTCCGTCTGTGAATCTTCATGGGCTGGTAGCAGGGACAGGGATACCTGGCCTCTGGGATAGCTGGCAGCAGCCATCGGTAGCAATGATCTGTGGAGCCTTGCGCGTCATAGCTGATGCAGTCCTTTGGAGCTCAAACATCTGACATCTAGCATAGAGGACAAAGCTAAGTAAGCTCTCAGTCTGCGGATTACTCCTCCTCTCCTCTCCTCCTCGTCTCTTACGGCAGCTGTTGTGAAGCAGCCCGCTGGGGGAGCGCAGCAGATACGGAGGTATGGACTCCAGCAGAGGCGGCAGTGTCTTCGGCTGTCTGCTAAACTCATGGATTGGTACTTTGATCACAGAATTGTGGATATTTAGAAGAGTCAGAGTCAGCCAATAGGGTTCTACAGCAGAAGACAGCAAGTGGCTATGTTTCCTATCAACCAAAAAGCCAACTACTGCCTTGACTGACAGATTTCCAGCAGAAAACACCAACACAAATACAAAATATATGACTATTACATTCTGCATTCTGTTCAGATTAAGAGCTTGCTGCATTTATTTAAGAGTTCCAGGATACACTTAGATCAACTCTTGTACTAATTAAGTCACCTGATCTTTGTTCAAGTAAATACTTGCTCATAATGTGTGAATGACAACCTTGTGGTGTAGAAGTTGAGAAAAAGAACATATGCATATAATGTAAAGGTTGTATTGTTTGATGGTGTTATTATCAAAGATCTGACAGGTTTACTAACAGCAGGGTGCACATGCATTAGTGACACATTTTATGTATTGACACATACTACATTAGATTTAGCCCAAAGTTAGTTTCATTATATGATGGTTTTTAAAAGAGCTCAAACTGTGAGTAGAACATGCAACCAACATTTTTCTTCTTTTATTTCATGCCATGTGTGACTTATTGAGCAATGTTTGCATCATTATTTACTCTCATGCTGCTTTTATTTGAACTCTTAGACCTGCAGCAGAGTTTGTTGATAAATGACATGTCCATATGTTGTTTGTTCACATATAAACTCAGCAGAACAGCAATTACTCAAATTAAATTGAAAAAGCTACGCTGATTAATTATTATGACATTATGTTGGGCACAAAAATCAAATGGAAAACACTGGGACTTGGCAGACAAACTGTGCTCCAAATGCTAAGATGAAACAAAACAAAATACCAAGTGATCAAAAGAAAATGTACATATTATCAGGCTGAACTACACCCTAATGTGTTTTTGGACTAATTTACAACTTAAACTTGATAGTCAATGCCAGCAGTTCTTTATATTCTTCATACAAAATGAAGTTTAAAAACATGGGGCAATTTATAGACTCCCAATTTGATTCTCCCAATGGACAATCAAAGTCAGTTTGTCTCAATTTTTGGCGGATTTTTGTTGATCTTTAGATTTTATCAACTCTGTCTTGTAGCAATTTTACTGAGAGTACCAAAAGGTGGGACCATGGCAGTCATCAAGTGGAATTTATTTTACTTTTTAAAGTATGGATAGCTCATTGGGTTACATCGCTGACTTTAGTGTAAGTGTTCGATGTTTCAAATCCCAATTAGTGCATCAATATCCACTTTGGGCATGGACAAGGTCCTCAACTCCTGGAACACCTGTCTACCCATCAGATGTACGTCACTTTGGATAAAAGCGTCTGCTAAATGACATTGTAACATTGTAACTAGCTGGGAGAAAAAAATCAATACAGCATAGTATTGTGATATTTTGTCTGGTGATATATCGTATCGTCTTGTCCACCAAGTGTCGATTTTTCTACAGACACCAAGACACCAAGTGTCTATGATATTCGAAAAATAAAATCAACTGTTTGTTCAGTGAGGTTGGCAGATGTGACAGTCATAGAGCAGGAGAAAGTTAGTACAACAAATATGGCAGCACTAGGGAAAGGACATTACGAATGCATGCTGGGCAGGAATGATATGGTCATGACACATGAGGGTTGCAAGAAGTGCAACATGAAAATAAAATACTACAGAAATACAACAAACATGAGGGCAAGGCTAATGCCAAATCAGCTAAACATCTGAAAAAATGGTATAGATCACAGTATATAGTATCGCAATACTCATTGTATTGCAAAATGTTTAAAATCACAATAATATTGAATTGTGACCCAAGTATCATGATAATATCGTATCGTGGGGCCACGAGTGATTCCCAGCCCTAACTGGAACATTGGACGCACAACTTGGTCGTTCATGCACGGCCAAGGCAATGAGCACTGCCACACACTAAAGGTGGGCAGTAAACCGGTATTAATACCGTCACTGGTAAAACTTTTGCCACATCATGGATTTTTGCAACACCGTCATCACCGGTTTAAATGCCTACATTGTGCTGTGATGCAAGGCAAGGCCCTTGCATCACAGGACAGCTGGCAGAGCCATGGCTGGCAGAGCAATTGATTTGTGACGGACAGTGGAAACCAATGACAGACTGTCCTGTCTACATGTCATACATCATGCATTGCCATACTGTGCATGTCATGATGTAGCCCTGTGTCACTGCAGACATAAACTTTTTTTAGTAATGACAAATAAACAGCCTATACAAAAAAAGCCCAAGCACCATTTTTGTAAATATGAAGACTTTGTTGTCACAGAATGATTATTAAATACATTTTTGAATGAAGAACTCTGACTTTTTGTATTTATTTTTAGTTCATATATGTTTGTAAGTACATCAAATTTTTTTTTTCAGCTGTTATCCAAAAAATAAATAAATAAAAATTAGGCCTTCAAAGCCATCAAGGGATCCCACACCGCGGCACCCGTTTCAGTGGGTGGTGACAACTTGACCATAGGAATAATCGTTAGTTGCACCCCTAATTATAAGCAAAACAATTCAAAATTTTTAAAAGCATCTTTGGTGGATCAGTACAGACTGTAGACTTTTGAGCTTTTGATGTTTAAGTTGAACTTACTAAGCTCAAAACATTTGAACAGACTTCAAAGCTTTTTTTTCCCCAGAAATATCTGGTCCAACATCACCGCAGCCAATGGTAAAAAACATTGGCAAAGGCACAGTTGATAACAAAAACTTCTAAACTATTTTTTCTTATGTTCCAGATCAAATAATATTGGGCTGTCTCCAGCAGCTTTTTAATCAACCTATTGAGGGACACTAGAGAAATACACAAAACTATAAAATCACTAAAAGTTTGACTTGAAACTAAGTTAAGTAAGCTTGAAACATCAACCTCCCTGACCTCCTGAACTCCTGACAGAGGTATAAACCCTGACAGCAGAAGTGAGGTGAGGAAAGCATCCTGGAATAAGGCGAAGTAAGGATACAGGCAAGACAGATACATACTGTGGGAGGATGTGGCATGTCTGGAAGACATGTGAAGCAGCTAGATGATTAACCCTATATTGCTGATTTACGTCAGAGAGTCAATGAGAGAGTGAAGGAGAGGAGAAAGAGTGACAGGAGACGACTAGCGGAGAGGGACACAGGAAGTGTCAGCATTGCTTTAGACGGCAAACAGAAACACAGGCTGACAGGTGAACCCGTGAGGATTGACCGGCCTACATCCAGCTGTCAGTGAGAGCTCATCTGGCACCAGCAGAGCTTATGTGTCAAACAGGAGAAAGGACAGGAGGATCCCTGCATATGGCTGCGCATGTACAGCTGTGGCCTGGTCCCACACTAAGCAGCTTTAATGAGCAACATGTAGCAACAACAGAGGACACAAGGACACGTGAGTGATTATCATCTCACACACAGCGGTGTTCAAGTGGATGCCATGCCTGCACATGAAATCCCCTCTGAGAATGTGCGGTGCTGGATCTACATAGATATCCATATTACTGGATCTGACGTTTGAAGAGTGAAAGAGAATTGTTTCTGATCAAAATTTTGGATTTAAAACATTTTTACATAGGGAAGAGATATATAAACAGAAAAAATACAAATCTGGCCCTAAACTGATAATGATTTCTTTCAGCTAAATATCATAGAGAACAGTTCTTCTTTCTCAGTAAATGTCTGAAAAGAAATAAAGGATCTATGGGCCTGTGGAAAGCATCCAGCACTCAACAGCCTTTCTTGTCCGGTGTATCTAAAATTTCCTTAATAAGTGCTATTTAAAAAATCTTAGAATAAGCTGATTCTGTTCAAAAACCTATTTTGCCTCATACTTCAGTCAAGTGTGTACTTCAATCTTTCTGACTTTCAAATTAGGTTCCGTTTTCATTATCACTCAGATGAAATGGCAATAAGGTTCCCCATAATGTGAGGCTCTGTCACACAGGTACTAAAAGACAGGATGGTAATCTTTAACTGATATCATTCAAAATCTGTAACTTGTTCACTTGATAGAAAAGCAGTTGCATTTTCTGGCTGATATTGGTGCCTTCCAAACCATTTCCTTGTATTTATAAAAACAGACAAGGCAGTTCAGCTAACTGGGCTGAACAAACATCACTGTCTGACTAAACAAACAAAGCAGAGCTAATGTGTGGGAGTATGCAGCCATTTAATTTGAAAGTGCTGACAGAACTTTTTTATTCAGAGTTTGCATTTTTCCTTTTTTTTTTTTTTTTTTTTACAATTTTTTAAAATAATAACTAGAACCAGGTTGCTTTATCACAAAGATGTGGAAAAAAAAATTCCCCCTTGCAGGACCAATAAGGGAATATCTTATCTTAAAAAAAGCATACTGACAATCAAGACTTTATCTGAAGTTGAGCAGGCAAATATTAAGCCATGTCTGGAAACACTGCTTTATAAACTGACCTGATTGAAACTTACTGACTGGAGTTACCAGCTATGAGTTGCACCAGTTCAAACTTAGCCTTGTTGTAACATTTATTTATCATTTCATTACAATGCTTTGCATTTGCCAGATGTTGCATACACTTTTGCTGCTGTTTGCTGATTAGCTACAGTTAGAGATTATTCTCAGTTACTGGTTAGTTCAGTTCAGAGACTATTTGACAAGGCATATGTGCAGTTAGCTGGCTGAAATGCTAAATTTGGATATTAAATTATTCAGCACAAGATATACAAGTTGGTTAAACTAATTATTCACCATTTTTAATAGATACAGGCCTGAAATCGTGGTCAAATGCTTGTATAATTAGGTCATGGAACCAGATTAATGATCTCATGTTGTTCTAATCGTGTTTGCATACTGATGCCAAAACTTTTGTCCGTCATATTTTTCAGAACAGGTTTGATTTAATGCCTCACAAAAACCTCACTTTAAATGCCAAAGTTGATCATTTATTATGTGGATATCAGCCATGGAAATATAACAGATAGATGGGTGATTAATGATTCAGATCAGCGCTTGTTGCTTTTTTCTCTTTTGCTTGCTCACCCCCTCACCCAATCCCTCCCCATCTCTCTCCCTCTCTCCGAAACCTCACTTAGTTTGCTGGTGTGTAATGTGGATATCAGCCATATCATAGCTGTAAATACCTGGAAACAGAAAGCTGAAATGTTGATCTCTTGTCTCATATTCATCTTTTGATGTCAAACACAAATCTTCTCAGTCTACAGAAAAAATAAAGGAATTGGCCTCACCGGTCCAATACTTTTGGAGAGGAGTATATCAAGCCAGATCTTAGATTTTCGTTCATGTCCTTGATCTTTACCTGAACTTTGCTGATTTGAATTTTTAATATCATTCTAATTGGTCTCCTATGCAAGAAAAAAAAACCTTGAAACAAGCCTTACTTAGCCCTACTTTATATGTTGATTTATGGTTATGCTTGTTCATATACAAAAAAAATATGAACTTGCAATGAGGCCACCTTGTGGGCTGCAGCCTTTGATAGTTCATCACTGTCCATTGTTTATTCTTCAAAACTGAATATTACTGCATTACACTGTTACACTTTGGGATAAGGTAAAGAGTAGTGAACAAAAACTCCTCCACTGGCAGCAGCTGTGTGCCTTGGCAGACTCTTTAAGCACCAAATGTTCATTTTTTTCTAAACATTTGAAACAACTGGTGTGTCAGCACCAGCAAAGCAGAAGAGCAATCGTTGACAATCTGAGTGTCCTCTCTTTGGACATGATGACAGCTGCTGCTTTCAGTGACTTGAGAGGCTTTGCTATCATCTGCTTTGGAGATGTCCATTTGGGTTATTGTGTACTCTTTCTTTTCTGAGAAGAGAGGAGACAGAGCAGTGCAAATGGCAGGTTATTGTTGGAGGAATCTCTCCACAATGGAAGGTGAAATTCCATCTGATGGCCACATCAGTCTCTAACTAGTGAGTCAGAAAGTGCATTAGCCTTTTGTTTCTCCTCAAGAGTATGATTAGCTGTGGTGATTCAGCTAATCCTTTCAAGCTGTCAGGTCAAAGAAAGTGGTGGCAGAGCTACTGAACAGCAAAATGTCTATAAAACAAATGTTTAAAACTTAAAACTTGTCAAGATGTGTAGCATAAATTGACAACAGGTTGCCACTCATCTGGAGGAGATGAAGGAACGCATTCTCAGTTTAGAGTGTGTAGCATTACTTTTTATCCTAGAGCAGGGGTGTCCAAACTTTCCCCACAAGGGACGGTTGGGCCACTTTCATATACCTCACCTTTACCATACTCAAGTCAGTATATCCAGTCTAATTTAGGGAAAGATGTGCTTAGTGATCGGAAATGCTTAAATGGCTAGTTAATAGCTGAAAAGTAAAACAGTCAATCATTTCAAGAATTTTAGGGAGGCCAGTCAGATTTCAGAGTAGCCCTGGTTGGTCCTGGCTATCACTGGGTCCAACCTGGTTAGAATGATAATGATGCCCCATCTACCAGAGAATTTACAGTGTTGTCTCAGTTTAAGTCATGAAAAAGCATCAATAAATTATCCTGTCAAAATGTTTGTTTACAGAATTAGCACAGTGGCACTGCCTAGTGCTGAAATTAAAAAATACACTTATCCAAATAAACTCTATTTTTTCAGTGTTTTCTTCTTGACAGAGGAGTATAGTTTTGTATTACCTTCCCAGATGAGCCCCCAAGGTAACACAAAACTATACCCATCTGTCAAGAGGAAAACACAGAAAAAAAATACAGTCAAGCACAAGCTTCATCTTCTAATGTGGGCCAGTTTTCATTTATATTTCAGAATTTGCTGCAGGCCAATTAAAAATGGGCCAAGGGCTGCATTTGGCCCATTTTGGACACCCATGTCCTAGAGAGTTGACAACTCAAAGCAGAGTCATAACTCAAATAATTTGAGTAATAACCAAGTGTTGGTTACTTCTTGATATCTATGGCTAAACCTTATACAAACAAGCAATACGTGATTAAAACAATACTTAGAACAGAAACTAATTTAACTTTCTGACACAAACTTCACCACCAATAACAGGAAATCCCATACTTACTGAAAAACATGTGGGTAATTGCAGCACTGAAAATGGCCTTGGCAAAGTGTAAATCCTAACCAGGAAATGACAAAATGGTGGTTTCTCCCTGCACATGTTCAGACAGGGCAGTATGTGCTCCTCATTTGAACACAATTTTTTTTATGTCCCTGGTACACAATTAAAATCAACAAGCCTGAACACATTTTTAAGATTACTTTTACATAATTAAAATAATTTGGTCCGTAGTTACTGCGCATGTCTGGGAATGCATCATAGTAGAATATCTTGGCGTGTGTCTGATTTAAGTAAGATGGTTATGTTCGTTTTAATCTCCTGTGTTTTGTAGCCTTGACATCTCTTATTATTACATTATTCCAATGAAACCTTGTTAACTTTTCTGTAAAAACTAAAAAGTTATAGTAATTTTCACACAACAAAGTTACATAGTATGAACAACATCACTATTTCATTTCTTAGAGTGTATTCCCACTTTGTTTACCAGTAAAATACAACAGCAGACAAAGACAACAACAGTAGCGCTGACATTATTCAGCAGGTGTGTCGCTGACAGCACGTCGTCTAGCAGACCACTCAAAGCATTTAAAAAGGCACCACTCAAACAAGAATGTCACCATAACGAGGAGGAACAACAAAACGTCTCAACAGCCAGTTATGAATTTCCTATTATTTAAGATCGTTTTTATTATAACCATGGTGCTCTGGCTCTGTGAATCAAATTCATTCTACCTTTAACCGTCAGCCTCGGAGGAGGGGGAGAGGGGACTCCATCATGTCTGCAGCTGCGTCATAGGTGAAGTTATCTTCAGATTGTACATGGCTCTAACATCTTTATCTGCCAAGATGGGCTGTGAAAAGTTCTCCTAAACTTTGAAGTAGGTATCATTGGTTAAAAAAGTAATCCAGTGCTGAAGTCCATCTTGAAATCGGCAGGATATATGCTGATTAGCACACTTAACAAGCTAACGCACGGTTGTATGATGATGCATTCAAGTTGGCTGGGAAATGTTATTTTTAAAGAATGGGTATAAATATGTCAATATATCAATTAAAAAAAACTAGTAATTCAAAATGTATTATTTATTAGCATTTTTAATCACTGAAGAACTTTTGGAAGGAGGTTGCAGCATTATTCATAATTTAAATGTAATTTATTCTGCCTATTTATTTTAATACAATTTAATTTTAAAAAAATAAATAAAATTCCATTTATATTCGCTTAAATTACCATACTGAAATCATACCAAACTGTGACTTCAAAACCGAGGTACATACCGAACCGAAATTTTTCTGTACCGTTACACCCTTAATTGAACATGTATCCTAAACAGTGTGATTCATCAAAATTATCCTAAACTTGTAAATTATGATCTTGTAAATGGTTTCCAACCCTAAATGTAGCTGCAGCTAAAAAACTTCTCCTTTAACTATTATTTCATGGAAGATCATTTCTTTCTTCAGCACTTAGAGAATTCAACCAGCTCATATTAAATTGGCTGCCACTTAAATACTTCTGGGTCATTTGACACAGTCAGGAAGCTCCATAAGCAAAAGAAAAGACTATTCAACCTCAGCCTGTGTCTTCCACTGTGTCACTGCTTTCTCATTTAAATGGAGTTGGTATAACTGGGCCAAAATGTGCAATGTGATAAATGAAGCCTGTTGTATGAGCCCTGGTCTGCTGATCCCAACCCCTTCTCACTATTAAGTTTCTTGACGATAATTTGACATTTAAAAGAAACATGTTTGGAAAATGATAAAAAAAAAAAACTCAACTTCTGTTAGCAGGAGGATATGCCATTAGGGAGATAAAACTTCCCAATTGGTCAGAATTGTAAATACTTCATACATATGGGTACCATGTTCTTTATTTTTGTATTTTTTGATAGTACCCAAAGTACCATAGTTATTAGATAAAACAGACATACAGCCATATTTCTAACCCACAGCTACTGCCAACAGAGATAGAGGCAGAATGCAGTGGTGGGTGATCAAATAGAGAGAAGTGCCAGTAAGTGGAAAACAAAGCAGTGATGTGGATAAACATGGTGTTATTTCTGATTGTTTTATCGTGGTACACTTTAAAGCAGTGGTTCTAAACTGGTTGGGCCTCAGGACCCATCATCAATTCCTCAATGAAATATAAGACCCAAAGTTTTGATTATTCAACCACACATATTTAGTGAAAAATAGTAGAGTTTGGATTTCATACAGTTGAAATCATGTGCAAGCGCAAGGAAAAAACAAGTGTTTTTCAGAGTTTTATGGACTTTTTGGCACAATTTTTCATTTCCAGGAACACATTTGTGTGACCCACTGAAAAGGGCTCCTTGACCCACTTTTGGTTCCTGACCCACCAGCTGAGAACCACTGCTCTAGACAACTTAGAAACACGCAACACACCTCCGCATAGATGTAGACAGATAACTTTATTAATCCCCAGGGAAATTCAAGTTGTAGAGGAAAGTTCATGATTTACGTAGCTTTACTAATGCCAGAGAAATTGCTTCTTTTCTGCCTACTGCATCTCCTTGCCATCCTTCATGAAACTGTTTAATTCATTGGTGGTCAAATACGCCTTATTAAGTCTCTTTACCATCTCATGAATATGCAAATGTTGTATTAATGTTTATTTTAAGAGGCTATACTTTTTTACTTTTAAATTGATGTTTGCTATTATGAGACTGTTTCATAGCACCTTTAGCACACATGTATAGTTAGTCCACTGGTAGGCCATCAGCTTTGGCTTTGTAGGTTAACGTAGTCCCACCAGAGACATTGGTGGCCCATTCTGTTCACCTAAACAGAACACAGGGGTGTTACAGTTGATGAGTTGCTGTAGTTGTTGTTGGTAGGTGGCAAGCACTGTGTAAAACTGAGTGGATGAATGGAGCTGTCTACTTCACTTCTGGCGCTGGGCCTGCCTACCTTCAGAGCTCTAGAAACACTGTTTTTAATTCTCCAAGAATTTTAGACACTATTGGACATTTACACTAGTCTAGTACCACACTGCTCTTGATTAAAAGTACCAAAAAGGACCAAAATTTCAGTATGCCATGCAACACTACTTGACTATGTACTGTATGGTATACAACAATGATCCTGGAAAACAAAAGCTGCAGTTGTTGCAGAACTGCAGGGACTGCTGTTGCTGACAGGTTCATAACACTGCTGTGACAAAGGATTAATGGGTTGTTTTCAGACACCAGCTGGGAGCCTTGCCCTCTTGGTCAGTAAGCTATCATTTGAAACAAAGACAGTTGGGCAGTAATTAGGCAATTAATGAGCAATGAAAATGGATGCTTCTGTTAGAATTTATACAATGTTAAGAGGCCCCAGGGTCAGAGAGAATAGTTTTTGTATAGCATGACTTATAAATGTATGTTTTATTGTGTGTTGGCAATAAACCTACCACAAATGTTTTAATGCTACAATAGGAAGAATTAAAGAAAATACTTCCAAATTGTTAGCATACTACTTCTGGATTGTTTTTGTATTTAAAGGAAGGGCTTAGAAGCGCTATTTTAGCTTCTCTATGGTGATAAAGGAAATTTACCCAAACAAAACAAAAAACAATGCAACAGAAAAGACTGGCACATAGCTCTTGTTAACAGGTAGGCAAGTACAGCGAAAACAGAATCTGTAGCACATTGACATGATTGCTGCTGTCGGATACAGTCTGGTTTGTGATCTACGTCATAATCTCACTGAGCATTTTGACAGCTAAAATTCAACCACAATTTGTCTTACACTGATCTTTCTATTAGACATCTGCAAGCATGTAAAACTACAACTCAGCATTGAGATGCTTCTCTCAAGCCTAGTTCCACTTTTCTCCTAAAGCTGCAAGTTTATCTGTAAACAAAAAACAGCTCAGTGAAGTGAGAAGTCAGTGAGAAGTCTTGATAGAATATCACTAAGTCACTACACCCTAAAAAGCCCTAAAAGCTCTCTGTCACTCAAGCTATATTGTTAGATTATGGCCTGCTCAATATGGGCAAAACCTCCACTTGATTTCATTTTCTTGTATTTTGAAGTATAAATGTTACCTTTCTGGACTATTTTACTGAAAGTATGATTTCACTTTTTCTATGTTTTTTCTTGTACATTTTATTGTGGTTCAAAACTGTGATGCAGCTTCTAAAAACACATAACAGACTGTTGAAGAAACAACATCTCACTGTGCATAATTACATCTTTACTGACAGTCTTGACAGCCCTAGTGACTGCCTCTACTCTCATAAAAACAACCAGGGCCATTGTGAACATGTTTTTCAGTCTGTTCTGCATTTTAAAAAATCATTTAGAAATGGAAAACAGATTGGACTCAACAGGTATTGCTTCTTTCCATGTTTTGTGTCATCTTTCTAGTAATTTTTCTTGGCATCTCAAAAACTCTGCATACCCACAGCTACTGGAGAACAGTTTGAAAACACCTGGCACATATCATATCCCAAAACAGCAATCAGACACTGTTACCTGTAAGGAAAATGTAACATTCACTGCAATGGCTGTGTGCTATGAAGACTGCTGGAAAGCAACACTCGTATTACTGGTTGCCTACAAATCATTTGTTAAGCAAGGCTGCCCAGTCACTTCTCTGATGGATCATACACTTCTATTTTGGAACCAAGATAATTGTTTGTTTGCCCAAAAAAGGCCTACACTCAATACTGTTGACATCCTGTGTAGACACAGAGCACTGAAGCTGCTGCTGCTACTCTGCCAACATACTGCTCACACTACGCCTCCTGATTAAATGTTAGACTGAGGATGTCTTATTTAATAAAGTCTAACTAAATACCCCTTATACTGACATACTTCAGACATTCAAGATAAAACTTCTGATTAAATACCTTCTCCCATATGTTGTTGTTTGTTGGTTGAATTTTATGAATCGTCCCACCACCTTTAATGCAGGTTAACACTCATGCCACAGATCAAATACACAGTTTCCTTTCCTGCCGGCTGTGTCTCAGTGGGCCCTCACACCAGGGTAACACAATCAGACTCAGCAAATCTGTTTACTCAGGTGAATCCACCATCTGGCTAATAGATGTGTGCCAGCAGGTAGTTCAGCCTAACTTGTTAACTTCTGCTTTACAACAGAAAATCAATGAGATTTGAAATAGTTTGTGGATACAGTCTGAAGTATGAGTCTTATGTCCATATTCCAGCTAATAATTGCCAAATGCTAAGTCATAGTCATTAAGATCTGGATTTTTGTCTCCTCCTGATAAGCTAACATTCCCAAACGCTTCTTAGCCAACACTGATAACAACAGACACCTTTTATACTGTACAGAACATCAAGTCCATCTTGTACTAAAAAAGACCTGTTCTTCTTCTTATGAGGTCCACTAACACATCCTTCTTGTAATTGCACAGATAGGGATGTAATGTCTCATGTAAAAAACAAAGCTTTATATGCCTTCTTTGCAACATTTTTCTATGGATTCTTGCTGCCAATATCCTTTAGTATTTCAGGACTTTAAGATAATGTTTGCAATACACCACCTCAACAACATTAAGCCTTCACATATGCAGCTCAGCGGCTATAAATACAGGATATTAAGGGTGTTAGAAAATATCGATACACTGATATATCCCGATATTTCATGGGGATATACTGTATCGATATTTTAAAATGCAGCATCGATATTTTTCAAATAAATAATTTCCTTTTTGGAGCGGTAGTTTGTGGTATAATTTCATCCCCTGATTGCTGATTGGCGGCAAGCTCTGCCAGGTGGCAGCAAGCAGTTGACTCTTCCCTCTTCTTCTCTGCTTAGACAATGAGATCACACAAGACTTCCGGTCTGAGCAAGCCGGTTGCTCATGCCTACCCAGCAGTGCAACTTCTGCTGCATTTGTAGCGGATATGTGGACTTATTTTTTGCTTCCAAAAGATTAAAGACGGTACTGACTTCTACAGGAGTCAAGTCGTTTGTAAGACATGCCACGCCAGAGTGAAATACTCGAAGACATGACGAACCTGAGCTGGAGACATCATAGCGATAGTTTAGCGGCTAACAGCTAACGTGAAAGAAGCCTGCTGCAGCTACTGCTGATTTTTACTCATGTACTGTAGCCATAATTACCCTGACAATACTTTGTTTATTTTTGTAAGGACCTGTGCCATCGCAGTGTCGTTAAGAATGACGGCTTCTGTAGTACGATAAAAAATACACTGACCCATCACGTCATGCCCTCCTCACAACACAGTACATCAGTCCTTAAAGCTAGATGTGAGAATCAGTCTTCCTCCACAAGCACCTTGTCATTACGTAAAGACATACAAGCAGATTTACGATGAAATATAAAAGACTTTAGTACATTTACTCTATATTGATTCATTTTTACACTTTTCTTTTAGGGTGCTTTTACATTAGGGGCCCAGTCCTGGATCCGAGTGCACTTGAGCCCAAAGTCCGGTTTGTTTTGGTAGTGTTAATGCAAACAAACTGCGCCCAGGCACCAGGTCAGAGCCCACTAGGGAGGTGGTCTCGGGCACGATTCAATTGGACTCTGGCTCGGTTCAGATGAGATGTGAATGCAACCGCGCCCGGATATGGGACAGAGCACTGTATCAGCTTCATGACGTCATAGTAAAAGCTAAACTTCTTTCACAGCATGGCAGTTTGTTCACATTTTCCATCAAGGGTGAAAATCATCAGAATCCAGTCAATAAACGGTCTGTTGTAACTCACCTTACAGATGAACACTAGTTGGAGTCAGTAAGAGGAGGTGCAAAGGCAATAAAAGTCTCCTTTCACCTCAGAAACGGCTGTATCTGCACAGCGCAAGCCCATTTAATCCTCTGAGCTGTATGTAGATGTGGAGATACGAAGAGTGAAGTTGCTACCATCCTAAAAAGTGATTTTAAATTCTCCATGGCTGCAGGATGGACTTTTTGCAGGGTCAAAACAAAAACAATCTTCGCTCAGGTCATGACCCCAGCAGTTGCCATGGTAGCTTCTTCTTCTTTCCCCTCCTTGGCGGGGTCGTAAACCAGCTACATGCATACTGCCACCTACTGTTTCAGACTGAGTAAATACGCAAGTGGGCCTGGGCACAGATTGATGATGCTAGTGTGAAAGCAAGCCAGCAAGGGGAAGGGGGAGGGGGAGGAGTCGCACCGCGGCGCAGTTCAAAACAACTGGGCCGAATGTGAAAGCGCCCTTAGAAATCCTGAAAGCATTTTAATTCATGACAACAAATGGGAAAAATCCTCATCTTCAAATTGCAGAAAAAGAGTTAAAACTCTAGATGATTCAGGACCATATATTTTATAGTACACCATATAATTTTTAATTTACATACTATACATATAATTGTAATAGATTTCTATTAATAGCTTAATTCTGTTCTGTTATATTCCTTATTAACTTAACATTACATAGTTATTCATTTCTATAAATAAACATATATATATATATATATATATATTTATATATATACACACATACACACACACACACACACACACACACACCCACATATACATACAAATTTATATATATAAATAAGAAAGGTAACAGTACAGAAAAATTTCGGTTTGGTACATACCTCGGTTTTGAAGTCACGGTTTGGTACGTTTTCAGTACAGTGATTGAAGCGAATAAATAAAATATAATTTGAATGGTTTAAAATTAAATCGTATTAAAATAAATAGAATAAATTACATTTAAATGATTAATAATACAGCAACCTCCTTCCAAAAGTTCTTCAATGAAAAAAAGCCAGAGCACCTTTGTTAAAATAAAAACAATCTTGAATAGATAAATAAATATTCATAACTGGCTGGTGAGACTTTGTTGTTTCTCCTCGTTACAGTGATGTTCTTGTTTGAGTGGAGCCTTTTTAAAATGCTTTGATTGGTCTGCTGGATGACACGCTGTCAGCGACACAGCTGCTGAATAATGTCATCGCTCTTGTTGTCTTTGTCCACTGTTGTATTTTACTGGTAAACAAAGTGTTCCTAAACAGGACACTTTTATCTGGGAATATTCAGGCTGTTGCTGTCGTTTACTGTGGTTATGTGGTTGCCTGGATAGTGTTACAGTGAGTTGCACTCTGGTTTTCTGTCTGTATGTGAGCTTTGTTCCACGTGTATCCGTTCGGTACATGTCTGTACCGTACCGTACTGCAATTTGTACATATACATATATATATATATGTACAAATTGCAAAAACATCGCAATATATCGCCTTGCTCATAGCATCGAAATATATCGACATCGGCACGTATCATATTGCGATATTTTGCCAATACACACACCTACAGGATAGCAAGTGAAACATTTGAAAAAGTGAGTGATGTTATATGAGCTTCTTGATACAATGTAATGTGGATGAGTACTGTCAAAAGAACAGAAATAAAGAAATTAAACACACAGAAGGACAGAGGATGGTTATCTCTTCCACCATGTACATCGTCAAATACTGTATTGGCAAATGCAAAAATTTACCATCAAGTATAGGTGGCTGCCTAGAGCACCACGCATTCAAGGTGTCCCAACGAAAGCCTCAAGTATTTTGAAACATAAAACCACTATCAGACTGTCTACTTCCTGGCTCCTCTCTCAGCTCCGCTTGACTCAGCCAGTCTTTGCGAGGGGACACCTGGTGTGTTTTACAATAAAAATGGTGTGAATGGGGGTTGGCATCAGTTTTGGCTAAAATTAGTTTGGAAATACTGACATGACATATGATATTTAAGGCAGATGTATGATTTATATCGGGGATACTGACAACCAACATATCCCCTGTTCATATCAGCAGACATTTTCATGCCTGCCAAAACCGATTGGCAGATATGATATCCTTCATCCCTATCATGAATTCCTTTTTCTTCATCTTTACGTTACAAATGATCAAGTTCTTAAGATCATGGACTTAATACTGAAACAGGCAGTTAGTCAAAAAGCAACCACATAAAAATAAAATGGCACACTGTGTAATTGAACCTGATGGGGCACCAAAAGTGCAGACGATTTTGTGTTTTAACTTAAAAAAAAACAAAGGAGTTGAAAGTTCACTTTCATTTGAAACACTTGTTTGAAATTAAAGAGAACTTCAAAGTGAGCCTTGAATGTTCCTGATCTCAGTCTTTCGCACGGCCCTGCTCTAAGATTGGTTTCTGACCTATGAGGTTGGAAAAACAATCTGGGCTGTTATGCTGCTGATGCTGCTGAGTTACTAGACTGCTCCTGCTTTCTATGCTACAAGATTATATAGCAGGCTTGGGAGCAATGAGGGAAAAATGTCATAAGGGAAATAAGCTGCAGCTATGCCTGAAGTCAACGTGAAGAGGAGCTCAACAGAATTTTCCGCCTACAAATTTATGTGCAGAGATGAATGATTCCTGTAAAACCACACAACATCTGATCCTTCAAAATCTCAATGTTTTTATGTGGTCAGTGACTTTCAGTAGATTTAAAATGCCCATTCAATGAACAAAGAACAGGTTTAATAAACCTAACCTAATGCACTGACATGAAGAGCAGTTGTTTATCGAGTAAAAAACATATGTACAAGCTGAGAAGAAAAACATTCAATATAACTTCAGTTCCCAACAGCTTTCTTTGGGTTTGACTAGTTGCTGAATAGAGACCTGACAAAGTCAACAAAGACACCGAAATGTCATCAGGATAAATGATGACAGCAGTAAATGTTTCCAAACAAAACATCATACAACAGTGGACACAATTTCAATATTTCTGCTCTCACTCTGTTACAGACCAACAGGCGCAGACGTTTGGAGGGGCTCTCAGGACGAGAAACTGCAGCCCCAGAAATGGCACTATAATCAATAGCTTCCCAGGCTGCTTGTTAAAAATGCCATTTCCATCTCCAAGTCACTGAGAGGGCTCTTTACCAGGAAGGAGCCACATATCATTCTCTCCAGACAACTTGGGGAATGAAAAATAGAGGAGCACTGTCAGCGACCAGTATTGATTATGAGTGAAAATGTGATCATTTTGTATTAACTCGCCCCTAGGAGCCCTGTTCTGTCAGCTTTGCTGCTGAGAATTAATACTTTCATATCATGCTTTACAAAAATATGGGTTGTTTCTCATTTTGGCCTCAGGGCATAGAGGTATATGCCAATCACAGGAATTTAATGGCTTCCGCAAGAGAACATAATGATACGAATTAGGTAAAAGCTATTATTAAACACATTTTTCCCTACTTTAAAGATATTTATTATTGCCCTAGACAGCACTTTAATGAAGCTCCAGGCCTGGCATTTAAAATATCAATATGTGATGATTAGAGTTGTCATTGTTAAAAAGAGGAAATGTGTAAGAGGGGAGGGGCTTGCTATCAAACTGATAGGTCTTACTCTGTTAGGTTGGGATCAAGACCGGGACAATGTGAAACTAAACACATTTACCAAAGATGAAGGATATTTTGGTACACCACCTCGGCTCTGCATTAATTCAAAGGCCTCTTAAAGGGGACATATGAAAAACCTTCTTTCAGTATGCACATGAAGTATATCTGGATATGCAAAGTGTCTACAAACCGAAATAGTTAGGTAATGTTACCTACATGAGCTTGTGTTGCAGTCTTTACCAATAATGCTCATAATCTGTTATCTCAATGTGAGCTCCATTAGACACAGGAGAAGATATATGATCACATAAAAAGTATGAACATACTTTAGGGACCTGCTGTCAGTTACAAAAATTTGATTTCCTACATGGATTGTAGCACTAATGATGCAGGCTGACAATCTCCAAATTGGCCCAGACAGTGTATTCTTTGTCAGGCCATAACACACCTTAAGTACTGCTCTTGTTTTAACCAGACTTAACACAAACCAGACAAGACCTAAAAGCTAAATAGCAGTGTTTTGTTTTCTTAATCCTGACCTCAACAGCTAAACTACAGTTTGGAAAGCCAGCCTAAAAATGTGAAAGAGCTTAAAAAGGAGAAAATTATGAGAGCAGAATTTTGATTCTTCTGTCTTACTAGAATGTTCCCAGTAAAACACAAATAAAACAAATGACACAAACTTGAAATCTTTGGTTTCTTCTAGGGTTTCTTTCAAATGCACAGCATACTTAAATCACAATGTAATGAAGGGATGCAAATGAACAGAAAAACTGAAAATGATTGTGTCAGCATGACAGGAGAAAAAAGGCAGCATGAAAAGTCATTTTGGATGCAGCGTGATTGGCTCTGCCTCGGCCTCATCTTAGCAGGGCGGTGGGGGTTTACAATTACAACATAGCCTACAGACAAATGCATAAACCTGTGCCGCTCAGTTCTTATTGAGGTTGCATTGTCAGAAAAGGCAAAAAGTCATAAGTACTGCCCTATAGGAAAATAACCTGTGGTGTGTTATTAGTTTGAGTGTTTTTTCTCCCATTGAAAATTCAATAAATCTGTACCAATTCTCTCATGCCTTTACACACAAACTGCCTCATGCAGTTTATCCTTGCAGGCATTTTGTGCCAATCTCAGACACCGAGTAGTCAAGCAATGTCTACAGTAGTGATATTACACTCCATGTCACATACCACAGACCTTATCAGGCCTCATAAGTACTTATATTCAAGAAGGAATGCATTAAATAGAAAAGAGAGGAACTAATATCTTTTGTTTGTTTCAGAGAAGAATCCATATGAAAAATTTAATATACAATCCTTCTTGAGGAGAAAATATTGTGTATACCCGTCGACAAAGCTGGAGTTAATTAAATTGAAAAAATCTTTGGAAAAAAAAGGTATGCAAGCTCCTGTCTACAGAGTTAGAACAGTGTGAAATGATGTGAGAAACAGTATAAAGACAGAGCTACAAAACAGAAAAGAGGGAAATATTCTGAGAGTTTACTCATTCTTCATCTGGCTGTGATGGCCGGCTGACTTTGTGTAGAAGTGTTTGTGGGTGGAGGTGCCGGCCTTGTCAATAGTCAGGTGTATCATCTGTGCAGTCATAATCCCTCTCTGGCTGCAGGGGAGCCACTGCAGTTGTCAGGATGCCGCTCTATACAAATGTACTGGATTACCCAGAGTACCCGGCAACAGCAAACAGATGTCGCACAACAGCGCACTGTCAATTTCTGAAGACAGGTGGGAACCGCTCAGCAATCTGTGGCACTGTGTATAAGGTGAACTAGTGAATCACACTATATTGAGACAAGCCTGTAGGGAATATCTTTCATATTCTCTTGTTTGGTGGAAGGACAGAGGTCATGTTAAAAGAACAACTTCAAATAAAGCTCAAATATACACTCCAGCTTTATTGTTTTTTACCTAATTCCATGTCTGTTCAGTCACATGAAAAAGCAAGGCTTACAGCAGTACAGACACGCTTAAACATACAACATGTGGCTTTACTTCCTCTTGTTGTTGTCAGTTTTGTTGGACTGATGTGTCCTGCACTCTTGAAACTTAACAGCATGAGAAAAAAACAAGAGGATATACAGGATAATGTGCAGTGATTAGGTTGCTACAGCCGCAGAGACCCTTTGTAGTCCTACTCCTACTCCAAACAGTGGAGGATAACCACAACAATTGTTCACTTTGTGATACAAGCATGAAATTTGGTACAGTTATAGCCAAAGGCATTCCAAAGAAAACTGGATATGGAGGCATCCTGAATTTTCAACATGGCGCCCACGGCAGCCATTTTTCAAAATGGCCACCAATGATAACCATTTTCTCATTAATTTTCTTATCAGGGATGATAATAAAGGATGATGAAGAATAAAAAAAATGAAGACTAATTATTGTGACAGTAGTCATGTGTTACAGACAGTGTAATAGAGTGGATGTTCAAGCACAGCCAGGGGACACTGGTGACACCACTGCTGTGAAACTCAGCATGGGGTTCAGTGTCGGCTAAATACATTAGCCATTAACGTCATTATTTCTGTAGTCAGTATCGCCTCCTTTTAGTGATGGTTTAGTGGTAGAGTAGTGTAGTTTCCTAAATGCTATCTGATTTTAGTCCCACATCTAGTTGATATTGTGTATATTTAGATGTAGTTAGATAGCCGCATCTGAATTGACAGGGTGTGCCAGTGTGGGAGAGCCGCGCCAAGGGTAATGGGGCTTTACATGACTTCATGTAGTTACTCGATGCACAGATCACACGGGAATTAAATGGCACTGGATGAATGATCGGGCTAGGTCAGTTTTTACATCTGTACATAGTTGTATTCCATACCTGAATTTGTGTTTCTGCAGTAAGGCAGTAAAAGGATAACCCCGCGGCCTTCACTGTTAGACGATGTCGATAAAATTGTCGAAGAACTTCAAACTTGTGCATCTTGATGGTCAAAGACCGTCAACTTCTTGGATAGCTAAGACTGACTGGAAGCTCTGTATTATATGCCAAGAAGACAAGGCAGAGGCATTGACACGTCCAATTCACTTGCACAGCAACTGATTCAGTTCAATGAACTTGGCCAGCTCCCTTCAACACTCCTACTTGAAAGATTGGAATTACAAATACAAACTAGTGTAAATTGTAAATAGTCCTGCAAAGATCCCGAAGAGTGGAAAGAAGTCCTCGAGTTTTAACACAACAGATCTTTTAAGTCATTTAAAAGTCATCATCCTGACGCCGTTATAACGAAGCGACAGTAGCCGCTGGCCTCAGCCACGGGCATTAGGACCAAGCCAATGACTAATACCAGGCAGAGTGCTCATTCAGCAGGTGTTAGAAACTGCAGAAAGTTTGCCAGAGCCAAAAGGCAACGTTATAATAACAAAATCAGTCTGACAGTCTCCTGATCCACCGCTACTTTCACAGACGTATCCCTGCCTGCTCTGTTTGATGTGTTTTCATTCAGTCTGATCAACGTTAGGAACAGAAGTTTAGCCACAGACCACGGTGTACTTAACACTTTTAACCTATTTGTGATATGACTTACGCCAGTGCATATTTTTAACCTTTATGTAAAACATCAGCTCTCTTTATTTCTAAATTAAGCAGCAAAAACAGACCCCAAAGCACCTCTATTTGTTAAGCATGACAGCCTGTTATCATTTGGTTTTATGTCTGATTTGGCATAAGTCAGCTGAATTCTTGATTAGTTGATTGAAATGTCATATTTGACCACTTGCCAGGATACTTAAATTCACTTCAAGGGAAAAGGGGGGAAATTTATGTCAGTTGTTTGTATATGTTGTACTTGTTACACAAATGTTTAACAAAAAATATGTTAACTATAATAACAGTTATAAAGCCAGAATAGTTTTTTGTTCTTTGATGTAAACACAAGTGATGTCAGTTAGAATTAGTTCTAAATATCTTTGCCCACTACATAATATCCCTTCTTACCCCCAGATGTGCATAAATAGGGCCTACATAAAATAAACTTCTTTCGTTAAATCAACAATTGAAAAAAAAATAGGAGTAGGAGTAGGCCATTAGGAGTAGGAAATTATCAGTTATCGTATCGGTTCAAAAAAATACGTATCATTCATCACTAAAAAAAAACTTCTGCTGTAAAGTGAATGGTCAGGTGTGCCGTTACCCCGAGGTAGCTGAAGTTGCTGACTGACATCCAGTGGTCTCTTGTCAGTGTAATAAATGTAGCTCAGGTCAGCTGCTCCACTTTAGTTGCCTTTTTAGCTGTCATACAGTTCACAGATTCTTGTGACAGTAGTTCTCGTAGGTGTTCTGAGGTACAGGTCATCTGAGGCGACCAGGATGATGTCTTGAAGCCCCTTGTCATCAACAATGTTGATGGTCTGCAGTCTCTGGCAACCCATTAGTGATCACATTAGTTAGCTTAGGGTGTACTCACACTAAACCATCCGTACCATGCCATATTCTAACCGTGCCGAAGCCCATTTGACCCCCTCCCCTGTCCCCCCTTTGTCCTGCACTCACACTGCTCAATGCATCCAGGCCTGGGCATGGATACGTCACGCATTGACATCATTACACAAAGCATCCACCACCGATGACTCAGTATGCATAAGTGTTGGTTTTTAGGCTGTAAAATAGTTACAGATTTATACGATATCTGATCCGACACCAGTATTATTTCCCCTGACCTGAAATTTAGCTACATTAACTATACAGAGCCCAGTGAGGAGAGAGAGAGAAAAAGCAGTTCACAGCGGAGAATTATCACTCACAGCATATAATCTGGAGCCATCATAGAGTTCCAAGCACTTCTGCTGAATGAAACACGGACTTTTTAACTCATATGAGCCCCTACAGTCATTCTGCGTGTCCTTATACTATTTGAATCACATTGGCATTCCTTTATGCGCCACGAACTGTGCCTTTTCTCAGCGTAATCTTGGATGCCTGATGCACCTGACAAGCTCTCATGTGTCCAGAGCACGATTAAATGGTCAGTTTAAAGTTTTTTTTTTTTTTTTTACCATGACGAGAGCAATTTCAACCATCTGATGAGAGCTGGAGGTGAAAACGCCTCAGGATTAATAAACGATGCTCCGCTCAAACGTCAGCGATCAAGATCCCACTTTCACTTCTTGGTGATATGAAATAGAATTAGAGGTAAGTTATTTCAGTGGATGATAGTTTGGCATTATAATCTTTTAATAAGAGAGGTTAAATAAGCCGTGTGATTAACCCCGGCACACACTTGTCCGCTTATTTGGCACTCTCCTTTATGCACAGAGGATGACAGGTGTTTGTTATCCTGTGAGCTGCTGTTTGTGACTAAAACAAGGGAAGAAGCTTTATTCTACAAACCAAAAATCCTCTTACAGTCATTAAAGCCTGACTTTGCCAGAAACTGGTCAGAAATGTGGACTGCACTGGGATCCTGCTGTCTCTAGCATGCAGCTGCTGCCTGGTGGGCTCTCTGAGGCGGGTCTTCTTGTTATTACTACACGCTACGTCACATTCCCACGCTTGTGCTCCTTCATTTGCATCCGTGCCGTGCCTAAGCCCACCTCATTCATCAGTGCCGGGGCCGCAAAGCATGCCGCGCCGAGGCACGGAATGACTGCACTCACACTCACAAGCCAAACGTTCCAGACTTTAGGCTAAAATGGGCCCAGGCATGGTACAGATGGCCTAGTGTGAGTGCACCCTTAGATGTTGTCATTTTGGGGACAAATCTGGGTCTGCTGGATTTTGCTGGTGTAGCTTGACGTTATTGCTTGATCCCGTGTTATTGTTAGCGTCTTTGCTAACATTAGCAACATTAGCTATCATGGCTTGATCCCGTGTTGTTGTGAGCGTGAGTGTTGTTTGCTAACATTAGCAATGATGCGTTTTGCCCGGAGGTGGTACTTAAGACCCATTGTGCTTCGGTGTAAAGACAGTTCATCACTGCAGTATGCACATACAGCTTTTGTTTTATCCAGACTTTCATTAGGCAGCTTTTTAAATCGAAATTGGCCATGAAGCAGACCTGGGTCTGTCTCCTCACTGATCACTGCTGGCTGCATTTGACCAGCCTTTAAATTTTTCACCCCGACACGTAAACGTCCACACAGGAGGACTACGGGAGGAAGCTGTGGTCAAACTTAGTCATATGATTAAATTGCTTTTTTTTTTTTTTTTTACACGTTAAGCTTTCCAGAGTAATTACAGGCATTAACGCATTTATATTAACAGGCCTAATTTAAATATCTATGAACTCAGTAAACGATTGGTCACCTCCGCCAAATATTACTCCAGTGCAGCTGTAAGGTCTAATATCTAATTTAAGAGACTTTCTGAGGTAGCTGAGAACACAAGGAAGCAGTTTGAACCCTCACTGTCACTGTCTAAATAACTCCAGTAGGTTTGAAATAAATAAGTAAACAATAAAATCAATTTAAAAATTGTCATTGTTTGTGTTCAAAGTCTTGGCTTTGAACAGAAGTGCAAACTCTACAATGACGGCGCTATCAGCAACCCACCAGAATCTCAAGAGCCCATCACAATCTGTGACAATGAGTGCTGGCCAAGACTGTCAGCCTTTTTTTCTCTCAATCCTGTTTTTATTCTTTTTTCATTTGGCTTGGCATGCCATGAAGTAAATTCTAATTAAACAATCAAGCCCATGCAGTCTCATTCCCCCTCTGTCCTTCTGACTTTGTCACAGCACTCATCCTCTCTTCAGTATAAAACTCCCATGTCTAATGCCAGCCGAGGAGAAGGGCTGTTGTCACACGCTGTTTGTCCCCATATCTCTCTTCGTCTCTGCGAGCACAGTCAGCATCAAAGCAGCAGGCATACTGAGCTCTAAGAGAGCAAACCAAAGCTTTGAGTGTTGAGTTTAAGCTAAAGTGCTGAGCTCAAATATGACTGAAGTTGCATTGCGGACTTGCATCTCTGAAAGTGCCTTTAAATGACTTTCTCTTCATGTAGAGGATGCAGGAAATTAACTATTAGGCACAGCACTTACAGTAAAGAGGTTCAAGATATTATAGGCAGAAAAAGTAAATTACTCTCTCTTTATAAATATTAGGTTTATAGTCAGCTAAAGAAAAATTTGGTCACATTAATTCATACCCCTGCATCAAACCATACGATTGGTTGTTGTTGTGCATGTGAAACCTAATCAGTGATAGTGTAGTCAGTGCATCCTGACCAGTAGTCTAAATGAACTTAAAAATGAATAAAACAAGCTTACATGGCAGCATAATTAATAATTTTAATGGGGGGGATCTCTCCTTCTCAAAATGATTAAATTCTAATCTCAATTCACAGGCTATGGACGATTCATTAAAATACAGAATGATTCGGTTCAATCACATCTGGTTGGATTTGCTTCGATTCAATCTGGTGCAGACTGATTACAGAATCTAAACTTTTTACTTTATAAAACTGGATAAAGGGGGAAATAAGAATAACTTTAAAGTAGGCGAAGTGTTAATTTGAGTTCAAAACCCCAGGCCTCCTGTGCAAACATTCTGGCATTGTGTTTATGAACTTAAGTCTTCATAACACCCTTTCAGGTGTCTCACTTTAACAGTTAGTTGAAGGGAAAAATAGTAAAACAGTTTTGACTGATACATACATTTCTGTCCTTCTGTACTTGTAACTTTAATGGGTTTATCAATCCTGCTCACAGTAAAAACAAAACATGTATTGCCCAAGAAGCACAAAATGAAGTTAACTTAACAATATGAGAAGATTTGTATTAACACAGTGACAGAGCTCTGTGTGTCTGCAGTAAAAGAGAATAATGAGAAAGAAAAATATTTTAAACAGTAAAACAAAAACAGATTTCTAAACATTAACATGTCTTCATTCATAAAAATGGACTACTTGAGAAGTTCCAATCTGTAGCAGTAGCTGTAATCACTATTCCACTGCCTTCAAAAAATAAAAGACTGCTTGGCTCTGAACTTTTAACCCCTAAATGAACAAAAAACTGAGGTAGTCCTGTTTTCCCCTCCTGACTCCACCAGTTCCCTGCAGAGGAACCTTGGCCCACTATCATCCCACCTTCAGTCATCTGCAAAACATCTTGGCATGATTTTTGATTTTGCTTTTAAATTTCCATCCATCCATCCATCCATCTTCTTCCGCTTATCTGAGATCGGGTCGCAGGGGCAGCAGCCTAAGCAGGGAAGCCCAGACTTCCCTCTCCCCGACCACTTTGTCCAGCTCTCCCCTGGGGATCCCAAGGCATTCCCAGGCCAGCCGAGCGACATAGTCTCTCCAGCGTGTCCTAGTTCTTCCCCGGGGCCTCCTCCCAGTGGGACTTGCCTGGAACACCTCACCATGGAGGCGTCCAGGAGGCATCCGGACCAGATGCCCGAGCCACCTCATCTGGCTCCTCTCAACGCGGAGGAGCAGCGGCTCTACTCCGAGTCTCTCCCGGATGGCTGAGCTTCTCACCCTATCTCTAAGGGAGAGCCCAGACACCCTGCGGAGGAAACTCATCTCAGCTGCCTGTATCCGAGATCTCGTTCTTTCGGTCACAACCCACAGTTCATGACCATAGGCGAGGGTAGGAACGTAGATCGACCGGTAAATCAAGAGCTTTGCCTTTTGACTCAGCTCTTTCTTCACCACGACCGACCAATGCAGAGGCTGCATCACTGCAGACGCTGCACCGATCCGCCTGTTGATCTCCTGCCCCATTCTTCCTTCACTCATGAACAAGACCCCAGGATCTCATTCCCAACTGGAGAGGGCATTCCACCCTTTTCCGACTGAGGACCATGGCCTCAGATTTGGAGGTGCTGATTCTCATCCAGGCCGCTTCACACTCTGTTGTAAACCGGTCCAGTGAGAGCTGGAGGTTCCGGTCTGATGAAGCCAACAGAACCACATCATCCGCTAAAAGCAGAGACCCAATCCCGAGGCCACCAAACCGGACGCCCTCAACGCCCTGGCTGCACCTAGAAGTTCTGTCCATGAAAGTTATGAACAGAATCAGTGATAAAGTGCAGCCCTGGCGGAGTCCAAACCGCACTGGAAACGAGTCCGACTTACTTCCGGCAATGTGGACCAAGCTCTGACACCAGTCGTACAGGGACCGAACAGCACTTATCAGGGGGTCCGGTACCCCATACTCCCAGAGCAACCTCCATAGGATTCCCCATGGGACACAGTCGAATGCCTTCTCCAGGTCCACAAAACACACGTAGACTGGTTGGGCAAACTCAAATGCACCCTCCAGGACCCTGCCAAGAGTGTAGAGCTGGTCCACTGTTCCACAACCAGGACGAAAACCACATTGTTCCCCTTCCTAAAGAGGGGAACCACCACCCCAGTCTGCCAGTCCAGGGGCATTCTCCCTGATGTCCGTGCGATGTTGCAAAGGCCTGTCAGCAAAGACAGCCCTACAACGTCCAGAGCTTTGACGAACTTAGGGCGAATCTCATCCACCCCTCGGGGCCTATTTATCAGACCTCTTAATCCGATATACCCCACCACGGTCCCTCAGATCCTCTGAGCAGTCCCTCCTGGTTGCCCCTAGAGTCCGGAAAAAAATCAGAGGTGACCATGCTTTTACAGGGAAAGGTCTACGTCTATGGAACAATCTGCCTCCTCAAATTAGAGGTGCAAACACCTCACATTCATTCAAGGCCCAGCTCAACCCACCTATCCCTCTGAATCCCTCTGTACCCCCTCTGTAGTTGGCACTAGATTTACATGTCGATTAAACTAATTATGACCAGTTTTTTCAGATTATTGGGTCCACAATCCTGGTCAAATGCTCCATCCAAACTGTAACACAGCAACTCACCACTATTAGACACTGAATCATTCTCAAACACACAGTATGTAAAATTATGCCACCAGGGGGCTCTCAACCAAAACAATAACAATACAACAGGTCAGACCAGCTCTGCCAAGCTCTGCTGTTTGGTTCTTATTTTGAACTGAGAACTCTGTTCTATAAAATCTGCACATCATAAGGCTTATTTATTAAACAGAAAACTGACGTTCCATTTTCATCCATGAATTCCTCATAATGATGGAGAAATTCAGTGAAATAGTCCAATCAACCAGGAATGAGCTGGATTGCCAACCGACATTAACTCCAAAAGGAGAAGAAAGGAGACGAACACCAAAGAAGAAGAAGGCAGGCCAAAGTGTGTGAGAGCGGGGGGCGAGGCGAGTCTTGGGGTTATCGCGCGAATCTACAGGTTTCACATAACTCTTGTGAACAATGAACAATGGCGAAGAGGACTATCAGTGCTTACTTTCTCCCCACTAAAACTAGTATGCCAGAGGAGACAAATCCCGATAATGAATCCGACTCGTTTTGTAAGGAAATGGTCATGGCGAAAAAAAGGCAGGAAATTCTGGTTTTGGGATGAGTGGTTGCACGAGTTCACCTGGCTGAGATATTTCAGGGAGACGAATTCAATGAACTGCAAATTCTGCTGTCAATACCCACAACATGTGGGGAATACTAAATTTGCTGGTAATACTGGCACTACACAATTAAAACACGATACTTTGAGCAAGCACAATGCCAGTCTGAAACATAAAATAGGGCCCTATGATTTCCGCATAAACGGAATCGCGGAATTGGCCAATAAAAACTTCATTTACAATTTAATGGGGAAATTGAATGAATTTGACTGAAATGTTGTGGTTCTTTAGAAAGAGGAACCTATATCTGAGGAATATGTTCCCGGGGGAACACTCAAGCAGGGCACAACTTGTCCCTCACTCACAACACTCACCCCGCGCCTTCCTAACAGCATATCAAAGCGGCTGCACGAAACACAGGCGAACATCACGTAGCACCATACGGGGCAGTACCCTGGACATAATGTTGCGCCTTCAAGAAAACTCATCTGTGCTTCAAGTTATTTTACCTCACCACACCACCTGAGCGGTGTGCCTCACCTCACACGAGGCACACCGCTCACCCCTCAGAGGCTAAAAATCAAGTCGGACGGACTCGAGATTTCATGAAGTCCCGCAGTCTAAATGATGTTAAATTTGACTAACAGTTAGCTTAATAATTCATCCAGTAGATACTGTAGTTCCCTGTGGTTGCTTAACAAGCCAACACGTGTCTGTATTAACGTAGCGCTCAGTTATGAGGCAGACGGACAGACAGCGAGGAGATGAGGAGAGAACGTTACAGTCAGGAGTAATACACAATGCAGCATCAGACTGCATGCACTGTTACTTATTAAGAGTGTAAAGAAAAGTTTAGGTAACAGGTTTACTTTTAACTATTTAACTTTAATGTGACCTTCTTATTAAGTTACTATCACTCTGTGTTTGAGAGAACAGAAAGATTTCTTCATTTACATTATAAACATCAGTTAGGATGTGATAATACTCGTAAATGTGTCTTGAAATGTTGGAAACATCTGATTGGTTATAATTATTTTATATCAGGGTTATCCAAACAACGGCTCCTGGGCCAACTGTGGCCCTTTTTCAATAAAATTAAGGTTATTTCTATTTAATTAGAGAAAATTTGATTCATTTACATAAACAGGACACTTTTTTTTATGGTAAAATTAGTGGAAAGGTTAAAAAACAGAATTCCAAAAAAATAAAATGGAATTCCAAAAAAATAAAACGGAATTTGGCAAAAAATCAAACAGATTTCATAGGGCATCAATAACATGTGCCGTGACCTGTGTAATGAAAGTGCAAACCCACTCCAAATTGCATTAAATGTGAATATTTACTTTGCAAGTCGATTTACAGTGTGCACCCCTAAATTTTCTGCTTGCGCCCCAAAAGTTTTAAGTTAGGGGCCACTGTGCTCCTAATAAAAAAAGGTAGTCTGGAGCCCTGACTATATGAACTGGACAATTAATATTTAGAATCATGTACGAGACGAGTGTAACCACAGTAAAACACTCAGAAAATAACCTCTAAATTCTCTGTATTACTGCTTTGTATGTAATACAAGCTCTCACATTCTTCAACATCCAGTGCAACCCTATTCTCTTTCACCTCTGAAATTTTGGTCATACAAGAGCTCATCAACCTACTAAATACCCAAAAAATTGGAGGGTGTCTGCCCTAATATTATTTTATAATCTTGCAGTAGCTGTTTAATATCAACATCACACTTACTTGGTACATTACATATACCAATAATAAATTGCAAATTATACACAACTTATATGACATCTGAGCAAAACTTGCATCTAAAAACAATCTTAATGTCTCATCTTTACTAGAGTTTTTTTTTAATTGGTAAAAGTATTTTTGACTTCACGAAATGTTTATAATATAGCTTAAACTGAATGCTCATAATGTAACTTTAAAATGCATCAACAACAAAATTATAACAATACCTTTAGGCAGAGGTGGTTACAGATGAGGCACTTGAGTCCACACAAAAATCCTATGAACCAAAGTAGTGGTTTATTTAATGCAGAAAGGACTCATCTAAGCCACATTTGTTACTTTACATGTAGAAAGTGGTGCATTATGTGAGGAGATTATTACTCCTATGGATGTTTAAGATCATGGTCATTTTTAAAGGTCAATCATGAAAGCACTTAGGCAGTTTATCTCTCATGGGAAATCATCAGGCAACTTCAAAATTATCCTCTCCAATCTGCTTAAGAAGCAATAAGAGCATTTCCTGTAAAGGTTGATTACATCTGTAAGTTCAGAAAATGTGATGGAAAATGATGTATCACCTTGTACTTGTCTGGCATAAACTTCTAAATTGTCATGAGGACCATGGGAAACCACATCTCTTAGAGATTTACCACCAAATTTTATAAAAAGGAGCAGTGTTTCTCTGATATCCAGAAATCTCAGAGGATCATCAGTGACCTATTCATATGATATTTAAAGACAACAGGAGCAGACAGGACAAAAACACATAGCAAATACTATAAACTGTACTGTCAGCATGAACAATTCTCCAAAAGGCACTAAAAACACAAATATGGCTGAGATGTAAAGTACAACAGCCAACTGTCACTCAAAGTGACTGAACCACACTTTAATACTGAAAATATTTTCACCTGCCAAAGGGGGGCCTGATAGAAAAGGTTTGGGAACCACTGGCAGAGCATATCTGTTGGTTTGTCTGCAGCCTTAGACAAGCTGGGTTGTCTCAGTTTGTCTTTTAGCCCAGCGCAGCACTGCAATGATTTGGCTTAATTAACTGTTTAAAGGCGTGTTTAAACTTGTGAATCTGTTGATGTGAGTCTATGTGGAATCCAAGGAGCAATCTGTATTGTTAAACAGAGCCAGAAATGCAGCTGTAAATACTGCAACCTCTTAAAGTCTGTAGTACTGCTTTCGTCAATTCCTTCACAGTAAAAGTACGTACCGTATTTTCCGGACTATAAGTCGCACTTTATTTCATAGTTCGGTTGGTCCTGCGACTTATAGTCAGGTGCGACTTATATATCAAAATATATATAATTTAACATGTTTTAAAATGTTAATCCATACTGACTGACATGCACAAGGAGTAAACATTACCATCTACATCCACGAGAGGGCGCTCTAGGCTTGTGACAACTATATGCTGCTCCTGTACCACTGTAAAAAATTAACGAAAACGGTAAACTAGCAGCAGAAAGAAAGTTTGGAGTAAGTGAGAAACTTGTGAGGGACTTGCGAAAAGCAGAGGTTACTCTTACTGCAATGAAGGAAACAAAGAAAGCTAATCGCGAGCTGAAAGCAAGATGGCCAGAGCTTGAGGAACGAGTCCACAGATGGATGCTTGAACAATGTGCTGCTGGGAGAGGATTGATAATGGTGCAGTTACGTCTCCACGCCCTGGTAGCTTCTCTGTCAGAGCACGGACCACGGTGTGTCAATTTCTAAATAAATGTGACTTATAGTCCAGTGCGACTCATATTAGTGAAGGAGATAACCACAACAATTGTTCACTTTGTGATACAAGCATGAAATTTGGTACAGTTATAGCCAAAGGCATTCCAAAGAAAACTGGATATGGAGGCATCCTGAATTTTCAACATGGTGCCCACGGCAGCCATTTTTCAAAATGGCCACCAATGATAACCGTTTTCTCATTAATTTTGTTATCAGGGATGATAACAAAGGATGATGAAAAAATTTAAAAAATGAATAATTATTGTGACAATAGTCATATGTTACAAACAATGTAATAGAGTGGATGTGGAAGCACAGCCAGGACACACTGGTGACACCACTGCTGTGAAATTCAGCATGGGGTTCAGTGTCAGCTAAATACATTAACATCATTATTTCTGTAGTCAGTATCAATCTACTCCTTTTAGTGATGGTTTAGTGGTAGCGTAGTTTAGCTCCCAAAATTCTATCTGATTTTAGTCCCACATCTAGTTGATATTGTGTATATTTAGATGTAGTTAGATAGCCGCACCCGAATTGACAGGATGTGCCAGGGAAGGAGAGCCGAGCGAAGGGTAACAGGGCTTTACATGATTCCATGTAGTTATTCGGATGGTGTACAGATTGCACAGGAATTAAATGGCATTGGATGAACGATTGGGCTAGGTGTAGGTCCATTTTTGTAAGAAGAGTTGTGACAGGCAGTGCAAGTGCAAAAAAGCTGAATTAAACTGTACATCCCTTTGTTTCTGTGAAGGAGAATGTAGAATAGACTGCTGTGACAGACAGAAGTGCTTTCCCTCTCTTTTCATTTTTTAACCCCATTTTATACATCGTTTAAAAAAACACCTCACTCCCCTCACTCTACCTTTTCCCCTACCTCTCCCAGAAAAATACCAACAAAAAAAACGTTTTCATTGATTCACTGAAGGTTATTTCAAGTTCAAGTTTATGTAAAACAGTGTAAATTGTAAATAGTTCTTTTACTCTTGTAATAAAAAAACACTGATCTGAAACTTAATTCAAGATTCAAGTTCATATAAAATATAGTTTAAATTGAAATGTTCTCTTCCTCTTGAGATCAAAAGAATTGATCTGAAGCTCAGTTCTGAGGTGTCTCTAATTTTCTACTAAACAAAATATAGCAGGTAGCAACTTTTGTTCAAACTGTATCAATTTCAGGCTTAAAAAACAACCTCAAACTCAATTTCCATTCCATCTTTTTAATTTCTATGTTTCATATGACACTGCAAAAATAAAACAACCCTGGTTTAAGCCACACCCATTTCTGATCTAAGCCCCGCCCAATTCTCACCTAACCTTCACCTTCTCCAATGGTATAGTAGACAAAGTACACTAATTAGGTCCTTAATATCAGTAAATATCTATTCTTGATATAAAAATTGATGAGAAAACAGTTATCATTGGTGGCCATTTTGAAAATCGGCTGCCATGGGCGCCATGTTGAAAATTCAGGATGCCTCCATATCCACATCTTTTGGGAATGCCTTTGGCTATAACTGTACCAAATTTCATGCTTGTATCACAAAATGAACAATTGTTATGGAATTTCTAGTTAAGCTGCCCCACTATATATGTGTTTTTCCTCTTCATGACGCATTTTTTGACTGATGCAACTTATACTCCGGAGTGACTTATAGTCCGGATGTTATTATATCTGAGGTGCTTTTAATGTGAACACCCCCAATAGGAAATGTGTTACAGTCAAAAGCATCTTGACATGCCTCAGCACTACAGAAGCAAAACTTAAAAGTACTAAAGCAGTTACAAAGAAGTATATATAGAGCAACTTATTACATCATTTTTCTGTGATCTTAAACTCAGACATGAGTTAAGTATATCATCACAGGTTATTTTAGGTGAGGGAGAGGTCTGTAGCACCAAATGTGTTATCTAATTTTGTAATACTGCAATATAATATCATTACCATAAAGGGCAAGAAAAATACTGGGATATGAGATATGATATTTAGGTCACATTGTCCAGGCCTAGAGCAGGTGACCATAAACAGAGGCTATAGTCCTCAACGCAGTTGTTGCAAGATTGATTCCTGGTCTCTGCACATGTTTGTTGAATGCCCACACTGTCTCTCCCCATGTTTCCTGTGTCTCTTCAGCTGTCTTGTCCAATAAAGGCAAAAAAGCCCACCCCATTTTGTCAGGATTGTCTCAGGGAACCGCCCTGCTGTTAACCTGTTGTTTAATACAGATGATTAATTTTAACTGTGAAGTATAAGCTGAATAAAAAAACTTATATTCTAGCAATCTACAGAGCCTACCCTCTGATAGCAGGTAGTAAAACTGCTATTTGTAGCTCTGTATATATATATATATATATATATATATATATATATATACATATATATATATATATATATATATATATATCAGTATCTGAAATAAGTATATATAGCAGCATATTGGATATAGGCAAAAATCCAGTATTGTGCATCCCCAATCTATAAATCAAGCCCTTGTACGGTTGGAATGATGAGGAATTGAGCTATAAAGGCCAAGATAGCTTAGTTTACTGGACATGTTTGATTTTCCTTTTAAAATCAAATTTTGGCACGGAGGTCTGAAGCAATTCACATTCATTGACATAAATTTCTTGCTTGCCATCCTTTTGCATGCAATACAGTATGATTTTCACAGATTAGGGTTACAAAGGAATGGTACCAAGTACAGACATAGACCCAGGGCTTCTTATGTACTTCTCAATACCATATTACATCATGTGCACCCATGACGGGCCATGGTGCTGCAGTCTATGTTCTTATGCAAAGCTGTATGTAAAATGAGCACCCCCTTCTGTTAATACTGGAACACTTGCCGTTGTGTGGCACAGAAACACAGCTGAACTGAAGAAGGGCTTCCATTCCCATGGCAGGATGGGACCTTTCCAAAGAGCCACCCTGTCCAAGAGTAGATCCCCATGTTTTTAGTGCTGTTTATGTAACAGCGTTCATGAATTCTACATTTCCCTGTCAGCGGTCATGATGTCTGCTACAGCATGCAGCGGTTGCAGACCACACCCTGTCTCTCTCAGCAGTGGCTTTGAGTATGCACACGTGCCAGCCCTGGGCATCAGTAGAGAGATGAGGTAGAAGGCTGAGAACACTCAGTCGTACTACTCAGGATGGATGTTTCCCATCATGCAGCTCAATCAGCCGCCCAATGATTCATTTCACAGACACTTGGGTAATTATAGGAGTCTGCTCTTCACCTCTAGGGATGAAACTGCATGAGCGCAGCCAGGGTGGGGAGTGAGGGGTGGGTGTTGGCTGGCGGAGGAAGCAAAGACAGAGTGAGAAGTGAGTGAATGAAAACAAAGAGACAGCAAAGACAAGGGTGAAGATTGAGTGGGAGATGTAGTGAAATTCATTTAACAGCTGTCATTGGTCTTGTTTGGGAAAAACGATATTTTCAGTGACTTAACATTAAAGAGCACTAATCACTGCTGTGCGAGCCTCTAAGACCTTTGACAACTTATGTGGCAAAACAAACAGAAGCAATGAAAATATTCTGCACATGACCTTTTTAATCTGGGGAGTAAAGTAAAGGCCGTAAAAAGGGATGTAAAGTCAGACATGAATAAGGATGCATGTTGAAGGACTAAACAGAATGTGTGAAGATGGTAAGTGTGCAAGCTCCCCCTATTGGTGAAGCTATAAAATGTAATTTACATCACCCACATCAGTCCTAGACTGAAATACAGCAGCATTTCGAAGTTAAAAGACATGCATTCAATGAATTTATGAAGTATGCTTTGTTGATGAGAAATGTTTGAATCAAGCATCTAAACAAAAAGACAGAATCTGTGGAAAAATGACATATCCAAATCATTTATGAACTTTAAAGTTTTTGTGAAGTTTAATGGAGTTTCGAGAGTATTGATTAAGATAAGAATAGCTGATTGGAAAGCATACAGTGAGGCGTGGATAAAAATAATAAGTAGTTGGTTGGAGCAGCTCATAGATTCAGTTGGTTTTGCCTCCAAGTGTAAAATATTCATTGTGGATGTGCATTTCAACATATCAGATTGAGCTGGCTGCCTTATTCTGCTCAGCAGATTTTCATGGGTTGTGTTTCCATTCAAGTCATAGGAAGAAGTAACAGTTATGATGCCCAGAAGATGTAGGAGTTTGTATACAAACTGTGGAAATCAGTCCTATCAAAGCTAAGTGACAACAACGTATTGGACAACAACATGCAGTCCTTGAAATTATTGTATGGCAAGTTAACATGTCTGTTGAATACATTTTCTGTTATAAATTCAATACCTTTAGCTAAATAGGTGTATAGCTCTAGTCAGGGGCTGTATATGAGGTGACTGTGGCTCAGTAGGTAGTCAGCTGTCTCTCAAAGGGAGAGTCAGGGGTGGTGGAGAAAGTGTTTGAGTAGTCAGACACCTAGAAAGGTGCTATATAAGCTCAAGTACATTTACAATTTAATAAAGCTACTATTTCTTATGGGAAGGGATCAAAGAATGCACTGAAGATACAATATGTTTCCTCAAAACAAAAATAAAGTAAAGGTATGGCTTATTGGCAGTTGTACAGGACTGTGTTATGTTATACAGGTGTACCTTCTAGGGTGGGATCAAGTGAAGGGTTTTCTGTAGAATAATTTTAGGACTTTCGTTTGTATTTTTCTGGTCATCTTTTTATCATTGAAAATTTCAGTACGATGTTGTTTTGAAATCTTTTTTAACGGGGGGTTAGGAACACAGCTGTTTGCATGAGGCATGATAAAGTAAATGATGTAAAGCAAATATTGGGATAGTATTCCCAGCTGGCATGTATTTCACCCCTCCTCCTCCCTAGTCCAACCCTCTCCGCTAGCTTCCTCAAGCATTTTCTATCCATGTTGTGACTTCATTTTTTTATAGCCTGGAGTGCTGTGTTCAGAAATGTGATGCTTTGTTAGAAATTCCAAGGCTATGGAGAGCAGGTGCAGGGCCATTGTGACAAGCACAATTTATCGGCTGCTCCCAAGCAAGGGAACACATTCAATAATGTGCTGGGAAGATTAATCCATCCCCCCACATGGGGCTGGGCTCACAGGGTGCTGCGACAGTGATAATTTACACATGCAGGTAGCCCAACTCAGCAGTTAAGGCCTTTGGAGTTGTAAAATAACTGTATATTAGCAGTTCCGATCCATTTAATTACACTTTAAACTTAACTGTCTGTCTAAGTGTGAATTACAACTACAAGGCTGTCACACAACTCATACAGGATGGCTTTGTCATCCTTTTTCTAAAAATATCACATTTTCAAGAATGACTCCACAAACTCTTACGTCCACTTTGTCCCCACAATGTTTCTTAATGTATATATCACTCTGCCTGTAATTTATCCAGAGAATGATGAGAAAATGCTCAGCTTTATCATTTCACTTAAGTCTGGGTGGCAAACCACAGGTGTCTCTTGAGCTGAAGGCGACAGTGCCACCCTCAGCTTTTTCCCATAGCGGGATGGGATATAGGAGAGAGGATCATTGACAGGCAGAGAGAGCAGCAGGCAGTAAGACAGACATGATGTACAGCCCTGCATAATCAGCTCTCAGCCCCATTAATCTGGGCAGACTGCAACACTTGATGAGACCGTGATGCATTTGGTGAAAGGTCCCTCCCATAGATGTCACTTTGAAGAACAGTGTCAATGCTACTGCCAGAGCAGGACCCAGTAACGCAGCCACACACCCCCTTACCACAACACCAATACCACACTCAGAGGACAAAAACTCTCCCACGTCAAGGACATCTGGATTCTTCCCACTCCAATGGCACAGCTAAATTTATAACCACACTGGTGAGCACAGAAAAAACTCAAATGCATAGTCAGCATCACCTGGCACAGGCTCAGGCACAGGCTCTCATTTCAAAAATCAAACAGATCTCCTTAATGATCGTCTCTCCAAGGGCATGGAGTGATATTCCCAAATCCTGAGTCTACAGCTAGAATAACTACAGGATCACGATGAGAGAATGCCATCTGGGCTCCTCTCAAGGGAGAAAGGGCATCACACAAGAGTACACAATGTAAGGGTCACTGTGTGGGATGACAAGGTGCGCTGGACCTTTTCCTCTGCAGCTCCGACTCTTCCCTCAAGGCAGGTCAACCCACAGTCACATGTTCCATTATGGCTGAAAGTGTTCACTTCATCTAAAGAAAGGCCAGCTACAAACTAATCATCAAGCTTTCCTTGCTATAGGCATGTGGCTGCCATACATTTGGATGCTCACAATGAAAGACAACAGCAACATGAACAAAATATGCTGTTCCTAATTTTAAAAAGGGATACATCTAAATGCAACCAAATCATCTAACATTTTTTTATTATTATTTTTGGCTTAATTGTTATTCTTTGTTAGCAACAGTGTTTCAGTGTAGTTATCACCATTCATCTATAACTCCAGACCTCAGATAAAATAGGCCCTATAGCTCATGTTGAATCCAAATAAATAAAAAAAAAACAAATAAGTAACAACAACAACTTTCAGTCCAATAAGAAAACTAGACCCACAGTGGATAATACAACCTTTTAAAAAACTGATGAACAGTGAGGTGACAGGTGTCAAACATTCCCTTCGCCATTCTACAGCACTGTTAAAGCGCTAGATCCTACATTTCCCTGAATGTAACCAAATGCAGCATCTTTTGTTAGACATTCAGGCTGTCAATTGCCAAGTCTGAAGACTCAGCTGAAAACAGACATGGTGAATACCTTGAGCAGATCATAATGGAGTGGTGCTTCTGGCATGTGCTATTTGAAATTTGTGGGCTGGTGATGTCAACCATTAGGTCAATGTAGGGGACTTTTGAAGCCTGCCAACAGCAGTCACCAAATTAACTTTCTGTCACACCATCACTAGGCAAAGAGCTGAGGCACTAGGGCATGTCTTTAGCCTCCCGACAAACAGCTACACAACGCCTGCACATCAGTATTATGATAAACCGCTATCCTTCAGAAAATCCCAATAGATGAGTTATGAAGACTTTCACCCTCTTAACAGTGTGAACCAGTGATGTGAGCTATTCTTATACATTCTTTTTTTAAACCAGGCTACAAACATACCTATTTCTCTTGTAAAACATGGATATTTGACTGGCTGTGAATCTAACTCCAGAGGCTTAAGCCTACAGTGGACACTTAGAGAACTGCAGTCTGCACTTCTACATCCGTAGAAGAAGAAATCCCTTATTTGTATAGCACTCATTTGTAATAAATATCATCTCAAGACGCTTAACAAAAACTGCATGTTACAACTGTCTATCTGTAATATTAATCCATGATTAGATGAGCAGCTGTCAACATTTAACTTCCAACAGTGTTAAAAATATGTATATTATCACAGTCAGAAACCCTGAGTGGAACCACACTTACACTGGACAGTCAAATGCTTTGAATGTATTGGGCTTGGAAAGTGGGATAGAGGGAGTGACAGAAAGAGAAGGATAGAAACAAACATCTCTTTAACAACTTGTTCAATAACAACTGTGGACACTTGATGATGTATCAGCTCACATACTAAAGGACAAGATAGTTTGACTACAATTTCTAAAGTTGTACTCTATAAAAACATTTTTTCCTTTCTTCTGACTAATTTTTGTCTCTTCTCTGTCTGCTTTTTGCTCTGGGTATACTGCAAAATAATTCAAATGTCTTTGTCATTCCCCAGTTCTCCAGGACCTAAATTTAGAGGGCAAAACCTCATATTCTGAACTTAATGTATGTCACATTTATATTATTTTTCTCTTGTAAAATGGAAAAAACATTATCATCATAGTGATTTTAATGGAGAAAAAGGTAGTGCTGGTGGGAAACATAAAGCCAGACATTTAAGACTTAATGGGGCTTGCTGTGTATAGGGAGTCAGAAGCTGTGACTGTGACATAGTCCACTGGGAGCTCGCTCCCTTTATTCTGTCCTGGGCCATAGATGTGCTGTGCCTTTTATAGCTCTCTGTAATATTTCATGATCCTGTACATTGGTAAATCAGAGTGAAGCAGTTTTAATGAGACAGTAGCCACAGCCCAGGCCTTCTTGAATAAACACTGACACAAAAACTCTTCCAGCTTGATATCTGTGCCTCAGTAATATTAAGGTTATCAGAATAAGCAAGTTCAACCAGGCATCCAAAATGAACTCCCTAAATGGTGGTTTTCAAAAGATGGTTTTCTTAAGTCATTTGTGTTGTAATGGAGCCCCTGCTGTGTTGAGGGTCTGTTTTCAATTGAATTCAACAACCATGCTCAGGCTAATGAATCTTAGATGACTTTTGCTTTACACTTTCATTAAAAGTAGACACAGCAGCCCCAAGGGTCTTGCAATCACAAAATCCAACAAACTCTTAACAATGTTGTGCAAATATTTTGCTATAAAATCCATAATTTCCGTTACTTAAGTTAAAATAATAGTAAGAAGCTAAAGGAGCAAATCCCTCCCTGGAAGACGTAAATAAAATCAAAAGCAACGTGAAGAAAAAAAACAACACAAGAAACAGATTAAATCAATGACAGACTACTGAAATCACTTCATAAGAACTGTTGATTAATTTAAGTGTTCTTGACACATTATAGTTCCCACCTAGAGCAGAAAGATGAGCTGCACTGTTCACACAAAGCAATACTGCCATCTAGTGTGATGAGAAATTTGGCTCATTGCATCCTTACCGGCTCAACATAATCCATAAAAAATCTTACAAACTGAAAGGGGCAGTTTGAGCCCATAAGAAAATGCAAAGTACTTCTTCAGTCATATGAGGTCTTGTAAATAGGTGATAGTGGGATCTGCGCCTCATTGTTTTGTTTAATCTGAACAACACCATTGACATGATGGATTGTGAAGAGGAAATTACATCAACATTTGCAGAAAATGCTGATTATAATAAATGGAAGAGAGGGGAATTGTATGATTTAATTTGTTAATGTAAGTGACTCTGTTCTGTAAGACCATGTCAGCATAAACTACCCAGTAACCACTCCTTAGTTTCCTCAAAATACAAGAAAGTGTCATGCCAAGTCATGATCTACAACTCTACACAGTGAAATATGTTTTACCTTTATCAAAGTAAAACATACCCTCTTTTTATTAATATGTCATATTCTTCTCTTAATCCATGCTTAAAAGATGCATCAGCCCTTTCCACTGGTGTTTTCAGTGTTGCAAACCAAAATCAATGGACTATGTGCCACATTTGGCAGAATCTATTCATCACAGTCATTATAAAATTCATAGTTTCCCTCATCACTTACATTCATTCAGCTCCTAGTACATTATACTGTGTATTGTATCATAATATTGAAGATTTTCGACTGATACTGGTATGCATTGTCATGGTGCATAACACTGAAAAATCTAAAAATGTGACACACCATCATATTTTCAGAAATATGTATTTGCATGAGGCAGCATTAAGTTATACAGGGAGTTTGATATTCAGGTTCTGTTACTCATGCTTGTTGCTTTTTGTATTTTGTCATTTACAATCTGCCCGAGAAAGTGGTGCCTGTGGGTTGTGTCAAAAGAGCAAGGACTCAGTTAATACACGTGTTGAACAAGTATGCAGTACTGTTTCCTCTGTGCCAAAAAAACTTCCTCTTTCAATTTCTACCGTGCTCTCTCAAGGTTTTGAATGTTGGCTCAGGTGTCAGGATCAACTCGACGCCTGCAGTGACAAAACGGCATGATAGTCGTCGTCGTCGTATCCTGGCTCAGTCTGAGCCCTCCAGTGTGTTTGCCAGATATCAGCACATCTTTGCTTTACTTAAAGCAGACAGTGAGCTGTCAGGAATGTGTCACGAAAGCCATCCCCACTCTCTCAGAGCATTATAGTTAGAGCACGCCAAATGCTATTTACTACACTTCAACTGAGAACATGGATTAAAAATTACAACTGTTTACATAACATGCAGTAGAGAGAAGGAGCATAGCAGTTCATTGCTTCATCAAAATAGTATTAGGACTGAAGACATGGGCTTCACATAAATTGACACCATTTACTGTTAAACTTGCTGTTAGTGTAACACCAGAATAAAGTTTTACAAATCAAATGGTACTTACAGAGAGAGTCAGAAAATATGACTATTGCAAGTGTAATGGGCCTCTTAATGTTCCTACTCACAGGTTTGGGCACTTTTCAATGTGTAAATGTAAAATACTACACCTAATAGAATCAGCTTAGCTGTCAAACTACTTCCCAGTGCTGGACTCAAATACATTAGCGTCTTCATTGCCAGGCTGCTGCGTTACTCACAGATTCAATATCCATTTATTCTTGGTAATAAAAAAATCAATCTGCAAGGTGGTTGGCAGGCATCCACAGCTGCTGATAAAGCAGAGTTGTCTTTTGGCACAAGCAGCTGAAGTACCTCCAGTGCTGTACCGGGGATGTCCAGTCCATCTAGGATATAACTCACATATAATTCAAGTTGAATGTTTGCACAGAGATTTTGGCTTGGCAGATTACAGCAAACAGCTGTATTCAGTTTTATGACTGTTATTACTGTGCTGACAAAATATTCCCACACATTTTAGACTGTCATAGGCCAAACAGACAGACACAGACAGTGTGTCAAGAATGGTGTTTTGTTTATAAAGCAGCTACTTCTGGCCAAGCAAGCTGATTGGATAGAGGCATTATATGACAATATAGGACAACAACATCACTGGGACTTTCACAACACATACAATATCACTTCACCTCAGGAGTTCTACAGCTCCTGTACCAGCTACACAAAGTATACAGCAGGTTAAGTATATTAACACAAAATGAGACACACGAATAAGCAAGTCAAGCGCTCTCCAATGATTTATTATTAACATGCACTGAATTTCAATCAAAGTTTACTCATCAGTTTAACGTTTTCATTTACACTGGCCCTTAATGAAGTGTCAGCTTGGTAGAACTTCACAATTTGACTAGTTGAGTTATCAACTTATCAACATCAAGATGATGACAGTTTTGTGAAGTTTCTATTTGAAGTCTCCAAACCTGCAATCTCCACACAACCGTCTCTGCAGTGTTGCGGGTTTGCTCTGACTGAAGGTGAGCAACTTCGCACACCGGAAGCGTGTCTATAGAGCTATGCAACCCAGCGCAGCGCAGCCTTGATCAGCTTGAGAAAAGAGGCCAGAGATTACAGGGGAACTGCAGATTATTTTGCCTCTTTGGGGTTGATTTGCCGTTCATTTTAACATTATTCCACGACTTGATTGCTAATGCCGTGGTTGAGTACATTATGGAGTTAAGAGATTAATGGTTGCTACAAAGAATTTGTGGTTTCATGTAAAATTCTGGGGCTTTTTACCTAAAAAGTTCACTTTTGTTGTCTCTCTGTTACTCACTGTCCTCCTGATGGCCTTTTGCTCAAGCTTTAGGATGACATGTAGTGTTGATATAGAGTGATGATTCATGATCTGGAGTCCATGCATTGTGTTGTATTTTAAAGTTGACTGGACACTTCGCACATTTTTCCGACCGTTTGGATCGATCCGCTCTATGTAGACTGACGCAGTTTGGCAGCGGCCACCACTGAAAATAGACCTGCAGTGTATCTCCAAGGAGCCACAGGGTGGACATCGGAACTGCTCCAACTGATTAGAGAGGGAGTGATTTGCTCCACAGCACGATTCATGTGGATCGTGCCACAGTCGTATGTGGAAATTGCAGGCAAGTCTTACAGTCACATGATATCTTCTGTATATAAATAAGTATTTATCTCTACCAGTGATTTGACTTGTCAAAATTCTGATCTGACATAGCAGTGAGAAAAGCTTACTCTCCTTCCTGTGTCTGCGGGCAGAAAGTTCACCTTGACAAGAATATCATATCCTCAGCAGAAAGCATAGAAGCAAGGGAAACTATTAAAAAGGCTTTTAATCAATTTCCAGATGTCTGCCACAAAAATGGCATCATAGTTGACTACACAGTGGTAAAGTCATACCCTCTAGGTGAAAGGGTACCTCATTATTCTACATTATGTCCTAAAGCTTCTATAAGAGTGCCTCTTACAGAATTAACATCAGTCCAAATCATGTACTAATCTTTACTCTCCGCACAAAACATGAACCTAAGATCCAAATTTTGTTGATCTAGATTTTAAGTTCTCCCTATATTCATATGTTTAGCTACACTGAGTCAGGGGGTAACTTTTAGCTAAGGACTTTAATTCTAATCCCTTTTTTTAAATGCCAGATTACCTTTTTCTATTTTGTTAGGTTAAGTGTATTATTTTTTTTAGGTCTGGCACTTGTCCTCTCTCGTCCTCTCTCACAATTCACTCTGGCATATGCCACAGAGAAGGCCCATTAATCAGGGCTCATTTTATAAGGTCTGCATACACTACTCACAATTCTCATGCATTAACCTTGTTACTGCCCCTTAACACCCCTGAAATTTGGCACCACTGTGCTGCATGCGTGTGTAGGTGTGGGTTTGTGTGCAGGTGTGTATTTTGAGACCTTGTCACTTGTTAGTGTGGAAAACCCTGCCATGCTATAAATAAAAGCAGTCAGAGGGAGGGATAGAAGCCAGTGGAGTGCTCTGACAGCAGAGGGCATAGTGGCCTTGTCTCCCTTGGATATGAGGATTAAGTTCAGTCAACAAAATGATAGCTTACTCTGTGTGATGTGATATGTCATACATTTGCACATTTTACATCTTGATTTTACCTTACGTTAAGTTTGTTAATAAAAATAATTGATGAATTAATTCCCTCTCTCTAAACTGTTGATAATATTCAAATACAAGGATACTTTTGATAATTTTATGTGATATTGCCTTGAATATACAGTATAACTAAGATGCCCTGTCATTTGTGTAAAGATATATCATCATAACTTTCATACCTTTAGTGTTTATAGCCTTTTTGGCACCAGTAGTAACAGGAGGAGAGTTTTTTAAAAACTAAGTCTCTGAGTTGGTGTCACTGTTGTATCATTACCATAATTTAACATTTCCAACACAGTTCAATGTGTGCTTAATGTGCATATAAGCACTTTATCCTTGGTCTTACTGTCAAACCAAAAGTTTGCCATAATGTTTTGCTCATGGCTTTTATCGCACGTCAGTTCCACTTGTGATCCACAGATGTAGCAGTGAGTGACAGTGAGTGTCTACCAGCTGGCCAATGATAATAAGAATACACACTTTGCATAACTCTGACACACACCTTTTACAGGCAGCTGATTCACAGACTTTCTATTCCAAACTGTTAGCACTTGTCATTCATAAAAAAAATAACAAGTACTTCCTGCTTCAAAACAAATACTTCACAATTAAAAGCTTTCCATCAGGCTAATTTCTCAAAAAAAGTGCTAATATTTATCCCAAATTAAATGCTAGCTGTGAAAGGTGTCATACTACCCCTGCCAATTAACTCTCATGCCCTGCTCTGGTGACTTATTGGACAGAGATCTTTAAAATGCTGTCAGATGCACTCAGTATCAATCCCAACCTAATGCAGCAGCAGCAGTCATATCTGGTATTACAGATTTAAAAAAAAAACATTCCATTCAATGGAAAAACACAAAAAACACTAATTTTACAACACTTGCACACAGAAGATTATCATTATACTGGAAATAATTAAACCCACTCAAAGCATCCATGTGGCTTAGAAAAGATATAATACTCGCCTTTTACCCTCACTTGCACTGATATGTCGTGTTTTTTTTTTAAACAAGGGTTCTGCTTAAGGTCGGCATAGCAGGCTATGTGAGTAATCAGCTGATCATCATCAGTACCTGACGTCACTCAGACTGAGGCTGTGAAGTGAAGGTTTTCTCATTCACTAAGGCTGGCCACACGCTACGTGATTTTAAGCCCAATTTGAGGCCAGATTTGCCTCCCCTGATGATCGTGGGGATGTATCCGTAGTGGAGCCACATCGCAAACCGTTATTTGTCTGAATACTCTTTGAGTGTCAACATGATTATTTTGTTGCTCCGAATCGTGTTGTAGCCTCCAAGACCCCGAATCATAAACATCAAGCATGTCTGATATTTATGATTCTAGGTCATATTGTCTCTGATGGAGTACCCACAACAACCAATGAGAGCAAGCAGATGGGGCAGCGTCAGCCAAATCATACATATTTTCACCACTCACAACCAAAAACAAAACTGTACTTTCATTCAGCCAGGATTTCATTCTGTCTTTCCCTTGTTTTATAATTTTTGCTGCACCTGTAACACATGCCAGAGCAGCCTGTTGTGGAGGGACAGCAAGAGGGTATCCACAGACATCTGTGTTTGTCACGTGATCACCCAAGGTCGTGGGCAGGTCACAGGTGTGTGGTCTCCAGTGATCTGACAGTCTAGCTGAGATATCTAGCTTGTGCGTTCAGAGGATTAAAGATGAAAAAACCATTCACAATTGTCCTATGTCTGTGATCTCTCACGTTTTTAAAATCGTTTCAGATTTAAAAATTGTGTAGTGGGTGGCCAGTCTAAATTGTGCCTCCTTTCTCCTCCTGTCTCTTCCTCGCATCTCTCTTTCAGTGCCTCTCTGGGTGAAGCTAAGACTCAAGGAAATGACATGAATGGAGGAAGAAAAGACACCAAAATGTGAAAAGAGAAGGCCCTAATGTTAAGGCTTAACTAATATATACTCTGCCTAATTTTTTGCTTTGTAGTAGATTTTAAAAAATATGCAACAGCTGTAAATTTCTATTCACAGTATTCTTGATGTTCATTATTTCAATAACACTGGAGCGACAAAGAACACCACAGTCTTCAAGTATTTATGATATCTTGTGATGTTAACACTCTTTAGTCACTCATCAGTAAATCAGCCTGTCTTTGGGTTGTTTCAGGTAAGGAACCCATGCCTAAAGAGCACACATGACCCCAAAATCCAGGTTAAATGATCAGTATGGACCCAAACCTGCTTGAAGAGCTAGCCTTTGGCACAATACATGTGCACTTGTGCATGGTACATGGAAGGTGTGAACATAACCATGCCTGAGTACAGTGTACTTTTGAGCAAACAGAGCACCAAGGCATTCTAAACATCTCCTGTCTTTTCAAAAAATGCTGTATCTGTATCTATGTCATCCTCTGAGCTGTTGAAGTAAGACATTTTCAGTAATGTGAAAGAAGACTAGTGAGGGGAGGGAGCAATCGTGCTCTGGGACAGAATGAAACAATCATGCCTACAGTGAAAATGCCATTAATCTGTGTGTTTCTCTGTCAAACTAAAAGCAGCCTTACAAAAAATCTGACAAATATCGATTTTTATTACATTTCTATCTATAGATTCACGATGATTTATTCAAAACAAAATGAATAGCTCATCTTTGCAGATTCTCTCTTTTGAAACCACATTGGAGAAAAAGACTGCATTAGGAAGAAAAATAATTCCTACCTTGACCTTGGACATTGAGTAGGTGACTGCTGAGAATAAGAAGGAGCTGGACAGTGGGAGAAGTTACACCAGCTCGAAGCGCTCCATATTGTACACTGCTTTGGCTCCTTGAGGTCATGGTACCATATGATACTGGGGAAAACAAGAACTATAGTAAGACTTGAGACAATGAATTATTAATAACATTTTTCTTTGGTTTTAACATTTGTTTTAGCTGGAGAAGCAGTCCATTCAAAAGAAATAAATATGAGACTACTAAACTCATGAGGGCTTGTAGCGCCACACTATGTAATAATGCCGCATTATGTAATTACCCTAACCATAGGACTTAGTGTGGGATCCAAGGTATGCCCTACCCAACTACCTTGCCCTAACTCTAACCACTTAGTGACTTATGCCTAAACCTAACCCCCCTTCAGGGCTCTAGACTTAACACCTAACCTTAACCCTAGGACTTAAGGTGGGCTCCAGGGTATACCCTACTACCTTGCCCTAACCCTAACCGCTTAGTGGCTTACAAAATACGCCGTTATTACATAATGAATTGAAAATGTATTACATTATTACATAATGCGGCGTTATTACAAAATGTGGCGCTACAGGGCTAGCAGCAAAGATAAATCATCCGGCTGGTTTAATTAACTAAATGTTCAGCACTAAATATCAGTGTTCAACATTTGCACCAGGCACCACAAAAAGAATTAAACAATTAATCATATTTTAATGATACAACTGTTAACATGCTTCATAATACACTATAGCCTGAGTATTCAATTTCTTATCTATTCTTGCATAGTCTAGCAAATAAACATTGACACAAGTAAACTCTAACTTAATAGCAGATTGTTATGAATAACCTCAGGGGCAGTTGATTCTTGATACACTATAAGGGTCTAATAAGATCACCTGGCTTTTGGCATCTTTGGCCAGGCAAAGTGGAATCGGTAGTTTGATCAATTTTAAATTGAAATTGAAATTTAAGAACATTTGGCATTCATTGATTTCCTTTCTGCAGAGCTAAATAATCAATTAAACTTTGCACATGCAGTGTCAGATGGCACTCCTTGGTATGGTTGGGGGGGTACTTTGTTATTGTTCCTTTGTTCACTTTTACTCTGATGGAAGGAGTAAAAGTAAACAAAAGAGTTTTGCATTCTGAAAAGGAATAAGTAACCCACCTTATGTTTACTGTAGACTGTGATCGTAGACCTTGTTCAAAGAAAAAAAGTAAAATGTTTATGTGTATACTATGTGTGATACTGTCTCTCATAACAAAAATATCTTAATGAGAAAAGTACAGAGGAAGTACAAAGTAAAGGTTACGGTTTAGGCAAAATGTTTTAATCTAAATACCTACCACATTTGTATCAGCACACACAGACTTAATCTCCATGGACGTAGTGATACATCAGCAACTTCTCAGAAATATATCCTACCTTTAGACAAATTTCAATCTTTACTGTCCCCAAAGGTGTCCTCACAAAGAAACTGCTTACGTCAAATGTAGGTAAAGCTCTGACTGACACTATAATAACTGATTCTATCTCATCCTCATCTCCAATATAAATTCTAACGGCTGAAAATGCAATGCAGTATAAACTAGAAAAGCACTTGGTGAGCGCAGACCTCCGCCATTAGCCCTATCTCCCAATGGTGAAGAATCCTGGATCTGTCTCCATGTGCTCCCCACCACGGCATTCGCCGATTACTCCCTCCCTGGTGGGGTGGAAACACGGTGAGGCAAAGCATCATGGTGGAAGCATTGCCTGCTGGTGCCAACAGATGCACTGACAGTCTCACCCATGGTCTCACCGGACGACTGGAAGTCATGGCAGAGTGTGAATATTCCTCTATTCCTCCCAGCATCATGAGTATTCTTGCTACAATTCACTACCTCCGATTGGCGGAGGTAACAAAATAGTGTAATAGCTTTAAAATTAAACATCTAAGAGGTATGGAGAATGAAACAGAAAATCACTGCTTTTTATTACGTCAACACTGCACTTGATTACACAATCGAGTTGCACCTTGTCTACACATGATGCAATTCAAGATTTTCAGCTGTCCATCACAAAAATCAACTCTTCTTTTAATTAGCTCATGTACTCATGTAAAATTATCAAAAATATTTAGCACATTTGTCTTTATGTTCTTGACATCTAGTGCACATAATTCTTTAATAAAAACAAATGGTCAGGGTTGCCCCAGACACTCTCCCCTCTGCAGAGAAACTGTATTATTTATGAGTTATATGCGCACAGCAGAATATTAACTAAAGTTGAAAAGCCATTCAGCCATTTATAAAACAAAGCAAGGGGTCAGAGGGGACAATTAATATTACTAAGCATAATTTTTCATTCATGTTATATTTCCAGATTAAAATCAAACAGATTACACAGATTTATTCAGTAGAGCTAAACAGTTTGACAGCAAGCATTTCTGAGAATTTTAACTTTGTTTCACAATAAATTGTTCATATCATAAAGTCTCAAAGCTTGACAGCCTTAAATTTAATGTCAAACTTTAATCTTGCATTAAAGTGCTTTCAATTTTCTTATAAAAAGACAGCGAAGTCATGAAGTCACACTTCATCTAAGGTTAAAGTGGATCACTTTTATCACCCTAACAATCACACAAACTCTGAAGTTATTACCTGTACTGTATCTGCACCTCCGTGTTGTCTTCTTGTTTTGTATCCTGAGATCAAGTCCTGCTCCAACGACTGCTTCAGTGACTTTATTCCGTTTGCCTCCGCTGTACCTTCACAACTGGCACAGCTCTCTTCCCTTTCTCCAGCCAAATGGTCCATCTGCAATGACAGAGGGAGGGAAAACCGGAGGAAAAGAAAAAAAAAATAAAAATGAGAGGAAAACCGATGGATGAGAATGAGAATAAAAAGAAAAGGGGAGACGGATTGCTTCGATAATGCACATTGTCAGGAGCTGCATTCTTGGAAAGCTGATGTGCACTGAGTAAAAATCGCAGAGTTAAAAAAATTTGATTTCACATTTCCCAAGTGCAGCAGTTTCCTTTTTCTATTTATTTGTCTGCATTTTGGCTTTAGAGCTTTCAATAAAAACCATGGCTGCTGTGCATTTAAATCACAATATATCTTAGATATTACTGAAGCACCAGAGAGCATACCACGCTAATACAAAAAGTAATTAGAATTATTTCAAATTCCCCAAAAAACAATCTGGAAAAAAGAAGGGAGAGAGACTAATTCTATTGTGGATGAGAGTTGAATGGATGTTAGATAGAAATGCTTTAAATAAAACACCACAAAACTGAAAATGCTATCTAGAGCTTGACAGTTATTGCTCTAAATATTGGCTAAGTAAAAAAAAATAATTGTTTTTACAAATGAATTGGCTCAAGCAAAGTACTTGTGCATAGATTATCCAAAAAATTTTTAATTTTATTCAGATGATTATATTTTTTGCTGTATGGCCTATTTCTAAAGTCTCATGATTTTTAACAAATGCATTTGCATAATACACACAGATTTGGCCTGCTGAGGTGTTGTAGGTTGCCTTAACCTTATTCACTGTAGCAACATGCTTATAATGTGCAAATGCAGCATAAACTGACTGACCATTTTGTCACTACCTACTGCCTACTACTAAAAATTGTACAATGTGGTTCTATATCAGTGAGGTGTTGCCATCATTTCTGCAACTCTATGAAAAAAATGTCATCCCCCTTATCAAGGGTAAGGTCGCCACAGCCAGGAGCTCAGCTACATACCCCCTAAGAATTCCACAACTTCCACAAAAAAACAAGCTGATGCAGCAACTTGAAACAGGATCTACAGCTGAAGGACACACCCTGCTGTCCAAAAGGTATATTAGTCATATGACATTGTCAACTGTGAGTAAACTTAACCTTGTCTTAAAATAGAAAGCACCAATCCCATGTTACAACTCCAGCATTTAATATAGTCTGAAGTACAGGTAATGAAGATGCATCAGGTGAAAAAATTATAACAATATTAAGAATTAACAAATAAATAAAACAAATTTCTCATGGAATCCTCAATGCTCTCTCTTAGTTGCTGTGGTAAATAGTCCAGTTATTAACTTTCAGCTATTTCATAAGACAGGTGCGTAGCAGAAAAAGGTGTCGATCAAAAACTTCCAGGTAAACCCCTGCATACCGTTTACTGAGCAAAAAAGAAAAAACAAATACTTGCAACTATTCAAGTGTTGGACCTGCATCAGGAGAATAGTTTGTTAAAAAAGCGTTTGGCATCTAAAAGAGGAATCAGGAAACAAAAAACAAATGACAAACAGCAGCTGCCTGAATGATGAAATACAATAAAAGGCTACTGAAATCCAAAGAGACATTTCTAAACAAATGATGTTATGATGATCATAATCTTGAGGACTAAAGATCCTACAAAAGATTGGAAATGATCCATGTATAAAATGATAGTATATTCACACTCAAGGTCTCTATAAGGGTAGCTGTACTCATTTTACACTCATCTTGAAGGCTCCGGCTCTGTGTCAGTGGCATGGATCTGGCCTGTTGTTTGGCTGTGATTGGACAGGACAGTCAGTAACATACAGAGATAAAATAATTTCATAGCACAAGCCAAAAACAGCTGTTGCATTTCACTTTGTTATAAAGGTCTGCCTTTTCCTTAACAACCTGGCCGAGGATTCATATTCTCACATTGTTACTGCCAAAAAGGAAAGTTCATATTTTACTGTACAACCCCTCAACAACCTAGTATTCAATATTTTAATAAACTTTAAATGAATTACTTTTTACATTCTCTCGAGAAAATTCAAACGCCAGGAAATTTACTTTGACCTAAGCAAAATTTGACTGTACTTTCACTTGAGTATGAAAGTCTGGTAGTCTGCCCAGCTCTGTATATTTAAATATGTGAGCAGAAAACAGCAGCAGCGTCAGTCAAACATCAGACACACCTGCACATGCAGTCCTTTAATTAGTGTCATTAATTACACCTATGCTCCCAATTATCTCACCTGTCATTCAAGCTATGCATCTCAATGTCAAGCCATGAAGTTACAGCTTCAGTGCGACGCGCTTAATAAAAGATTGTGAGTTTCCACACATTGAAGAGTTCGCTTAAGTGTAAGCTGTTCAACAGTTCGTATTTTTGCTTTAGTCCACTGGTGACCAAGTAGGTTTTTCTTTACTATTAGTGTAGGAATACGTCTTAGTGAGGTGTTAGAGAAATTTAGGCAGCATTTCATACATGAAGTACAGGGCTAAAGTAAGCTATCTATACTGTATTATTTCGGTTGGAAAAATATCAACTTTAGCTAGCTTTACCTCTATTAACGGCTGTAACTTCAGTGAATTAGCTAGCTAGGCTGTTAACTAGCACTTTAGGAAATCAAATTTGATGCTAACACTGGCTAAAATTCCGCTAACTATGTTTGTTTTGCAGTTTCACCTGCTTTTAGACGCTTTCTTCCTGTTGGCGTAGACATGTATCCGACTTTTCACTATTTTTTACGGATAGGAAGTCGAAGTGGACAGAAGACTGACCGCTGGCTCACGTATCAGACGCACGAATAAAAAACACTGACGTCATCAGTTACGCTCGCTCATCATTTGGACTAAGCTGCCACAACCGGACAAAACGAGTGTCCCTTTGTGTTTCCTCTTGCTGATCATCTGTTAAATTAAAGTTCAGCACACTTTTATTCTCAAAATAATTTCAAAGAGCAAGTTTATTAAACTGTTAATGCAATGGAATTTTAAACAGAATTTAACAAGGAGAAACTCAATATCAGCCTACATCACGCTGACGAAATAAGCTATTTATCTTTCTTTTAAAATGCTGCATATTTCCCGTATTAACGCTTAACAGTTAAAATTATCTTAACATATTTTCTAATTTTTGTGTATCTGCACAGCAGTCCTAATTTTCTGCTATATTTATTTTGCTTAAACCTATTATAGTATTATTTCATTATGTTCATTCCATACAGATTGCTTTATAACTTCCAAAAATAGAAATTTTAAGGATATCACATCAATGTTTCCAATGGTGGCTAGAATAACGATGAGCAGATCAAAGAAAATATTCAGGAGAAAACATGGTCAGGGCTAATCCAAGCTAAACACATAGAGCAAAAATTCCTTTCTATACAAAAATACCTAAGAAAAGCCTGTTTTTATTGTGTCCACAATTTGCCCACATCAGCCAGAAAGTTTTTCATTTTGGCTTCTTCAAATTTGTGAGAATCTGCAAGAAGCTGTCTTCCTTCTGCTGAACATCAGTGATGTAAAAAAATAAAAGAGCTGTTTAATACTAAATATTAAAGATGTCAAATGTTGAGAAGATGTCATATCATGAGATGTGCTTGTAATTTCTTACTTGTTTTTTAAAGGTGAATAAAAATGTAGAATTTTCTTTGGCATATTGATTTTCTGTGCATGATGTGAAACAAAATGCTAAGTGAAAAATATACATGAGTGACTGCTCAATTGTATTAAATGTGTTAAAACACAAATACAAAAACGTGGAAACCTCCTAAGCAAACTTGTGTATTCCTACCCATGTTTGTTTCAACTGCTGAGAAATGAAGTCTCTTCTTTGTCCTTGTGCAAGTTTCCTTTGGTTTATGTATTCTAAAGATGAGTTCACCATAGTGCTGCTGACCATGAACATCTCAGATCCACCAAGAGGTAAACCTGTTAAGACTGAATGTCACAAACACATCTTTAATCCTTAAATAAGATACTAAGTTGTTTGTATTTGAAGGAAATAAATTATGAGGAGACCATATTGATCCAGAGCTTGCTCATTTGTACAGTAGATTTGAGGCTGCCTCAAGGTTAAAGTCCCCGACTTACCATAAATTCTCTATCTGGATTGACTTGGTTATCATTTTTGATATCAGTAACAATAATTTGAGATAATTTTAAAATGTTTATTACCAGGGATAGGACAGTGGATAGAGTCAGAAACCAGGGAGAGTGGGTGAGAAAAGAACCCCAGGTCAGACTGGAATCCATGTCTGCTTGGAGGACACCAGATTGGGGCGTGCTAACTAGGCCAACAGCTGCCCCGGAAGATAATTTTTTAATCTTTCTACAAGATTTATCTTTGAAAATGTCTGAGACAATTCGCTGCTCACGATATTGACAAACAAGCATAACAGCTGTCATACAGTATGTGATAATAAAAAAAAACAGCGATCAAGATGATCTTTTGCTGCCCATATCACAGTAAAAACCCCGTTGCTCACTTGCAAAAAAGCATCAGACAGCTCTTCCTTACCTGAACTGTCTCATCCAGGTGTACATTCTCTCTAACCCACTGTGCTCTGCCAATGAAAGGTGCCCAGTCTTACCCTCACTGGCTCAACTCTCCTCTTTAGTCTCTTATAGTGGAACTAATAGAAAAACTCCATTCTGCAGAGTCAATTATGACCTTTAAGAAAAATGTAAGGCCCAGCCACTTTATTAAAACCTACACACCCAATGATATTGATGCTAAGAATAACATCATTAAAGATGGTATTGATAATGAACCAGTCAATATTGTAGTTGATGATATCTTCTGTACACCCTGTTTATTCCCTCTGTGTACAGGTGTCCGATCAGACTTGAAGTTTCTACTGTCAAGATCCTTACTTGTGTTGCACTTCCTCTCAGATTAGCATCATTTTAGACAAAAACATCTGCTTAATGAAATTGTAGAAATGCTATAAGGAGTACTGAACTATATGAACCTGAACACGAAACATTAGAAATTAGACAAGACATTTACTTGCACTGGGAGGCAAAAGAAAATCAAGGAGCAACATCTTTAATCTTAAAGCTAAGTGTAATTTTGTGGCACTTGTGGCACAGTCTGAACAGCAGGAATCAAAAACATCCTCAAACAGTCACAGTTGTTCTTTACAATGCTTCCGTACTAAACATGTAAACTCACAACAAAACATTTCTGTGCTGTTAATGTGCAGGTGGGCTATGAGTCCTTCATTCTGTTTCAGGATCCTAATGTGAGTCTGGCTCTAGTTGAGAGACAATGAAGCCCTCCTGAGCACAACACGAATGATTAGGAGTATTGTTGAAGCTGTAAGAACAGCAACTGCAGTGGAAACCTGTAGGGAAATAAGAAAAACGAAAACATCAGCATGATTCTGAGAAAGTGGGCTGGCAGAAAAAAATGCACAAATACTCAGGTCCTCTAAATTTAAGATAGTTAGAATTTGCATATTTCCATTTTATATCAGTTTCTTTTTTAAGATTATTTTTTAGGCTTTTTGCATGTATTTGACAGGAAAGCTGTAGAGAAACAGGAAATGTATGAGGAGAAAGTGGGGGAAGACACATCAAGCACCAGCAGCAGGATTTGTTATTTTGAGTAGAGCTGGAGAGCTTTTTTATGACCCACCCTGAACCATCATGCTCTTAACCTAAAATGCATTATGATCATAATAACAAACAAAAATGAAATGATCATATACATATAGTCTGAAGAAGTGACTTTTCTTATATGACATTTTACTTCACCAACCTTAATAGCAGTGTTGTAGTCCTTTTGAAAAGATTGAATATACACATTGTAGAGAGCAAGGCTGCAAGGTAAGTATCCATCTGAATTCCCTGAATCCCTGCATCTATTGGAAGAAAAATCTGAATTACCTTTTTTTCCAGATTTTTTAAGGTGCTTACAAAACAGTTTGATACATACATTCAGTGCTCACACACCTTTCATACAAAGCACTTTGAAGCAAAATGTTGTCTTCCAGGTAGAGCTCTGAAAGGCCAAGTTTGATCAATACTGACAGAGGCAGCCTGTAACCCTCAGCAACAAGAACGCCAAGGTTGTACCATCCCTGTGAAAGAAGAGTATGGCACACACTGATGTTTACACATATGAGCAATTATAAATAAAAAAAACTTCAAAGAAATATCTCAACATAGCAAGAACATCAGTTTAAAAGAAGGCCAACCTGTGGCTCCTGCTTCATTGCTGCCAGTGCGTACATCTCTGCTGCTGAAAACAAGTCTTTGTGAACGTCAGCTCCCCCCTCATACAGCAGGTCACCCATCTTAATCAAGGCTGGAGAGGCAACAGAGGTAGATATCAGCAGGATAAAGTGCAACATGTACTCAAGAGTTTCCATTTGTTAAATTCACAAAGGATGGTTCTTTACCATATGGGTCAGGATTTTGACTTTGGATTGTGAGGTTGTAATATCTCCACATGCAGCTTGAAGCAAAAACAGGATCCAGAATACCTAACTAAGAACGCACAGAGTATGTACATGTTTTAAAAATGAGAATACACTTAAAACAGAATACATAATAACCTGACAGTACAGCTAATAGAGAGATAACTCACTGTATTGTGTTCACAAAGATAGGCCACATTGAACTGTGCAGGTGCGTACCCACACTCAGCAGCCATCAGGTAATATAACAGTGAGGTAAACCTGTTGAAAGTCAGAAATTTTAATTTGCAGCAGCGGCAGATTATCAAGTGGCCTGATAGGAATCACGGATAGAGAAAAAAATTACATGTCACGCTTGAGATATGAATCCAAGGCTTTCCTCAAGATGGTGCCTAGGTATCCGTTGTGCTCAGCTGCCCACTTCACCCACCTGCAGGCAGTTTAAAAGACAATTACAGGTAGAAAAACACACATGTAAAGGGAGTGTGATAAAAGAAAAGAATACTAACAAAACAGCATGTGGCTGATGTCTGTTGATGCGGCCAGGTATCCCAGTAGTCAAAATCTCAGCTAGGAGAATCCCTCCTCTGATGTTGCCCCTCTCTGCAGCCTTCACATAGTACAGATAGGCTACAAACTGGAAGAAAGACAAATAATTACCTCTCTAGAAACACTGGCTTCCCTACAACAATCAAAGCCTGGCTTTCCCTTTGGAAAACCTAATCAAGGATTTCTGCTCGGGCTACACAATATAGGCCATTGTCTACAGCCAAAGCTTTGTTTTTTCCTAAGAGCCAAAATGCCCTTGTAGTTCAACTTTTTGAAACAGGGCTGCACTCGTCGTTGTCACTTCATTCTCACTGATAAATCCAAATCAAAAAGAGGCAGAACTTTTGATATCAGCTTCATCAGCAGCAGAGCCCTTGCGGCTGCTTTGTCTATTTGAGGGTGGAATTTCCCCTTTCTACAGCTGCTGCCAATGTTAGGACATAACTTCTACATTATGAGCTATTACAGGCCTAACACATAGTACGGAGAGAAGCAGAAGTCAGCTTCCGTAACCTAGCCACAATAGATGCTGGTGAGTGGATCAATGTCAGCTGTGGACGCAGGTCCCTTTCTGTTTAACCATCTCAGTTACAATGTGCACAAGAGCAACCGTCAGCACAGGGCATGCAATGTCAAACATGACTTGAGTGGCCAGGGGTTGGTGTGGGTATGATATGCGACTGTACTGTATAAGCAAAAAATGTTTCTCTGATCGGTTTATTTTACTGAATATTAGTTGCCATCCATAATGCTACAGGAAGCACTGACTCGAGCTCACCTCATCAGCAGCTTTTCCAGGATACCGACCCTGGGAGTACAGAACACCAAGGTTCAAAGCAGCATCTGGAGACCCATGGTGATCAGCCTGCTCCCACAGCTTCACTGCTTTCTCATCGTCATGCTCATGCTGCTCATAGTACCAGGCCAGGGCACTAATAGCAGGAACAAAACCCTATGGGACATACATTTGTAAAACATGCAATGGGCCTTTGCAACAGAGGATTTACTCTGAAAGTTACAGTAGAGGTAAAAATGACTCATACAGGATGAATTTTACAATACACAACCTTGTCCATTGATTTCTTTAGGAAAGTGATAGCTCTGGGAACATCCTTTTTGATCCCCTGCCCCTACAAATAAACAAGAATTTAACAAGAGGACATGAAACTTAAAGAAAATATAATAGAAGATAGTTCTCTGGTTAAGATGTTAATCTTTTCAGTAAATCAAGATGTGATTCTGACCTCCAGCAGGACTATGCCATAATCGTACATTGATACAGGATCCTCCAGCTGGACAGCTCCTCTTTCATAGTGTCTCACAGCTTCCTGGATGTTTGGGGACACTCCTTGCTGACCCCAGAAGAGCATGCGAGCAATAGCTTGCTGTACAGCAGATATTATTAAAATGATTATTTAATTTCAGTTTTCACTAAGTTTGAACATTTGTGACTAATTTATTTTACATAGAAATGTAAAACTTGAGATGCAAACCTTAAACATGATGCCTCACCTCCTCTTTTCATGTTACTTTATGTTTGTGCATGCACTGAGACAGTACCTCTGCTTCAGCTGCTCCCCTCTGAGCCTGATGTTTCAGCCATTGAAAGATGTGATGGTCCTTATTCGTCTGAAGATTCAACACCTCCTCATTGTTTAGATAAACTGCCTCAACAAATGTCTGAAACCAGCAATTGGGATGAGAAGAACAAATATCAAAAGTTGCAGGTTTCCTTTTCTTTTGTTCTTCTCCTTTTAAAAAGTGATGCAGATATTTTTAAAATGCTCCCCTCTGTTTCAGTCCCAAAACATGAGGCCTTTAGAGGATCAAACCCCTGCAAAAGGATTTACACTCTTGCTTTTTTTCCTTGAAAAAGTTCTAACACTTGAGCAACAATAAAGGGGGGAGAAAATACTTGCCATGCAATATACAGTATCTTCACATTATATCTAACCAGCTCACAGCTACATGAGTTTCTTTTATGACTCTGCATTAATGTTAATGAGTCCTAACAGAAAAAAGTATCAACCGCTTTTATTCAATACTTTGTTTTTTATCATATATGTGACTACGAACATTTCAGTAATGCCAATAAAAAAAAGTATTGGAGTATTTTATTAAAAGGGTTTTTTGTTTGTAACCATAAGGATGTTCAGGAAGTCAAGTGAAGACACTTTGGACTGAATGAAGTCATGTGCAAAACAGCACATCTGAGAACTGAGTTACAAAAGCATGCATTACCTGCCCTGGTATGGGACTATGACGGTCCAAATTTGTCTGCTTAGCAATGTTTGCATAATATGCATAGGCCAGGGCTTGGTCTACAGGGAAGCCATGGAAGCCCTGGTGGTGTAGGTGCCCAAGATGCATCAGTGCTAATCGATCATCCTTCTGAGCTGCCAGCAGAGCCAAGAGCCAAGACTGAACCAAAAACAAGGGCAAGTTAGGTCATAAAAAGTGCAACTTCTCAAGTTTTACTCTGACTTGAAAAAAGGTACACCTTATAGGGCTGTTTCTTCACTCCCAGGCCAGAGCTGTAGAGCACAGATGCCATGTGCAGGGCTCGGTTATCAGCTAGGCAGCCCGCTTGGAGCAGCAGTGGTAAGATTCTGCTGACTGCTCCAGTTCTGCCTCCTCTGTTGAGTCTCTGAAGTGATAAAGAGTACAGTGCTCTGCCTAAAGCTGCCAGGCTGTCTCCTCTGTCTCCTGCAAATCAGGGAATGAATTGATTTAAGGTCCTAAAGCTAAATTACATGGGTTTCAACAAGAAGAAGAAGAAGAACACAGTCAATTTACTCAGCTTGATTACAAGTGACTGGGTCTGTCAATGTAGAATCATGTAAAGCAATTTTGCTCCCAAAGATATGCTTTATAAGATGCTTTTGGACATCAGAAGCCTTTCTAAGGAAAATAAACCTTGATAGAACTCTATGCTTTTTAGCACATGACCCAGGGTCTGTTTTAGTCCTGGGGGTAGAAAATCCATCCCTTTCAGAGTTTTTGCTAAGGTGTTACTATTTTCCAAAGGCGCAGAAACTATGGGGCTGTTTATTGAACATTCCTGACTGGTAACTTGCTCAGTGACTCTGTAAATGACTCAGGTGACCTCCTAGACCAAAAGGTATTTTTCAACCAAATACCAAGACCATTAAGTCTGTGTTTTCAGCAAGACCTAAAGTCCCAGGGTGATTATGCAAATCAGGCATCCTGACAGAGTCAGAGAAAGACAGGAAGACAGAGTAAATCAACGTGATTACACAATATCAGATCATTACTGATAAAGATTTAAATGCAGTGTTTCTAAATTTAACAGAAGGATTTTAATTGTTAGATTTTGTTGGAAGTGACTGTTTTTGTGCTTTAATTTTAGTTAGATTAACAACTTTTTCTTGTCACATTTCGATGAATTGAGATAAATGGTCTGGGGGACAGACATGATCGAATGACTGTGCAGTAACTCAGTCATCCAAGTTATCCAAAGTTTGATCAAAATGGGGCAACAGGACTTAGTTAAGGCTTTTGAAGACATCTGGTCTCTTCTCTGAAAGGCTTTTTCAGCTCTAAAACTGACTGGAGCCAAAGGGAAATGTAAGCCTTTGTAGACCATATGAATGCTAATGATCTATGTGGTCACCTGAGAGCTGTTGGCAGATTTAATGACCTATTTACCAATCAGAAACATTCAGAACTACAGCCCCATAGTTACTGGGCCTTTGGAAAGAACAACCAGGGACTTGACAAGGAGTACATTTTCTACCTAAGAACTACATTTAGACCCTGGTGCCTGAGGTCAAAAAGCACAAAGCTCAACGAAAGGTTTCTAGTTCCTGGAGAAGGTTCCTGCTGTCAAACAGCACCCTATGTAAAACTGGCAAAATGTTTATTCAGGGATAGCTCTGTATCTATGGCATTTCGTCTTCTGGGTACATCTAATTTATGAAATAAGTTTCATTTGCATTAGCTAGTACATTCATGGGGTAAATAAAGTGATGTTAAGATTCTGATCCCCATGCCTTAAAGCATAAGTTAGTTAGAATATGTCAAGATATTTATCTGACTTCCAACCAATGGATATTGTGCATCAGTAACTGTCAAGTCATTTTTGTAGGTATATTTCTCACCATGTTTGAAAGCTAAAATCTTCGCAAGTTTTGCAGCTTCTCTCCTGTTAGGAACAGTTTCCTCCCACGGCTCACACTGTGGTTCTGATGGCTGTCTGGTCTTTTCTAACCACTCATGGAAAGCATCAAAACTGTTCTCTGAAAAACAGGGTCAGTTTCTTTCTACCTTTACTAACTCAACAGATCCAAAGCACTTGAGAAGATTTCCTAATGTAGTTATTTTAGCACCACCTATTGGATAAATATGCTTACTACTGGACTCTGCTCTCTCTTCAGCCTGGTGAGAATATTCTCTGATCTTCATGCTCATCTCCAGTTGAAACAGTTGACATGAGTGCATCCATCCAGTCAGATTCACAGCTCTGATAACATCTGGAAGAAAAACCTCAGACTGGAGGAAAGACAAATGATTAGACTCAATTTAATAGGATAGTTGATCTGGACATTAAGAGTTGACAGGTACAGTATATCTACCTTGTGTTGAGGTAATACTCTGTTGCGATGGAAAACCAGTGGCCCATAATAACCTTCAATACCGTTAACGTATCGACTTCCACCAATCACAAAATATCCGACTGTGTCATCCAGAACGACATTATGCCCAAAGCTGCAATCATAGTGATAATAATAACTATATTTTTATCTGTCCAAAAAACAGATGTTTAAAAAGTGTTTTGACAGACAAAGCAAAGGCAGGAAGATAGCACAAGAGCAAGAATGAATTCAAATACAGAAAAAGAAACAAAAGGTCTCAGAAAGTCATTAAGAAGTATTAGAGTCAGTTAAAAAGACCCCAAGATAAGAAGAACTGTAAAAAAAATCATAGGATTGAACAGTGGATTACAAAAAGGATAAATGCATGCAGAAAAAATGAAATTCATAGATTAGTGAAAACTATTAAGCAGGGGTGTCCAAACTTTTTTAACTGAGGGCCGTATGTAGAAAAATATAAGGCTAAATGGGCCACTTTGGTTTACTCATCTTTACTGTACTAAAGATAATAAAGCTATGAAATGCATGGTAATTGAATATGCTGAAAGATAACAACTTCCCAACAATGGCAAGGCAAATATCCAATTGGGAATCCAAGGATTTCAGAGTAACTAATCAGATTCCAGGTCCTGGTCAGCCCTGACTACCGTTTGATCTGCCCCTGGTCAGAATTAGCCAATAATAGCAGCAAAAGACAAAAACAAAAAAATCAAAAGAGAGAAAAGGAGAAACATTTCTAGCTAATTCAGGACTGAGACTGCCTCCTTCTGGAAATTCCATCTCTTCTACTCAGACCAAAAAAAAAAAAAAAAAAAAAAAAAAAAAAATCTGACCAAGTCGGCATCATATTTTCTTATCATGGTATCACAACATGATGTAGAGGTGGATCTCTCGTCTCCTTACTGCTACCTGACCCCATATCAACTTACATAAGACTTAGTTATTCTCTTGAGACATCTTTCACAGAGATTTTCTTTTCTTCCCATGTAATGAAAAGCCTAAATGAGCATTAATGTTTTTATAATTATGTTGTACCTTCTTAATATGGATATTTATCGGTTAATTACTGCCAATAATACAGTATATGCAATTAATTTTGCTGCTCCAATTTTTTGCTCTTTTTCTGCCATCCCTCCTGATGATTTTGCCTTCCTGTTTTATTGTTGTCTGTATCTTGACTTCATTGTAAATGATGGTTCTACCCTTGTGCGTTTAACAAGGATTTAAATGAATGAATGATGTGTGCAGTCTCTTATATTTTCAAATTCAGTTGAGATTTCAGAAATCATTTAGAGAGTGGCAGGCGTAAGTCATGACAAAATGCACATGAATTAATTCTTCCTGTCAATATGTTTGTTTACAGAATCAACACAGCAGCACCACCTAGTGTCAAAAGTAAGAAGTACAATACAGCTAAGTACATGCTTCATGTTGTAATGAAACCCATATTCATATTTTTTATAGACTTTGCTGCAGGCCAATTTAAAATGAACCATGGGCCACAGTTGGCCTGGGACCAGGGTTTGGACACCCCTTCAATAAAGGAAGGAAACAGCAGACAGGGCAAAGATAGAATATTAAGAGCGGTATAATGAAGAAAACAAAGACAGTGATCACGTGTTTACTGTAAAAAAATATGCCTAGAGTGTGTTTCTATGTCTGATATAGTTATATATTCACTAATCGTAGACTTACAAGTATTGTGATGCATATTCAGTTCTCTGTTCCCCATCTACACACACCATGGAGACAATCACCTAAGATAAAACAACAAAATAATTTTCCTCTATACATTCAAAAAGGATTTCTACTGTAACCATTTTCCCATAAGAGCAAACTACTCACCCTTCTGATGAACATCTCCATACGAATTTGGCACCACTCACTTAAAGGCACCTTGAATGAAGTGAGAAATGCAGAAGAGTCTGTTGACTCTCCATTCATCTGGATGTGAAGCTGGCCTGCAGAAATTACGAGAATACTCACACAAAGTCAGGTAATGGTGCAGTACACTGTAATGATATCATGAGGGCGTCTAAAGATGACAGAAATCTTTTTAACTGTACCTGAATTTCTTAGGAACACTGATGGCGATATATAGTTTTTATTAGAGTCTATATGATGGAGCAATCCACACAACTTTTCCTGGCAGTGTCTGTTCACAAATATCCACATGGAGATCATACAACTAGAAGAGAATATGAAGAACACTTAGCCTCCATAACTCCTGTGTTGGCAGTGTAGATGCTGAGACAGTGAATGTATGATTACCTCGGAGAAAAGATGGCGTTCATACGTAAAGACTCAAGAAGAGAATCATTGAACGGATCCAGTGTCTTTGTGATGCCAAAGTGTTCTCCAGTGGAAGCAAACACTGAAGACAGCATGTGTACTGTTTCTGGGTGACAAAATGGTTTTAGAGTTAGAATTTGAAGGCTTAAGATTTCTATTCCATGTTTAACAACTGTAAATACCACCATCCTTTACAGACAATACACAATGTAAATATTCAAAATCACACTAACTACAAATCAAGAAAGCTGTACTCTGATGAAACTTGAATACAAACATTTCAAAACCTGACTATTTGAACAAGTGTTCCTAAAATCCAGCCTTTAGATCCTACCTTGCTCGAGAAGGCATTGTTTCTTTGAGAAGTGTTGAGTTAATTGCAGCATTTGCATGTCCCAGTTAATACACAGCTGATGCTGTTTCATGGGCCGTTCAAAGAAAGGAACAGGCTCCAAAGCTGCCCCATCCTCAGCTGCAACCATCTCCTCAGTATCATCGAATCCAGGGTATGTGAGTGCGATTTCTAGTGTACAGCTCTGCACCCACTGGGAGTCAGGAACAATCCCATCAGCTTGATAAACCAACCAATCAGGCAGGTTGAGCTGAATAGCCTTTATTTGGGGGTCACGGGGGTTGCACCTCCAGTCTGTCAGCTGGATTATTTCTGTGATGCCGGTGTCAAAAGTCACAACCAAGTCCAGCTGAGCTGTAGCAACTCCATTACAAAAGTAAATCACATGCAGAATGTGGTGTGGTAGGGCCTTCTCAGGAGGATTCAGGAGAATTACCTCATTCAAGTTCAAGACCATCTGTATGATGAAGAGGACATGCAACAGCTGCTAATGACATCTGTTCAAGCAAGGGGAAAACTTAGAGATCAGTGCCTCTCAGCTGACTGTCAGGACACACCACCGACTCCTTTATGAAATATCACAACTCAGATTTCAGAGAATTTTCAACCAGTCACATTTATTTGACCAAAAAAGTTTGTGCTGCACAATTAATCTGATCACAGTTGCAATGTCAGGGTGTAACCCAATTGCATAATCGCATAGAAGGCAGCAAGTATTTTTGTATTCAGTTGACTTGAAAAGTTCACAAAAAAGCCTGCAGGAAGAAATATAAGCTTACAATAGTGCAATTATTGGAATTTATAGAAGTAGCTTTATTTAAAAAAAGGGAACAACTTTTCATTTTGGGAAAATATAACTCCATTTTGAAATACTGAAAAATCCAGTACTGGGAAAAATGATTTTTCATATTTTATGTCTCTAAATATTTGTGGGTTTTGAGTTGAGAACTATTTGTATTATCTTGTATTGTGTTTGCTGTGTATGTCTGCTCTTTGTTTGTTTGAAACTCTGCAAACTGCTGCTGTCGGTAAGGCTTTAGTGGCAGATAGAGTACCAGTTAAAGCTAAAACGCACAGCACTACTGTATTACTTAAGGATATAAGGGCACCAAAGTATCCAGTAGCAAATGTTACCTGCTTCTGTGTAAAATCGTCATGGCCAAAGTTTGTCTCCTTAGCAATGTTTGCATAATATGCGTAGGCCAGGTCCAGGTCCACAGGGAAGCCATGGTTACCTTTCTGGTCCAAGTGCCGCTGTCCAAGATGCATCAGTGCCAAGAGATCATCCTCCTGAGCTGCCAGCAGGGCCAGGAGCCAAGACTGAACCAAACACAAGGGCATGTTGTTATAAAAAATGAATGCTCTCACTCAGGAACAGTTTTAATGGAGCTTTCCAAGTAGCACTCACCTTATAAGGCTGTTTTGTCACTCCCAGGCCAGAGCTGTAGAGCACAGATGCCATGTTCAGAGCTCGGTTATCAGCTAGGCAGCCTGCTTGGAGCAGCAGTGGTAAGATTCTGCTGACTGCTCCAGTTCTGCCTCCTCTGCCAAGCCTCTGAAGTGATAAAGAGTACAGTGCTCTGCCTAAAGCTGCCAGGCTGACTCCTCTGTCTCCTGAAGTAAAAAAAAAAAAAAAAAAAAAAAAAAAAAAAAACTTTCAGGACTTCAACACAAATAACATGATCAATCATTATCAGGGAAGAGTAAGCAGCAACATGTTTACCCAGCTCAGTTCAGTACAGTCATGCAGTTAGACTGTACTTTTTACATTTTTATAATGACTCCATAGAAGCACAGAATTGCAGGAAATGTGCTTGATTGTTATTTCACTTTATGTTATACTGATGCCACTCTTTTATTTTGTAAAAAACTAAATAGAGCTGTTATGGGATTTACCGTAGTTAAGCCCAAAATCAGTTTCTGGCCAAGCACATGTAGACATACAAGAAATCTGACCTGGTGTTTTAGTTAAAAAAAAAAAACTTATAAGAAGAATGAGAACAGGAAATAGTGAGAGTAAAGACAGATAACAATATCAAATGTAATATAAAGATGGAAAGGGTGTACATAAGGTGCAGTGGAGGAGCTGTACAGATGTGCAGGTTTTACAGGCACGACTGTGCTTAATAAGTAACAGTGCAAATATCGTAGTCTATAAAAGACTGTCTATTATGTTTTGTTTTTGTTCTTTAATTGAATTTAAATGCTGCTTTAATGATCAGATATCACCAGATATAGCACTTAACTACCAGGCTTTAGATACTACTAATAGGAAGGGTTCCTTTTCACATCCTTACATCATCTCCTATGTTATGACCTGGTGTTGTGGATTGTGCATCTAGCTAAGGTTTTCACATTTGTAAGGAAAAGTAAAAACATACAGGTGCAGAAATTTGGGCTGATAAATAAAGAGGAGTCAGTTTTGTAGTCATGTATGATCTTGTCTTTCCTTATTTGTTATTTTGTATTATTCAGAGATATTATGTATTCTGTGTTGTTTTGTCCTTTTTACTTCTCAGAGTCCATTCATTGTCATATCAGCTGTGCCCCTAATTAGCATTAAACTCATAACCTTTAAAAAAACAAAATTCACCCTCATACAGTGGGTATATAAACACTGACTATTGAAACCAAAACTGTTTTTCTAACAGGTATAAATACCTTAATTTCTAATGCAAACCGTCATTTTAACGTGACACGGTGCTTCTGCAGCCAGCCTCAACTAGACACTCAAGGAACTGCGTTTTTTGATGTTATTTGCTTCACTTTTCACTCATTGAGGCTACTACTTGTTTGCCATGTGTCTCTCCAGAACCCAAAGTAAATAGCTGTAATAGACAAGTCTCCATAGAACAGGCAAATGTAAGCATGCTGACTGACATAGATTAGCTTGTGTATAAAATGTTCCCCTATTATTGCTATAATTCAGACCTCTGTGTTGTGTTTTCATAATGTGATGAGGATAGGATTGCAATTTATTGTACAGCCCTAGAGGAGATACTGCCTTTTAATAAAGTAAATGTAATTAGTGCTACTTTCCTCTTTAAATCATAATCTAATATATCATGTAAATTTTCTCTCACCATGTCTGAAAGCCAAAATCTTGGCCAGCCTCACAGCTATTCTCCTGTGAGGAGCAGTTTCCTCCCACAGCTCACACTGGGGTTTTGATGTAGTTCTGTCTTTTACCATCAGCTCATGGAAGACATCAAAGCAGGTGTCTGAGAAAGAGAACGTTAACTTTTTAGAGTATTTCATAATGCAGGAATTTTAGCAGCACCTAGTGGATTTATGAGCGTACTACCAGACTCTAGTCTCTGTTTAGAATATTCTCTGATCTTCATGCTCATCTCCAGATGAAACATTTTGCATGAGTGCATCCATCCAGTCAGATTCACTGCTCTGACAACATCTGGAAGAACAACCTTAGACTGGAGGAAAGACAAACAATTAAACTCAGATAAACCAAATAGTTGACCTGGGCGTTACCTGTTGGCAGGTGCATTACACTTACCCTGTGTTGAGGTAATATTCTGTTGCGGTGAAAAACCAATGGTCCATAATAACCCTCTCCACCTCCTATAAATTTACCTCCACCAATCACAAAATATCCATCTGTGTCATCCATTACAACATTATAGCCAGAGCTGCAAGACACAATGGCAACATGTTTTGAAAAGAACAGTTAGAAAGCATTTTTATAAATTCTGATAGTACCTTATTTCAAATGGATTGTGTTTTTGGTTGACTTACATGTATTCAGCAGAATAAGCAGTTCTCTGTTCCTTATCTATACACACCATGGAGACAGTAACCTGAGTTGTAGCGAGAATGACCACTTTAATTTAACATTTACAATCATTTACTTTTCATACATGGGCGTGCCCAGGGGTAAAGCAAGAAGTGGTATTGGCTGCCCTGAAATATGATCAGCCACCTCTGATCTCAAACCCACAATCTTTGGCTATAACTGGCTAGAGGTGGGGCTTAGGACTTACATAATTGAACTTTTTAGGCTGTGCTGCAAAGGGCTGATGTTAGCCTTTTTGATGTGGCACTCTTATTTTGGTTTCTATTCTTATATTTTTGAGCATCCAAAAGAAAAGCACACAAGACTTTAATATTGCCAATGGGCAGCAACCTGATGGTGAAAAGTGAAGCAAATGGTGAAGTACAAAAAACCCCCCCGCAGTTCCTTGAGTGTAAACTTGAGGCTGGGTAAAAATCTACCTTAGGTCCAATGTTAAAATGCTATTTTTACACAAAGATAAATATGTTTACAGCCTGGTATAAAAAGTAAAATTATATTCTCTAGCTTAGCTTGTAATATTTTCAAAAGACCATATTTCCAATAGGTTGAGCACCAAGAATGCTATCCATAATTTCTCTGCAAGTACTAGTGGGTGATCCCTAAAGTCCAGTTTGTTTGACAAGTGTGACTTGCTGCCTACTGCACTCAAGCACGGTACACTTCCTTGGCCTTGGCATGGATGGAAGAGGTGGGCACAGTTTGATTGCTCATGCATCCACACAAGCAAGGAAACATAACGTGATGTCATCTTGACAATTAAACTAAACAATGGCAGTAGGGTACACATGCAGGGGCCACCTGCGCTCCAAGCCCAAACAAGTCTGAGCACAGGCAGGTTTACAAGGTGTATAGTCTCTCTGAATCAGTGATGGAGAAGTGCACAGACAACATGACAGTAACTTTACTCACTTTGTGACTTATTTTGAGTTGTTTTGGTCAGATATAGCCCACTGACACTCCGCCTTTATCAAGATGAATGTCGAGAGGAATGGTTGCATCAGTTATGTGTTAAGTCAATGCTGTGCACCTTTGCTGTGATTGCAATAGCAATTTTACCACACCAAATCCCACCAGTGTGGCGTTCCAGATATCTGAACATGCAGAAGAAAGTCAGAGTCTTTCAGTCCTACGATATTCTTATGAGGCCTGGATGCTGACTGATGGCCAGAGGCGCCAGCTAGACCCCTTTATGACGACTTCTCTGCTGTGCATTTTTGGGTACAATTGGCAAGACCGTGTGTCTAATGCTGACAAACTCAGGAGAGTGAGGATGGGAAAGGTCAGCTGCTTGATAGAGGAATGGCAGCTGTGCTTTTATGGGCACCTGGCGTGCTTTCCTGGGCCTGATCCAGCTCAAGGTATACTGGATTACCTTGGACACCGAGAGCAACCGCGTGCATCATGACCTGGCCAAGTGCTGAACCGGTATATGCTCCCATACCTGACCTGAAGCCCACCTCAAAGAAGTTTGTTGTACCTTGGCACAGAATGGGGTGCTCACGCAGATCAAACAAAAAGGACTTTGAGGTATGGTACAGATTGTCTAACATGAGTGCACTCTTAAAGAATAGATCTGACCAAAGTGGCTCAACATAAGCCACAAAACATCAGTGAAGTTGCTGTCATGTAGTCTCTTTCTCCATTGTGCTGACTCTGAGACTACTTCTTTTAAACTGTGTGTCATATTATGATGTCATGACATCTTTGCACTCGGGCCAGTGGGGGATTGGGAAGGAGGGACAATCATGCTTCAGCACAGTACGGGCCAACTAGGCCTTGTGTGAGTGTGCCCAGTGCCTCTATTTCATAAAGTTTAGAGCTTTAATGTTGTTTTATACTTTAAATTAAAACTAGTTTTAAAAATGCCTGGGGGTCAAACACAGCTCATGTCACCCCTTGAAGTCACCCAATCAAAGTCCAGACACGCCTCTGATATCGTGATATGTCTGATATGTCCACAGGAGACTACTCACCTTTCTAAGGAGCACGGTTATACCGATTTGGCACCACTCATTTAAAGGCACTCTGAATGGAGTGAGAAATGCAAATGATTGCTTTAACTCTCCGTTCATCTGAATGTGAAGCTGACCTGCATGAGAGACAGATGAATATAAGTCAACATAATAGCACAGTGTAAAAATATAAAATATGTGACGGACATAAGAAGACTCTAAATTTCACCTGAATTAATGATGAAAAGTGCTGGTGTGTTGTATTCATTCCTGGAGTCTATATGGTAAAACAATCCACACATGTGTTCACAGTGTCTGGTCAACAACACCCACATAGAGAGCATGAACCTGGTAGAGAGTCAGGCACATTCACCCTCAATAACAGTAATGTTAGGAATATAAAAAAATATTAGGTAGTAGTTACATTTTTTGCTATTTACCTTGTAGAATTAATTGTTTTCACACGCAAATAATCCAGAGCTTTATTCCTGAATGGGGCCATAGTCTTTGAGATACCGACGTTTTTTCCCACAGAAGCAAATATTGAAGACAACAAGTGCACCTCTGAGGACACAAACCTTTATCATACATCTAAAAATGCAAACATTCTTTACAGCAGTGGCTCTCAACTGGTCTAGGCTCAGGACCCATGTCCACCACCTTTAAAGAAACCATGATCAGAATTGAAAGTAAAAATAATCACTAAAACTGATTTAATGAAAAAATGTTGCAGTTTGGGCCTTGGATTAATGGGCCATCTGCATTTGTAAATATTCTGAAGATGTGTGAGCCCAGGTAAAAATTCTATGTACAGGACCCCTACGGGCATGTCTGAGAACACTCACGACTCAGAGGATGCATCAAAAGTAAAATTGGCTTGGGGTGGATGTGGTGAGTAATTAAGGTATTGTCCAAGCCAGTAGCAGGTATGCCACGAGCCCCATGTTGTGGCACATCAGGCCCTGTGATGAATCCTTAGAGCCCATAGATGCCTAAAACTTGTGCACATGACTACATTTAGGTTGTTTCCCAAAGATTTTGAAAAGTTATTACATTAAAATGGGAAAGACAAGTTTGTTATCCTGAGATTAAAAGTTGAAATCTCAAGAAAGCAACTAAAGTTTGGTAAATGTGATGACAAAATTGAGTTACATAAAATAAATGGATGTATGTCCACTTAAGGCTTCCATACATCAGACTTTTTGCCAGTCTTTGTCACAGGAACACAGATCACCAGTTGAGAACCACTGCTTTGTAGGATTATATGAGATTAATTTATCACCCAACACTCAGTAAAGAGGTTGATGCTGAGTGCATATTTTAATCAAACTTTGGACCTTACCTTGCTCTAAAAGACAATGTTTGTTTAAAAACTGTTGAGTTAATCTTAGCATTTCCATGTTCCAAGCAATGCACAGCTGATGCTGCTTTAAAGGCCGTTCAAATAAAGGAACAGGTTCCAAATATGCCACATCCTCAGCTGCAACCAGCTCCTCCATGTCATCAGATCCAGGGTATGTCAGTGCTAATTCTAGCATACAAGTCAGCACCCATGGGGTGGAAGGAACAATCCCATCTGCTTGATAAACCAACCAATCAGGGAGGTTCAGCTCCAAAATCATTAATGACTTGCCATAAGGGTCACAGTCCCAGTGGTTTAGCTGGACCACACGACTGTGGCCAGTGTCAAAAAGTACGATCAAGTCCAGCTGCACTGTAGCAGGTTGGTTACAGGAGTAAAAGACATCTAAACGCTGGCTTGGCAGAGCCTTCTGTGGAGGATCCAGGAAGATGACACTGTTGAAACCTAGGGCCGCCTGCATGAGGACAAAAACATGCACATACGTGCTTAAGACATGATGTAAAACATGACAGTGAAATAGATGAAGGGAAAATGCTCCTACCTGTACACTGAGACAGAGCAGACAGATGAAGATGTGCTGTAAAGAACTCCATCGTTGACTATGTCGTTTCTGTAATCTCTCCATTAAAGTTTTTTAAGCTGCAGAGGAACAAGAAGCCTCAAGATCCGTGCCTCATCCTGCTCCACCTCACAGACATCGCAGCAAAGGTAAATATTTAACAGCACAAGGTCCCACCCAATGACTGTACACAGGACAGGTAAGGTGGAGCTTTCTCATTTAGACTTAGTATTACCATCCAGGCAAAAGATAACTAAAGCATCAAAGAAACAGACAAGCACTGCTCTACCTTTCACATAATTTAAAGAAAAATAACACGACAGAAACAAAATCCAGCATGCAGTGTATTATAACAGATAAATCAACTCATCTTTCATTCAAAATAGTTTATTGCTATCATGCAGGAGTGCCATAAAAGTCTAGACCATCACAGAAGATGCAAAATTGTCTTTATCTCTGTACAAATATACTGCAGGTTTTCATAAGTAGAAACCCAAAACAAATAGAAAGAAAAAGAAGGGCAGGAGGAAGTAACGAGTTGAAGCTGTTCCACTCTTTTAACCCAATGTAGGTTTCGTTACAGCAGTTGACATGCATCAACATTGCAGTGCATTATACTGGGAGCAGACAGACACGCACGCATACACTCACTCTCGCACATTCAGACAGCATATTTCATTTACAGCTCTGTCGTGCAAAAGAGGTACAAATGACACTTTACAAAAGTACCAGTAGGAAATTGATAAATACATATACTTTTTTTAACTGGTTGCTAAAATAAAGTATTGAAACATATCTTATTCATCCAAACCACCTGTTACATTATGAGGCTGGGGGATGCCCACTGTGTCTTTTGCAGCACTTTTGGTTGTTCATCGGTCGGGAACGCCCTACGTGTACCGGCGTCCCTTCTACTTTAATAATCACCTACAACTACTGATGCATAGTTCTGTGCTCGTATGAAGCGCTCAATATTAAAACTGGCACAATGTAATCTGAGGATAGTATTCATCTGTAACAAATGTAAACATACTGTACTGATCGTACTGTTACAGCTACAACACCCTCGGACATTCAGTGTTCAAACCACAGGATGTACATCACAGACTCGATGTAGATCATGTTGTTTAGGATTCTGTGTAAAAGGGGCTCATAGGACCAAACACACTACAAATACAAAGGCCTCAGACAGGAAAAAAGGGGGATTTGGCACTCTGATTTCTGCTTCCAGAGCTCATTTCTTCATAAAAGGTGGATTACAAAGAGAAAACTTCCACTTTATGCAGAGTAAACATTGCTGTCCTGTAACTATAGCCCTTTCCAGCGCTCATTCCATGCTCCCAAACTGCTGAGAAGTTTCCTCTGTCCACCTGAACAATCATTTAAACAGAAATATCACTGAGAGACGGGAAGCAGCAAGACCTAAAATCAAAACTAACCCTGCACAAGGTTTAATAAACTTACATTTGGTTGAAACTGCTTGAAGGTTTTGCGTTAAATGTTTTCTGAGAAGCGAGAAAAATCTGCTCTTTCATTTTTGTGGGTTTTGAACTGTAGACGTTTTCTTTTGAGGTCTGTCATTGATAAACATACTGTGCACTCTATTAAATCTATCCAAATATCTAAATTTAATAACAGATCTGAGTTTATTGTCTTGCATTCTCTGGTTTCTGAAAGTTTTGGTAACTTAACAGTTAGGTCCAGAATTATTTGGACAGTGACACAATTATCATTTTGCTTCCATCTACGAACACCATGAAAATTAAATTAAACTGTAAAGATGTGACTGAAATGTAGAATTCCAGCTTTGAATTGAGGGGATTTACAACAATAAAGCATTTACAATTTAGGAACTACAAGCATTTATGCAAAGTACTTGGACAACTGACTTTGGAGCAGTTCCATGGCCACATGTGGCCTGTTCCCTTCATATAATTTAAGACAACGGAGGAAGATAAAAGGTCTGGAGATGACTGCAAGAGTTAAATCAGCATTTTGTTGATGTTTGACTGGAGCTATCAATGTGAAGTCTGAGGAAGTATCAACGCAAGTGAAGAAGGCCACAAATTGTGGCCCACAATTAGGCTGAAAAACAAACAACAACAAAAAAAAACCCATCAGAGTGATGGCAAAAGCTTGTCAACTGTCTAAGTCAACAATATGCTTCCTTCTTAAAATGAAAGAACACACTGACAGGCTCAGTAACAAAAAGCCCTCAAAGGACAGCTAGGGTGGATGGTAGCATAATCCTTTCCTTGGTCAAGACAAGCTGCTTTACCACATCTAGACAAGTCAAGAATACCACGGAGGTGGTCTGCATTTCAGTGCCTAAATCTACAATTAAGACAGAGACTTAACAGCAAGGTGAAAGCCACTGGTAACATCCAAGAACAGGAAGACCAGATTAGACTTGACGGCAAGACATTCTCACATGTACTTTTGCTTTGTTTAAAGTAAAAACATCTTGCATTGTCCTTTAACTGACTTCAATAAAAATACTGTTAAAAAAAAAAAAAAAAAAAAAAGAAAAGGATATCACTGTGGAATGCCTTACTTTACTAAACGGTGCATCTTCGGTGCACTATTTACGTCTCATCTACCTCATGTTACTATGTGACAAAATTACATATTTCATACTTTAATATCATGCATGTTGCACTCTTTGCAGCTTTTTGATGCATACATACCTGTATGCATTTATTAAAGTGTCGTATTCAAAGTTGCACATATTTATATTAAAAATCTTTTCTTTTCCTTCTTAATATTTAATCCCTGTACATTGAGAGCAAAGCCAACCAGAGTCAAATTCCATGTTTGAGTAAGCATATGTGGCATACACAGCTGATTTTGGCTGTGACTTTTCCATTGAACATCTTAAAAAAAAAAAAGTGTCCTAAGTGTACTAAGACTTTGGACAGATGAAACCAAGATAAACCTGGACCAGAATGATAGCAAGAGAAAATATGGAGAAGGAAAGGAACATCTTATGATCCTAAGCATGTATGGCTGCCAATGGAGCAGCCTCACTGGTGTTTATTGGAGAAGCAACTGCTAAGAGAAGTAGCAAGATTAATTCTATAGTGTATGGCCAATACTCTCTGCTCACATTCAGTCAAACACTAAAAAGACTGATATGGACAGGACTTAACATCACATATGGACAACGACCAAAAACATACAGTGAAAGCCACCCAAGAGTTTCTGAAGGCAAAGAAATGGAATATTCTTCAATGGCTGAGTCAGTCACCTGATCTCAACCCAACAGAGACTGCTCTTCAGATACAGATGATGAATCTAAAGGTAGAAAGACCCACAATAAAGGCCTGGCAAAGCATCTCCAGGGTAAAGAAACTCAGGATTTGGTAATGTCCATAGGTTTCCAACTTCAGTCATTGACTGTACAACCGTACAAAGAGTCAGAAACAGGATTAAAGGGAGGGGAATGATGTGGTGAAAGAGCCAAAGGGTGGACTTGAACTGGGACCGTACACGTACATTAGGTGCGACCTCACCACTGGGCCACCTGGCATGACTGAAAAGGATTTTCATCCATGTAATGAAAATATTTTTATAGTTTTAAATATGTTAGTCTGTCCAAATACTTTTAAAACTCTGAATAAATTGGCTGCAATTCTGTTTTTTTTTTTTTTTTGGGCTATTTGTGCCTTTATTGATGGAGGAAGACAGTGGACAGAATCTGAAACAGGGATGAGAGAGCTGGGGAGAGACATGTGGGAAAAGGCTGCAGGTCAGATTCGAACCCGAGTCACCATTGTAGATGGGTCACGCCTTAAACCACTAGGCCATCTGAACCTTGGCTGTATTTCTTAAATGGTGTTTTTCAGACACCCCTTAAATTAAAGCTGAAAGTCAACACTTCAGTCACATATTGTTTTGTTTTAAATCCACTAAATCTGAGCAAAATATTGAAAAGTGTCAATGTCCAAATAATTACAGGCCTACCTGCATGTTTGGTAACATTGCTGCCTTATCATAAAAAGACACTTGTATCACCCCTGGACTGTTCAGCTCTGTTATCTGTTAAAACCCTGGTTTAACAGATCTCTAAGTAAATTTTTACTTATTCAAACTTTAAAAAGCTGCAGCACTGCATCTTTCTCTCACTCATGCTCACATGCACTCAGCCCTAAATCCTAAAATAAAGCATAAGATCAAAAGCTGTAGCTGAATTGGTACTTGTATAAATCTGTGAGGCAATTTACCTCTTGTCAAACTTCCTTAAAGCTGTTTTTGGATAATTTCAAAGGTTGTACATTGATATTTAGTCTTTAAATTCCCTGCTGTTTTAAAATGAATCATTTAGAATGAATATAAATCCAGCCAAGTAGCTACTTTTGCTGTTTAACATTTTTAAGAGCCATAGTAGAGTCTGTATTAAGCTTTTTAATAAAATTCCTTTGTTGGAGGATCTACTTCATGTGTAAGCTTTTCCAAAAAGGACACAACATAAGACAGAAAAACTTATAACCATCAATAAAAACAAAGTACGCAGTGAAAATCAAAGGTGTGCGCATTCACTTTGGGATTTGTAGGCTAGTTGGTTAGGTAGTAATAACCAAAACATTGAATGTTGTCTAAATGGGTTAACGACAAGAACCAAGCAAACACTAAGAGCATTCGAGTATCAGTCAAACTAAAGTGAAGACATGCAAAATGTTATATAACAAGAAAGAAAAACCAACTGGGAGACACTTTTCCCTTTGAGACTGGCACAAATTTCCTGCAGAATAAATAATACTTTACATTCCAATGTACAAACCTACCCATTCCCCATATATTCAACATTGACCGAAGAAGCAGATAAAACCGAACAACTGTTTAATCCCATAATCCAGTTCATCAGAGTAGGCGTGATACCTACAAAAAGATTCAACGGCAACAAAGTGCGCCATAAATTGACCAGAAACTTGTTTCCAAAAACCACCCAGAGGAATTCAGTCAAGCAGCTTAACAGCCTGTAGTTCATGTAGCCCTTATTTCCTCTGTTTCTTGAAGATCTTGAAGGTGTGTTTCTTGCGGCTGGCAGTGGAATCTGTGTCTTCTCCTGTAGAGCCACTGTCCTCCTCCAGGGGGCTCTTCTTGGAGGACAGCTGGGGGATGCGACTGCCGCTCTTTGCCCCTACGACCCCGGGCTGCCCTCCTCCTGTGGGTGACGGTGTGTCAGGTTCAGTGGAGTTGGGGCTGAGGGAGCGAGATGACTCTGACAGGCTGTTGATCTCACCCAGGCTGGGCGACTCCTGCATGCCGTACACCTTCTTCATGAGGATGGGGCTGTCTGGGCTGGGCTCTGCAGGGTTGGTGTCGGGAATGCGGTTTCCTCCATTAGGGGTGTGAGAGTGCAAGGAAATGCTATCTTCTGCACGGCTGGACAGGCCGTGCATTAGAGATGTGGGCTTGATCAGGTGGCTTTTGGAGCTGTAGGCAGATAGCCGATCACCAACTTGTGACAAGGACAGGGAGGAGTCGGAGTCGGAGCGATTAAGGTCCCTGTGGGAGGATGAAAACTAAGTTAAAGGAAATGAAAGATAAAACAAACCAAAACAGTTGAAAGTTGAAGCCTTGCATGCTGGGGTTTATCTACACAATGCCGGTAAAGCCAAGGACACGCTGGGCACAGCCGAGGCACTGAAACTGCACAGTTGTTAGTTATGCAGGCAAAAAACAACACGAAGACAGGTTAAGAGGAATGAATGCATAGATTCTCTAATGCTCATTTGTAATGGTGTGAGAACAAAGAGGAACTGAAGAAAAATGAAACACTACAACAGCATGAAGAGAATAATGAAACCCAAGAAGGTTGTTATGATCCATGTGTCTCAAATGAAACAACAGCAGTTGGCAGAAAAATAAACACCCACGCACATGCGATGTGTGTGGAGAAAGAGATGGGTACCCGTGGCTTTCACTGTGTGCTTTGGAGACATCTGAGAAGGTGAAATCAGGAATGGGGTCCATGGGCTGAAAGGAAGTATGATAAAAATGGGAGGAATGAGGGGCTGCAGCACCACCCACAGAACTGGGCAAGCAGGAAGAAGACGTGGAAAAGGAGGACAGTGACTGAGGGTTTAGGCTGGACGCAGAGATGATGGAGGGGTGAGACACGGCCGAGGAAAGGGGAGGCAGAGGGAGACAGTCGAGCTGCCCGAATGACTGACTGCGAGACTGTCTGAGGGTGGCCCTTGACCTGGGTGGGTATGGGGATCCCTCTCCCTGCTGCCCTGTCAACAGGCAACTCTCTACCAACCTCTGGGAGCCCATGGCCAGCTGGGGGTCAATGTGGCGTTGGCGCAGGGACATCATACTGGGAGCTGTGGGCACAAAACAACAGCATTATCAAAAAAACACAAAGTCTGAAGAATAGCAGAGACCATTTGAGAAAGTGAGGAAAGATACTCAGGAGCTGGGATTGAACTCCTAGATATTTGCTGGCCCAAGACTTTAAGAACATATATTTATTTTAGATATCAAACATATTAGAGCCTTTACTGTTATTCCATAATTCAATCCCAGATGCTCCTGTCTCATCTCTCCTATTACCAAGGGAAAATGACATCAAATAAAAGGAGAAAAGAGTGAGGATGTTACCATCTAAACTTGGTTTAATTAAATAATGGAAATAAAACACAGATACTCTAGTTATGAGGAAAGTGCCCTTCAAAATAAAGAGAAAGTGCTTTGGAAAAGTAAGCAAGGGTAGACTGGGATGTGACAAGGTTAAAATGAGGATGACAAGCAAGCATTTACAGCAAAGTCTGGGGTGTTTTTTTTTAATAGATGAACGCAGCATTCGGTGGTTCTGTCCTTTCAGCTGTGTTCATCTGCAGCCGCATAATGTTTGATCAATAAAATATCACAGCTTTATGTGGCGTTGAGACAAGGGAAGAGAAAGGGAAGGACTAAACTGGGACGTTAAATAAGTGGCCAACCAGGATATTTCCACATGTGCTGACTGTCTGAACCGACGAACCACAGGTCGCTGGCTCGCCGTTCCAACACCCGCATACCGTCTGTTGTGTGGCCAATGAGACGGCAGTGGAAGCCAAATGGCAGCGAAGTAGTGGAGGGAGGGAGGGGAGTGAGATGGCAAGAGCAATTAGTGTGGATTTAAAGACTTACTTAAGATTGCAGTTGGAAAAGCATTCTGCAGTGAAACTTGAACCTGATGTTAGTCAAATCCAAAACTTAGGTCAAGTTTTGCTTCAGTATGAAGTCAAATAATAAGTCTTTGACAACATGGCGACAAAACATTACTGTGATGATTTTTCTTTCCATAAAAAACATGTGATAGCCATAAAATTCTGAAATAAAAATTACTGTTAATGTGCATTAAATATATATTTTCATACATTTTGATGTCTTTCATCAGAGCCCTGAGATGGGATTGGAAAAAAGGTCATGCAGATCCTTTTTCTAAGTAAAACATTTGTATGGCATTTAAAAAAGAGCAAACGTTTTACAAATAATCTTTTTAGTTTCTAAATAAAGTGAAAAGTACCTTAGAAAAATCATCTTTGGGAAAATTTTACTTCACCTGTGCCTGTAACATAGCTAAAAAGGTTACATACTGTCAAATACATTTTTTGTCTGTCTCAATTCATAAACTACCAAGAGAAAATAGAACAGATCAGTGGATATTTCCACACTAGCCTCTGGAGGACTCTGTGGGCCTCTTCTTCAACCTCAGTAAGATTTTAATTGGACACTGACTGTGTATATTTTCCTTTGGTTGCAGCTGTTTGACCAAATGTAGATAAATCACATCTCAGGACACAACCACTAGAAATAGGTCAGCACAAAAATGTGTTCTCATTAAGAAATATATTTTCCTTCACAGTTCAATTTCCAGACAAGAGTCACACGAGTCTTCAGACTCAAGTTAACACTTTATCAAAAAAGAGAAGAATTAACAAAAGGCATTGGCTGGAATTGTGCTTAAAAACAAGACAATTATGTGAACTTACATGACACAGAATATACAAATGTAAAGCAACACTCATTCAAATCAAAGACATGGTCGACCCTCACCACCACCAGAAGGACTGCATGGTCAAAATCAGATAATTATTATCCAAAAGGTCCAAATTCTCATGTGGGCAGATTTTTGGATTTCCCCAGCAGGGCCTTGGAGTTTTTAGGGGTTCGTTTGCTACTTCCCCCATAAGAGCCCAGAGATTCAGATGAACTCTTACATTGCAGAGTTCCAGGCACGATACCCTCGTCCAAGTCGTCCATGTCATCGGACATGATGAAGTGCTGAGGCGTGGCTCTGCCACCCATAAAGCTGGTGTCCAGGTTGAGGCTGGAGGCCAGAGAGGGAAGGCCTGGGTTGTTAACAATGGTGAAACCTGTGAGGATCTCTATCTGCTGCCAGCGATGAAGCCTCTCCCGCAGAGCAGCCGTCACCTCGCCTAGGGCTTGTCTAGGAAAGAGGAGAAGTCAGGTGAATTTAAATCTTAATGTTTGTTCTGTTGGGACTTTTTTAGTAAATAAAAACACTGCTTTTCTAGTTTGTAAAATTATTGTTTTTATTATATCTCAAGCTTACTTTGCAGCCAATATTTTGTGGTCTACATCATCCAGGGAGGAGCTGTGAGCCACATGGAAAGTCCCAAAGAGAGTGTTTCTCTTTTTCTTGATCTTTTCTGCCTGTGAAAAAAATCCCAAACATTATATCCTGCCAGTGCCTTTTTGCACACACTTAAGAGCCTTTTTCCTGGTTATACCAGCAGTACAGTGAGTGATCAATAACATGAAAAGCTTTCCAAGAGACATAATCAAAACTGCTATTAAGCTGTCTTGTATTTTGGCTTTTAATATTCATATTGCTTACAAATGGAAATTAAGCCCAAACGTATCCTGATAAGTTTGATTACGCAGACATTTTTCATTCTCAAATCTTCAGTGACTTTAAAATAAATCCTCTTCAATGATTACTGATAGATTGTCCCATTTTCTAGGCTATAACATTGGCCCTTATGATATAAAATGCTCACCCCTTCTTTGGCCACCAGGAGCTGTCGTTCTGCATTTTGCTTCTTGATGTTGTAGTACTGCACCTCCACCTCATGGGTGAGCTGCAGCCACTTCTGAAGGGACTCTGGTGGTGACCAGCTGCTCCGTGACTCCAGCTCCTTCTCTGCCTTCTTCAGTGCCATACGCACCTGCAAACAACCAACCAGAAATAACAAATAAATGTGTGAAAGATACAAAACCATACACTTACTGATTTTATCAAATAAGTCTTTTGATAAGTAAAAGTGGAGAGGTTATGTGAAGAGCCACATAGCAAAAATAGTAAGATTAACCAAAAAGACATTTCATCTAACTTGTTCTTGTTTCCTTGTTTTAATATCTGTAACCAAGACTGAACTATAAACAGTTTTATGCAGTCAAAATACATAAAAGAGGCATGTATCTGTAAGACTGTCAAGATTTTGGAAACTTTGATACTTTTCTATACTACATGTGTTAAAATGACACAATCCCTTTTACTTTAAGGACCAATAGTATATTAACATAAAAACTTCAAAAAATCTTAAGATCTTCAATCCTATTTTGCAACAAAGATATGCGTAGAGAAGAGTGCACGGTCTAGATTGCTCAAAGAGATTGGCAAAATTTAAGTGCCAAAACACTGCCAATTTCTTGTGAAATGTTGACAGCATGAAGAAGTTTGCCTACAATTTTTCAGTATTTAAAAAAAAAAGTTACCCAACATTGGGTGCTTATGTCTTGTATTTTTGTTTGTTGTAGAAACAGTAATTAATGTTTTTTAAACTACTGTCAGAGTATGACACTGTTATTGTGACAACCCTACTGCTCATTCAAAATACTCCACAGTTTTCACAATGAAGGACTGATCTTAATGTTCGCTCCTGCCAGTACTAAGCGGTGCCTAAAGATCAAATTCAAAGCATCTAACAGCTAAACTGAATCTGAATGCCTTCCAGGTTTCCTATTTATCCATGTGACGGAGGTGTCTGAGTAACATCACTGTGACAGTCCCTCAAATAAATACTCTTTGCTTTGCTTACTTGTGTGGGCTGTGCTATGCCGCTACTGCCAATATTAATGGACAAAGGCTTCAGTGGGTGTATTTATATTATAGCAAGTGTGAGTCTGATAGACCTAAACATACTGTGCAGTTAACACGTTGGAACTTCATGATTCAATCTGCTCTGAATAATGAGGGTAATAAGGACCTTTCCTTTGAATTGAAATTGAACATTTACTTGAGTACTTGATAATACCACTACCTGTTCCAGTTCTTCCTCAGCGTACTTTTGGCGACTCAGTTCGTTCTCTGTGCCCTCTCGTAGCTCCCGCAGGCGTTGGGCCTCCTGTTTGGCTGTGTTGATCTCATCCCTCAGCTTCTGCTCGAGGTTGACCTTCTCCACTTCCACAGTACGGTGCTCCTCCTGGGCGATCTGCAGCCTGGAAACAATGAGAGGAAAGAAACAACAGTTGTTCTTTGGTTTTTATAGGAAAGAAGAAACCAGTGGGTGCTTCATAAGGCCAAGCAGAGAAATGTAGCATAGTAGGAGCCGGTGTCATTATCTGTAGGCAGGCATGATGTGTAAGCAAGTATGTGTGGTATGTAGGACTTGCATCAGTCGTGCATGACCGGAAACAATGGCTAACATGCAGAAAGCTAAGAGAAACGGTCAGCTGCTGGGCGACTCACAATAAACTGACATCAGAAGCAGCAGAGCCAAGAATGAGAACAGCTGCTAGTGTGTAACTTTAGAACAGTACAGTGTAGCTCAATGCCACTGTCGTATCCAGAACCAACATGTTGGTTTGTATGTGGGCTATTTTTAAACTCGCCTCTTAAGAAAAGCCTACTTTTGGAGGAGGGGCTTGTCACCCATGATGTAATTATTTGACACACACATTTTAAGAAAGTGCATCAGCACCACAGACCAAAATTACACTATCACCTTCATGTCTAGACTGTTAGTGTTTGAAGTATGACGTGTATTTAAATGAAATAGATGGGGTAATTTGGTCTGTTAAGCACGTGGGAATAATATGCAGAAGGGGTTTGTAAGAATTGTTCTTTGTTTGATTTTAAACACAAAAAGCTGCAAACTAAAGATCCTTCAGACTTGATGGGGCTGGAAGTAGTTCTACCTCTCCCTCACTAGAGAGAGGCATTCTCCTCCTTTCAGGATAAAGAACAGCAGAGAAGAGCAGAGAAATGAAAGATGAGCCAGAGAGCTTGCTATGGAAAATGTGGGTGGTGGGCAGTCCTGCTAATGCTTTCGACCCTGACCTCTGTCGCTCTTTCACTAAGATTCGAAAGCATTGGCAGAGCTACAGTGCCCAGAGGGAAGTTGCTGAATGCTGTTTCACCTGACCTGCATTGCAGGGCTCTGAGGACGCAGACACGCTGTCTCTGCACACTTTACACAAGAACATAAATCATAATCCTCCATTTTATACACTAACATTTCTACATTTTCTTCACCCCTCTTATTTGTTAACATTGTTCTTGTGGAAAGAGAATTAGCTTATTGATACCTATCATGAGTTTTGTTATTGTCCTTGTCACCAGAGCTATCAAGGCTGTCTGTGATAATGCCACACCCCACTCCAAATGTCAGTGAATAAGCACTAGAGCTGACATGTTAAGCACTCATGCTTTTCACCATCTGCAACCAGTGAGGTGGAGGCTGGGTCAAACAGTACTCGAAAAGGCACCCAGGAAATCCAGCTCCAGGCAGAGCCTCCTCCCACTGTTTCCCAACAAGGGAGCTATGGCTGAGCCAGGCTACTTGATACCGGCACAGGATCTGCTTGAAGGTATGGAAAGAGAGCAGCTGGCAGTAGGGATCAGGAAGAAAGGCATGGCCACAGACAGAGGACATACCTCTCTCTCTCTCTCTCACTCTCTATCTCACTCTCTCTCTCTTTCTCTCAGCTCCAAAACCATGCACCAAGGGAGACAAAAAACCTCTTCGTTCTTATCACACTGACCGCCAATATAACATAATATCCTTTCCTACAGCTACCGTGCCAGGCTTTCAGGGATGTAACGCATCCCTGAAACCTGATACAAGAGTTTAATACTTAACACCAACTCTGTTGTATGTCTGAGAATCACAGTCATGTGCGTGCGGTATGTGTCTTTGGCAGCAGAATAATATGAAGCACCGGTTTTGACTACACATTGTCTTTTTGTTAATGAATACACAAGATTAAACCCCATCTTGTGCATATCTGTGTTATAATAAACAGTCATTTTAAGATCATAGTGCCTTGCGGGACATTTCATACTCTGTGACAAACAACACAATTGCTTTTCTTGCTCTCACGCTGAGCTCATCCACTGGATTTAAATGTGGTTCCACATTACTGAAAAGTAGCAAACCAATTGTTGTGTAGCTCTAAATAAAATGCAACATTTTGGGTTATGAAAGATAATTTAAAGCCTGCAATAGTCAAGGAACTGTGTGTATGACAAGATGACGATGTAGGTTAGACACTGACTGAATAACGTCTGTACTTGTGGCTTTTAAGATGAAAATCCCTGTGGTTCACTCTACAAGAGAGTGAGGTATGAGCAATTAGCTTAGTGAGAAAGATGGTCAGAGCCCACTTCAAAGCTGGCAGTGGAAGGTGTGTTTTCCCAGCTGATCAAAGTATAAAGCTGCAGAAGCAGCACCAGGCTGACCTGGCATTTAATCAAGGGACACATTTGACCTCAATAGTTTGTCCCCAATGACAATCAATCGCTCTTTTGGGCAGATAAAACACTTTCGCTCACTTTCGTAAAGAGCTAAGCCAAACACACAGTAGATTCTATGAAAACTGGGCATATGGGAGCACCACAAAAGATACTGGAGTGTTTCAGAAAGAAGTGTTGCTATCAGAGAAGGAAAAATCTAAGGCTGACAAAATAGCAATGCTAGTTCAGCCAAGGAAATCTAAGTTTTTCTTCATTCCAGTCTATTTGCTGTTCATCAGAGCATGTCAGCTCATGTTACAAACCACTGTCTACAAAACATCCAGTTGAAACAAAGAGCTATTCATGGGTAATAAGGGCCATACACTATACAGAAAGTCTTGATGCAGCTAAGCTAACCTCTCTTTGTTCCACAGGGCAACATCAGGACAGGAATGTAATGCAGTCATGTGGAAACGCCCGTCACTGCTCCTCCTTACTCTGGCAGATCTTTCTTTTTTTTAATCAAATTGTTAAGGCTTACCCAGATGTGGAACCCTTTCATTTGAACCAATCCGTTTTTCAGTAAAGATTGCTTTTTAAAATCACTGGTGCAGGAGGATCATTTAAATATGTTTTCAAAACACAACACACTCCCACTGACAACCAACCGTCACCTTTTCCTAAAACAACCAACCCTATTCTAAGTGAAATGAATTAAATGGTAACTTCATGGAAAAAACAGCAGGTTTAAATACAATTTACAATATGACAGAAATCCACTTTCAATCATTAAAAAGCTACACTATGATGCATTCAGAAAATGCATTCACAGCCTTAGTTAATGCAACATTATGCTAAAAAGCACATTTCCCAGGTTTGCGTCTGCGTCAGTGATATGTTATAATTAGAAATACTTCTTTATAGATGTTAAACACCACATGTTACCTTGTTTTGAATTCATTCACTCTAAAGGCACCATCTACACATCTTGGTGGTGATCTCCCTGATCTTAGAAAAAAATAAAACTCATCCTGTATGAGGTGAAGCCCTGTTGAGTATCCTTTAAAGGAGTAAGAAGACACAGAGCAGCACACTTTAAAGCACATTCCCAGCATTCCATGCTGTATTAACAGGACCAAAATAGTAAGATTTGTGTTATAATCTCAATTTTTTCCCCATGAACCCACAAATAACTGCAAAACACTTTATCATTCAGGCAACAGTAACCTGATATTCAGCAAGAGGAATCACACACAACGGTACTATGTGCACCAACAATATTCACATGCTGTAGTTTACTGGCTTAACTAAAAATGTTCTCTGACTTGTTTCCCGCCATGACAGCTTGATGGCAAAGAGCAAAGGTACCTGTACACAAATCAACTTAACCGGTTCCTCTCACTGGGAGGAAACAGCACCTCAAATAACAAAACTCACTGAGCACCACATTGCTTCATACAGACTCAGGTATCATCTCACTACTTACATCTGTAATACTGACAGCCAAATCACAAAATAAAGTAAGCCTGATATAGAGTCTAATTACTATTACAGCAGCCAAAGCTAAAGGCAACGCTGCATGTTTCACATCATTATTCAGTGCCTTAAAACAGCAACATTTCATGTCTTTATCACAAATACTGCAGCTTCATAGGAGAAGATAACTCATCTGTGTTGAGTGTGAGTGTGTTTTAAAGGAGTGCTTGGAACTGGCCAACTCTGATGCCATCTCCATTCTGCACTGAACACAGTTATGAAGAGCCATGTTTGTTTCTTGCAGTGTTGGGGGTAACATGTTATAAACAAGTTCTAGGGGTATTCTAATTACATTCTCTTCAACCACTTTACAGGGAGGTATCTACCAGCAAAAGGCAAACCTACAGTTGTGCTTGCATGTGTAACTAGCTAGTTCAACTTGCAAGATGACAAAAAAAGACAACATTTACTTTGTGGAGCTATCCCAATGATGCAGATTGTTTTTAGGAAAGGGACAATAACATGATGAAACTTAAGGTTAAAAACCTATCCATCTGCAGTAACAAATGCAGAAACACGCCTATGGAAATTTTCATGCAATAGGTACAGTGCTTAACAAATTTATTAGACCACCTGTCATATTTGTCTCAAAGACCATCCAGCATCCTAAGGTGCTTTAATGTGGACTCTTTCATTTTCAGTGAGCTCTCCACATTTTACCATTTTGAACAGGAATGAGGGATTTCAAACTGAATTCACTCAAATTTGAGCCAGCTCACTGGGCTTCTCTGAGAAGTCAGAAATTAATTATAACATTGAACCACTAAAAATAATTTTTCTCTTCAGGAATGCAAGTAAATAACTATAATTTGACATATTAATCAAGAAATATTAATGTGCTTTACTATTTTTTTTTCAGTTTTTTTGTAAATCAGTCAATTTGAAAATTCATGGTTAACAAAAATATATATATTTTAGCATTAAAAATATCATTTCGGTTACAGAGCTTCTACATATTGGTGAATTAACCACTGCAGAAACATAAAAAATGATTTTGGTTATAACCAATGCTGTTAATTTAGGGCAGCTGTGGCATAAACCTTACTTTGGTTAGGGTTAGGGCGGTCTAATAAATTTGTTAAGCACTGTATATGTGCAATTAAATAAACAGGCCTAAAGCAAATATGCAATTAACACATGCACATCTATAATTGTCTGCAATACTCAGCACTTCAGCACTAAGGTACTTTACCATCCGCCTTATGCACTTTAACAGCAGATGTTCAATTACTTTCTGGTCAGTCTAAAGCAGAGTCACACAGCCACCTAGTTATATTTGGGTCTTTGTATATGCATGTACTGTTTATGTTTTTTGGTGTATTGTCTGGTTTTATGTATACGTCTTATATTTCATTATGTATATGTTTGGTGTACACTTTATTAGCGATGCACCGAAAATTCGGCCGAAAATGGCCCAAAAGTGCATTTTCAGTTTTTCGGCCAAAAGACTTATCGTTGGAACAACAAGGCCGAAACACGACGTTTTGATGACGCAAGCAAAAACCGCGGCCAGCACACGCTTGGATCAGTGGTTCTCAAATAGGGATACGCATATGTGAAGGCACTGGAGGGGGTACGCGAGATTTTAAAATACATGCCGGCTATTTAAGAAAAATAGGGTCCTTCTTTGCACGTCAGGAGCGACATGTTTTTGCGAGTATATTACGAACATTCTTTCATTTTTTCACTGTTTCATTCACTGTTTCATTCACTGTGCCAGCCAAGTTTGTGAGAGGAGGAACTGACTTTTCATTCATTCTATGTCAAATATGATCAATAAGAGTTGTAATATTGCACAGCTGAGGCTCGCAGTGAGAGGAGTTAACTCTCTCCACAGCACACAGACTGGCTCACCTGTTTGTGTTCAAGACTGTTCAGAGGAGTCATTTAGCTGGTTGATCTGGAGCTTTTATAAGTCGTATGTCTGAGGTCAGAGGAGATTGTGTTGGTAAATATTTCACTAAAGTCCCGTTAGTTTTAGAAACAGCTCCAGCTGAGTGAGTTTCGCTCCAACGAGCGCACATAGTGGTGTTGGTGGTGCAGATTTTTAAGGTAGACAGATGAAAAAAAACGTCCTCCTCTCCAACACCGCCTGATGTTTGATATCTCCTCATGTGTTTTTGCCTCTTTTTTTTTTAACCTGGTAGAGAGGGAGACAGGCAGCAGGCAGCCCAACATGTCCACATGAGCGCAAATGCGCTACTTAAATATCCGCAGCAATGTCGCACTGCGAAATGATGTTGCAGGTGTGGAAGCTTGCTTTGACTCGCTACAGGTTCTAAATGTAAATATTTTGTGTAAATAATTTGCATGAAAAAATTGCGTATAGAGTGTAAGGACCTTAAATTTATAAACTGGAGTTAATATTTTGTATGCTCTTAAATTTAATCACCCTAAAACCCCCTGAGTCTCCCCCATGGCAGGATGGTTTGACCCACACTGGCACATGCCTGTCAATCACTATACTCACAACCTCTCCATCCATAAAAAGGTTTATGATTTATTTTTTTGTGAAGAAATGCTGATCTATAACTAAGTTCATGATTTCAGTTTGAGAAGAGAGAAGTCTTTTTTATAACTTGTTTATTATTTACAGGTTTTTAGTTCTTTCTAACTCTATGTTTTTATTTCCAAATTGTTCCAGAGAGCCCACTGCAGCTGAGCAGAGTTTGGCACACTTCTGGGTTTAAAGGCTTTCCAGTCACTGTTTTCAACAGCTACATTAATTTGAATTCCCACATTTAGAGATGAGAAGATGTGCCATGACTTTAGTCATATATTTTTAATATTTAAAATGTATGAAAAAAAAATCTAATATTTGTAATTTGAAAGTGTTTATCAGTTACAAAGTCTGATAAATCAGACGGCTGTAACAGCACTGTTTAATGTCTTTCTTTTTGGCCAAAAAGCTTTGCGCTGTTTAGGGGGTACTTGGCTGAAAAAGTACTTCACGGGGGGTACACGATTGATAAAAGGTTGAGAACCACTGATTTAATGTATACATGATTGCGGTCAAGTTAAACATTTTATTTTGTATTTCATTTTATTTTATATTGTGTATTGTTGGAATGAAGTGCTTAATAAATATTTACATAATTTTGTAATTGATTTATACTTTGAAGCATTAATATTAATTTTTGCAATTGCAGTTGATTTTAGTGAGGTTAGTACACAGTCATAGCCATAAATGCAATGGTACTAATAATTGGCAAAATAATTTCTTCCAGTGTTTCGGTTTCCGGCCTTGGTTTCCCCTTTTTTGGTTTTCGGTTTCGGCCAAGAATTTTCATTTCGGTGCATCGCTACACTTTATATGTATACCACCAACCTGCCAGGGTCTACCAATGGAAATCAGCTTACTGCTGCCACATTTACATAACCATTTTCTTCAATGTGCAATGTCCCCAAAAACAAATGAAAAACTAAATAAATGTGTGTATTTTTTCATTGAGAGCGTCATTTGTAACAATGTTCCTCTGCCCAGTGTGCTGTCATATTGTTAGTAGAATGAAGAGCTGTAGTGGTTCTATTCAAGTCCTGTTATTATGCTGTTGCAGATTATGGCCTATTAACCAGACTGTGCAAAGACAGAGTCAATACATTAATCAGTAAACAAACATGTCAGGTGACATCTGGACAATATAACATGTATATTGAGTTGCAAAAGGGTATAATTTCGGAAAGGCAAAAGCACTCTTGAGGCCAATTTCCTTAGTATGTAATGACGCATCTTAGCAAGTCACTTTGAATCTCAATATTTATTTTTGAGCTTTTTATGCCTAAACTGATAGAGGAGGATGGAGGATGGAGTCAGAAGCAGGGATGAGAGACTGGGGAATGACAGAGCCACGGACAGACTTGAACCCAGGCTGGCTGCATTCTTGAGGTGTGACCTAATAAAGGCACTCCCACTCAGCCAGTTTCTTTTGAAAATACCATTAGCCAACACTGCTTAAACTACAGCCTGGATGTGTTTGTTTAGTAGGACTAATGACTAGAGAAAACATAGCATTTGTGCCATATCTATATCCACAAAACAAAAAGCTTTAGGCATTCATCAAAAAAGGAATGACTTCCACCAAAATTATTTTCACTTTGGGTGTATTCCTTTTTAGAAATTTGAGTGAGATGTAAATCTTAATCAATAATGACAGGGCTTAGGGACCATTTGGTAACAGTTAACTTCAGGGTTAGTTTGCAACTGCTGTGCATTTTTTTCCACCAGCCAACCGTTAAGTAGGGCTGGGTATTGCTAAGAACCTCACGATTCAATTCGATTTCGATTCTTGAGGTTGCGATTCAATTCGATATCAATTCGACATTGATTTAAATGCTTTGATGTTGATTCAGTAAGAAGTGGAAATACACAAATGACCCTGTTGACAATTTTTAATAATTATTTTCATGCCCATGTGAACATATGTGGTAGGTCACCTCACATTTTTTAGCAATGAAACAGCTGAAAATAAAAATTTGCACAATAATAACTTATTTGTGCATAAGGAGTACAAAAGCAAAAAACACGCCAGTTCTGTATAAACACTGAGAAAGTAAAGTGCATGTAAACTTTAATAATATTTCTTTCCTCTTGGAAATTGTGATAAACCTCACATAACATGGTTATGGTTGGTTGTGGTTTGGTCGAGTGCGGCCTCTGTCCATACAATGTGAACCACACGCACAGTGACCCCCACTGGCCAGGAGGTGAATCGATTCAGAGGATTTGCTGAATCGATATTGAATTGAGGGGGGAAATATTGCGATGAATCGATTAATCGATATTTTTACCGACCCCTACTGTTAAGGCAATTCAAGCTTTAGACTAAAACATGAGAGAGCAACACATGGCAACTCAAACTTGGATGGCACTAACTTCTTCTAAAACTACTGTGTACCAACATCATAACAATCCTAACAGAGGTTTGCATCTGCTTCAGCTATTTAGTTTATTAAATGCGAGTCATTAAAGTTAGTTCATGTAGGGTTATTTGTCTAAAGGTTTGCTCAATAAATCACAGCGAGTCTCTCATTACCTAACAGTTTTTCACTTCCTATTTTAGAACAATGTGGCTCTGTATGGACAACCCTGTGAAGGTTATGACTTAAGGTTGAGTTATGACTCTGGGGTTATATATAGGAGTCAAAACCTGCACGTTTAAATTCTTCACAATTAGTCTCCTGTCAGTGATTTTTACTATGTAGAGCAGGGATCCCTTCAGCTGCTTCCTTGGAATCAATGCCTGCTACACCTGGAGCCTACAGATATGAGCTTTTGTGAAATAAGCCTCTAACCTTCAGAGACAATTAGTTCAGGGAGAATTTCTCAAACCAGGGCTTTAGAAAATAATATCAACCCTTGTATAGTTACCAAAACTGTGACAAACAAAGCATCTAGTGTACAGTGTCAGAGCCACATACAGTCAGAGAGTCAGGGTTAAAAAATGGCAACTTATTTCTCCCATTCCGTTCCTGTTCAAGGCTAAATACTAAATAAGGCAACAAGCAGGAGATGTGTGAAGAGTATTTCAATGAACATGCAAAAAATAGTAGAAAGGTTATCAGTCCAAACCTGGCAGATGTCAGTGCATGTGCATTAAGAGGGTTATAAGTTGAAAAATCCCTACAAACTTCCTCTAAGACTGTTTCCCACTTTTTAAAACCATTTAAGATTAGAAAAGTGTTTTATCAATAGTAACATAGCTGTTTGTGTGTGGTTGGTTGGTAGGAAAAATCCTCACTTTTGTTGTAGGTCATGCAGACTCTGCTCAGCTCTCTGCAGGCCCTCCAGATCCTTCATCATCTTCTTCATGTGATCCTTAGAGTAGCGGTTTTGGATGTAGGCAAACCAGCAGCCCCCCATGCCTATGACTATTGACACAACCAGCATAAAGTCCTTGAGATGGTTGTGTCTGTTCACTGAAGGTAAAAGAAAAACAAGGAAGAGCGGTTACAATTCAGCAACAAACATTAAAACCTTAAGACAATCCTACAGGACTCGGGGTGCATTTTAGTTTGGACAGTTTAAAAAAAAAATCAAGATCAGAAAAGAAGCTGTCTAAAATGAGAAAGCCTCAAAAGAATGTGATGCAAAGCCTGTGCTTGAACATAGCCTCATTCTGCAAGTGACACAAATAGAAGAGCCATTAGCACACAGTCAGGTTGTGGTTAGAGGGTGCTGGTGCAAAAGACCACTATCAAGCCAGCTTAACAGCCTATTTCAGTGGTTACCAATGCCAACAAACATGCACAAAAAATAAACAGTGGTAGCTAAGACATTAAATACACATGCAGAGCTTCGAATCAGATCCTAGCTGACATTCCTCTAAAGTGTCAGTATGCTCTCATATTGTCATTGTGAGGGATTCAGAGCTATAAAAGTCACAGCAGCTTGAAAGCAGCTATCCCATTTGTAAAAAGCCTAAGCTCAGATGCAGATCAACTCTTTAAGTGTGGAGGACTTTCACAGAGGCCATCTTAAAATAGAAGTTTGGGTTTAATGAAGTCCATTTGACATCTGATGAGTCAGAAGAGCACTGTCATGCAGCAGATCCCTGCCTTTATTTTTGCCTTGCAAGCTACAAGATAAGAGGCATGTTTTTCTTGCAAAACCTGCAAATGGGTGAGCGGGAAAGAGGTGTCAAAAACATTACTTCTACTTCCTGGAGTGAGACAAAAAGGAAGTTTAATTAGGAGCAAAACAAAACAGTATAGGTTTGTTTCTCTTAAGATTTTATCAGGTTATGCCACTGTTCTTTACTAACACATTTCTATACCACTGGCTACTATCGACAAAGAGCCAAGTCAAATAACTCCCTGTATTTAAAAGGTTCTGCACTGCACATACCTCTTTTCACATGGACCCTGTCTGTGTATGGTAAAAGGCTCAATACCAAGACTGTTGCTTTTGCTAAATGATCTTTCAGAAGTACAGTGTATATTCACAGAGACTTTGCTTATAAAGTCCAGTGCAAACAGGGTTTATCAGAGTCAAGGAAGTTCGGCCAGCCATGCCTGCTATTGTGTAAAAGAATGTACCAGAAGTATGAAAATAAGACTCTAAACTGTAAGCCACTGCTTGTGTTTTATTTCTCTATCCACTTAATATACGAGTAAAATAAGAGGGCTTTCTGGGCTATGACTTTCTCAAGTCCCAGTTTTACAACCAAGACCGCAACTTTTCAAAAGAGGGTCACAATTAAAAGAAATCTCTGTGTGCTCAGTTTCTCTTGGGCCTACATTGTTTTTGAACAAAGGAAACACTTTGCATTATCTCTTGGATGGAGTAAAATAATTTCCCAATGCTTACAACACTATCTGTCTCAAACAGGAAACACAGTTTGCCTTCTGTCATCTGCAGAGTCGACTCTTTGTCATATGCTGCAAACATACTGTAAACATTCACAGCTTCTCAGAAATACCACCAAGAGGGCACAAAGGGAGAGTTAATTAACCACTAAAGGGGAAATGACCGAGCTCAATTGTGCTTGGGTACATCATTACACAACTGTCCACTGCATTAAATCAACCTATTGTGAGATGTGTCTTAAAGAGCTGCTGCTACAAATAGGCAATCTGACTACTAGTGGGACCCCCTGGCTTTGAGAGGCTGTCAAATCCAGACAACGCTCGGTAGTGTCTTCCTTTGGTATGACTCTAACAAAACACATCTACAATGACACATGCCAGACACAGACTGCTACATACTTCTTCTTTTCTAAGCAAATTCCAGATTTCTATGAAGGTTAAATATTTCTTCTGCAAAGGACTTAATGTGACTACCCTCACCAGCAGTTTTCACTGATTGCCTTGGGGTTTTTTTGACTTATCAAATTAAAAATATAATAGGATATAGGATAATAGAACAGGATGTATGGAGTATCCGCAAAGAAACACTGAACACCATAAGAAGTATATTTATTAAGAGGAACCAATAAAATATGCAGGTTTGGATGTGAAAACTTAATTGGACCATGAGACATCACTGGCTCTCTCCTCTGCTCTCAATCGGTCTGTAGCAGACACAAACTCTACCATGTGAATTTTAATGAGATGATAAAGGACCTTAAAATGTTTTCTGCAGAATGGTAGCAAATGGGCACTGAAATACAAACAAAATTCTGTACCTATCAGCATATCTGTACCTAGCTGTTGGTTTGTTTTTTGTTTTGTTTTTCTTTACAGTGTAACCTCTGAAGCAATGAGAAAATAACATGTAGTACCCAACACTTTTATTTATCGACCAACGCTCCTCTCACTACCTGGATTGCCCACTGCTGCATGCATCTGTCTCTGTTTCCCTCTTCTGTGTGCTTGCTCCTTCACTCCCTCTCATTTTACTTGATAAGTCCCTGAATCTGCAACTATCTGACCAACACGAATTTGGAAACGTGAATGCATATCGAACAACTGGCTTAATGCCATCAGCTCTAAAAGACACAAATGCTTGGTATATCTGGCAACCATTTGAGCACTTTAATTTCCTGTAAGACTGCTCTCTGTGATTGATACACTAGTGGAGAATGTCATTTTTTCTCTGTACTCTTGGCCTGTTGCAGTACAGGCTGATACGTGTGTGCCTCATCCTTTTCTGTCTGGACTGTTTAGAAACGCTTCACATCATTAATGAGACTCATCCACAGGCTGCTTCCCCTCCCCTGAAATAACAGTGCATTTTTAATGACATGTTTACAGCTTACACTTTTACCCCAAGAAGGAAATTCAGTTTACTCATGTCAAAAAAAAAAGAAAGAAAACTGACTGAAGTCACTAACTGGGTTTGGTTTGGAAAAAAAAAAAAAAAAAAATGGAAATTCAACTCTAGGCCATGTGGTCCAGCCCTATCTAACTGTCAACTGTCAAACTACAATAAAGCTTTTGTTCTTTTTTTTAAGGAAATTCAATCTGGCAGTCATCCTGGAAGATAATTTTTCAAATGTCGCCTCATTCTATGCAAAACATTTAAAAAGTCTTTGCAAAAGCAGCGACAGCTGAATCACAACCCATTCATTCTTATTTTGCAAAACCCTTTTGAGAATGAAACAGAGACAAACCTGGAGGATTACAATCTGCAGCTACAGAGCTGTAGCAGAGCAGTGATAGTGGAGACAGAGAGGATGAGTGGTATGTTTATTTGTCTCAGCACGCAGAGGGGAGTGTCTGGAATACAGAGCAGTGTGCTCTAACCGTGGCCCCCCCCACTCGATCTTTGAAACTATTTCAAAAGGAGAGGTTCTCCTTATAAATGTGTTTGATGACTACAGTGAGTAAATAAACGAGTCAGTAAGTAGATGAGTAAGTGGCTAATGTGTACAAACAAAACCAAACTAAACATACCATTAGAAAAAGCTGATGAAAAATGAGAGCAGGATGTTGGTTAAGGTGGTGGGCTATTAAGAAGAACTCAAAACCTCCCACAAAGTATAAGAGAGAGAAAAAAAACTTCAGTTCATGAGAACTAAGTCTGTTTTTATAAGTGGGCCTGATATGATGACTCACTTATCTGGAAATCCTTTCAAGTTCTTCTAATTTGCCGTTTTGTGACTGGGAACTGGTTTGGTGAAAGATTTGGGTGAGCCATTAACTACAAACGCATTTACAGAGAGAGCACTCCCTTTGTCAGAAACAGCTTAAGTTTTTATGGAGCATTTAGCTGTCAAAGAGCCAGAATATTTCAAAATTGGATTTGATAATTCTTGCAAACAGAACAGTATCTTAATATAAAAGAAGTGAGAAAAAATCATTGCCCTGTTACAACACCTGCATAATTTCTACAGAATTCTGTTGAAATTCTTCCAGAAATGATGTCTTTAAAAAGGTATGAATGAAAATGTTCTTCACATACCTTCAGGGTTTCAAGAACAGTGCAACAGACAACTGATGTTTTATGAATGACAGCGTGAACCTGAGCTGCAAAAGGATATTTAAAAAAAGTTGAGAAGAAAGTCACATACTCAGAGGCGCTCCGAATAATACAGTATCCAAAGCTTTGAGCTGCAACTTTTGCACATGGCTTCTGTCCAGAATCTTCAGAATAGTGTGCATCAGAGTTGTGTTCTTTATGGCGAGCCTGAGGGAGAACAGACTCACAATCACTTTGGGTAGATGGAAGAGAAAGGGGTGAAATCTACTGAAAGCTATGAGTAACACAGCCCATTAACAAATGTCTAACTAACAAACAGGATCTAAAACACTGATGCTTATTTTACAAACTAATAGGGGTGAAACGGTATAGAAAAATTTTGGTTCGGTACGTACCTCGGTTTTGAAGTCACGGTTCGGTACGTTTTCAGTAAGGTGATGGAAGCGAATAAATAAAATCTAATTTTAATTTAAAAATTTTAATTAAATTGGATTAAAATAAATAGGCTGAATAAATAAAATTTAAATAAAATTTAAATTTTAAATAACACTGCGACCTCCTTCCAAAAGTTCTTCATTGATTGAAAACATTACTAAATAAATACATGTTTGAAATACTAGGTTATTTTCATTGATATATTGACGTATTTATACCCATTCTTTAAACACCAAAATTTCCCAATCAACTTGAATGCATTATCACACAACCGCAAGTTAGGTTGTTAAGTATGATAATTAGTGTCTATCCTGCCGATTTCAACACGGACTTCAGCACTGCATTACTTTTTTAACCAATGGGACCTACTACAAAGTTTGGGAGAACTTTTCACAGCCCATCTTGGCGGATACAGATGTTACAGCTGTGTGAAATCTGAGGGTAACTTTGCCTATGACGCAGCTGCAGAGTCTCACTTTCACAGAATCTCACTCCTCCGAGGCTGACTGTTAAAGGTAAAATTGCTTTGATTCACAGAGCCAGACCACCGCTGTTATAATAAAAACTATGTTAAAGAATAGGAAATTCATAACTGGCTGGCTCCTCCTCTTTACAGTGACTTTTTTGTTTGAGCCATTTCAAATGCTTTGATTGGTCCACTGGATGATGTGCTGTAAGCGACACAGCTGCAGAATAATGTCAGAGGTAATGTTGTTGTCTTTGTCCACTGTCGTATTTTAGGACAACAGGACACTTTTAACTGGGAATATTAAGGCTGTTGCTGTCATTTGCTGTGGTTGTGTTGTTGCAATGACAGTGTGACGGTGAGTTGTTCTCTGGTTTTCCATCTGTATTTGAGCTTGGCTCCACATGTATTTGTTCGGTCCACGTCTGTATTGTACCGAGAGGACCGTATCGAATCTGTACGGTACGAATACACGTACCTTTACACCCCTATAAACTAATATTTAATCACTTAACAAATCTTCAGATACAATCCTTTTTAAAGCAAAATAAATAAATGGCATGGATAAAACAAGAGGAAAAGTCTCTCTGATGTAAACATGGAATGTTATAACTGTGAAAATTAGGAATACAAGTCATTTTTAAATGCTAACACTATTAAATTTGAATTTCAATCATTTGTAGATTAATTAATTAATTCATCCCTTTATTATGCATCACTGTTGTCATGAGTTTACTTATGTTAAGATACATATGACAAATTTAAAAGAAGTTGTAATATCCCTTACCTTGGCATGGCACTGCCATTTAAATTCATCTTGGGAAACGCCTCCACATACTGCGGGAGTTCCACATATGAGATCAGCCACTCTACCACCTCATCCACCGTCCAGTTATACACTGAAAGAAAGAAACAACAAAAGACAGGACTCATCAGTTCTCATTTATCTTACACCTACATAAATCAGCATTAAGTAGGCTTAAGGAATGTGGTATATTTTTATCAAGAACTCTGAGGTCAGAAAGTATAGTAAGTATTTGCCTCTAGGAGCCTGAGTCACCGTCACCGGGGTACAGTATGTGGGGTTATATAAGGGAGCAAATCCTCGAACAATAAAAAGGAACTAACTTTCAGGAAAGCAAGGCTCCTAACCCTTTAAAACACATATGGCCCTTTTCCACCAGCCCGTCTTAGCCCTACTCTACTCAACTTGACTCGACTCAGTTTGTGTTGCGTTTCCACGTGCGTGGTACCTCGTACCAGATACTATTTTTTAGTACCTGCTCTGCTCTACTCTGGTTCCAAGCAAGCTGAGCCGATACTATAAGTTGACGTCGACCGACTACCGGCCACTGATTGGTCATTGGTGTTTGTGTCGCGTACAAAATGACATGAACGCAGTTTCGCGCAGCTGTGTTATGACGACCCCGCCCACCGTGAGTAGGTACTAGGGTTGGTGGAAAAGGTACCCAAACCGAGTAGAGTCAAGCAGAGTAGAGCCGAGTCAAGTCGAGTAGGGCTGGAACTGTGTAGTGGAAAAGCGCCAACAGATTAGCTCCAAACAACTGTTAACAAGAATGCCAACATGTACTTTTAAAAACAACCTTGCAGGAAATTATCTATTAAAGTAAAAAACCGAGAGGCCAATGTGCAGTTTTTTATGTGCTGAATAACAGACAGAAAGCAAAAAGCTGGAGAGAAAAAAACGGAGATGTCTGCAGTACAAGCCATCTGGATCATCCTGAGGGAAGTTAGCAAGTGAATACAGATGTCTATGGCCAAGTGTGAGAATTACCTGAGTCTCAGGTAGGGCTGCTCATTTATGAATAAATTAAATACTGATTATTTCTTCTGATAACTACACACAATTAAGGCCTTTGCACAGAGTCCTTTCTTTTGGTCCAAAATTGTGGATGTTAAAAAAGAAAAATGACTGCATGTTTCTCCAATTGTGTTTACAAACTGACACCGAAAGGTTCATCCATCATTATCTTTTTTTTGGGAATAGGTTTGATTTTTTTTGTGTTTTTTGGAATCCATCCAAGTCATTTGAATGGGTGACTGATGATCCAGAACAGTGAATGCTGCTCCCTTCTCACACACTTTACCATTCTAAACCCTCTGAAAAGTAAGTGATAAATGAAAATGAATTTGTGAAAAAGTATGAATCTAAAAAAATTATCAATATTAATTAACAATGTTTTTTCAATTTGGCAGTGATGTGCTCTTGTGTCCAAATTTAGTAACCATCAATAAAACGTTTGCCACACAAGACAAAACTTAGAGACACAATGATCCAACATGGCAAGTGGCACAATTTTATATTGTTTTCATGACGACTGGAAACCGAAAATCATATTTGAACTTGATTTTTAGATTAGTTGCCAAGCCCTAATCCAAAGTAGTGTTCACTTGTATGAGTGATTTCTACTCCATGAGTTTCAGTGTCTTCAAAATGTTCGAACAAAGTTTACATTGTATTATGTTGAAAAAAAAAAAAAACAACAACAACAAAAAAACAATGTAAATCCCATTAAATAAAGATAACAGGTAGCACTAACCTCATCAATACTGTTAATTTAAAAAGTTACAACAGAGAGGAGAAAAGTCTGTTGCTATTCCAACCCCTGTTTAATGGCACTGTGTCAAAGCTTTACAAATCAGGAAATCTGCAGGGTTGTCCCTGCACAGGCAGAGCAAACTGTAAGCTTAAATCCTCAAGAAGAAATTCTGGGGTGACTCTTATGCAAAATCCATTTCAATGAAGGTAAGATCAGATGGTGATTCTGTGTGCGTGAGGAGGGCAATCAGTAAATGCCCAACCTAATCATATTTTAATTCAGTTTGTACTTGAATGTTTAAGTTTGGTTGGTGCCTTTGTTGTTCTTTTCTTTTTGTCTGATAGTTTTTTTTAAATTTCATATTTAGTTATCTTATATTCAATGTCTTTTAACAGTCCTTATGTTAAAAAAAATTCTAATTCCAACTTGGTACAACATTTTGCAATTGGTGCCTTTATGTATAAATGGTGCTCTATAAATAGCTACCTTGCCGTGCCTTGCCCACTGTAATAACAGGGTATTGAAAATATGCTCCCAAGCTCCTTGCAGACAGTGTATGCTCACTGTGTTAATATGTTGCTCTCTTGGAAGAAAAAAAAAAAAACACCAGTTTTCTGGCTCCAAACCTCCAGAGCCTTGTCAAGAAACTGCAATGCAGGGTTAGTCAGTTTTCAGGGCAAACCAAAAAAAATGAAGAGGGGCAGCTGGGGGAAATGGTGTTAGAAGAAACGAGTGCCAGATACACATTAAAAGTGCTCTCAGGGAGTACACAATAGCATAGCTGAACAGATAGTCAGAAGGAGGTGAGAACATGTTGGGTGAATTTGTGATGACGGATTCAATGATATCTTGTCTACCACTGTGTGAAGCAGGAAAGCACAGCACTCTGCCACATGCCCGCTGATAAAACCACTTTGGTGGTTGAGTAACAGGTTCAAGGAGGGGTAATTTGTGCAACTGACTTGGTCACAGGGAAATGTAGTAAATAACTTGGCCATTGAAACACTAAAGTCCAGTCTGATAATCAAAATCACAAATAAAACGTTAAGTATCAGTCAAATATCAAACTGGCAAAGTGTATCACTGTGAAACATGCCATGCAAAACAGTATCACAATCTAACACTCAGTCAAAAAAAACACAGAAAACTAAAAGAAAGGTCTGTTTGTTCAGTCGCTGCAGGCCTTCAGGGGAAACAAAGTTGTCTCAGAGCTGTACCTTCAGAGCCCTTCCATGCGTTCCACAAGTCCTCCACACTGATAAACTGGTCATCCCCGTGGAAGCTGTTATGCTTGGCTTTGGGGTCATGGTAGTTTAAATCTTCTCGCAGGAACTGTAGGATGACAAGGACATTTGGTATGGTTACAAAAAAATCACTCTAAAGGTTACCTCACAAAAGCAGGCCTCTTATCTCACATTTTTGGTTAGAAAACCACATTTGCAGCTTCTTTACAGACTCAGCATGGAACAGTCTTTCCATTGATACATTGCGTGTCTCATTCTGGTTGCTAACTTCAATCAGTAATTATTTTTACAGCTTTATAAAAGCAGACAATCTAAACAATGCAGAAAGTGAATCCCAGTGGGGCTTTACTGTTTAAACGTGGGAATGGAGAAGAACCTTTTTCTAAACCCTGACAAAATTTAATTTTAAGGGTTTTTTTGTCAGCACTGTGACCTGTTTTCCTCCTTCTGTCTTCACGAATCTTTAAAGAATGAAAATGCATTCCCTTAGGCTAATTTGAGTATTTTCTTCACAAAAAGTCAGGAAGCATGAAAAGCTACACAGTAAACATCTCAACAAAGCGTGCTGTGATTATTTTCAAAAACTATTAAATGGTCTTGAGCAGAACAAAACCTCTACTGTGGCAATAAAAAAAGACAACAGGGGTAAGAGAACGAAACAGATCTGCATTGTGACACTCAAACTTACATGCATCTTTGAAAAGAAGATTATCTATGCAGAAGGATAGTACCAGATCTATAAGGTGTCATACTATTGTCTAGTACAGGGGTCAGGAACCTTTTTGGTTGAAAGAGCCATTTTTGCCTGTACCCTCTTCCAGAAAATCTTTGAAGAGTCACAAAATAGATGAGCACAAAACTCCTGCTACAAATGTCATTTGTGACAAGACCTTTGTTCCCAAGACAGGAAATCGGCCGTATGCACTTCGCCATAGAGGCACGATATGACGCATATTTAAGTTGATAAAATAGGCCTGTTTGTAAAAATGAAGTTAGAAATGAATGAAAGAGCTACATTTTTTTGGATAAATATACAAAATTATCTCAATGTAGCATTACAAAAAATATTCTTCTAATGTTAAAAAAAAAGAAGTTTCCTTTAAATTTGGTACAGCTGCAGAGAGCCACTTGGGAGGGGCAAAAGAGCTGCATGCGGCTCCGGAGCAGCGGGTTCCCAACCCCCGGTCTAGTACATAGTTTTAATTTAATTTTCTGCTGCTGCTTGTTGCCTATATCATACTATACTCCTGCTCTCAAGGATGCTGGTTGCAATACACCATCTCATCAACAATAATTCTTCGTAAATGAAGCTCGTCTGCTATAATTACAGAATACCAACTGTTATTTCAAAGGCCAGTGATACTATTTGGGTGTCATTAGGTCATAATCATGCAATTAAAGAAAATGGGAACCCTAACATTAGTGGTATCATTATTGTTGAGTACTGGTTTAACTGGTAACACTCCTCAGTAAGAGAAACAAGTGACAGGAGGATGAGGGCAGAGCGACTCCCGGGTTGTAAGTATGTCTCACAACAATCACTAGAAGCTGAGAACTCAACTGCTGTACTGTAGCTAGCAGATGTGCACAATCCACAAAGTGAAAAACAGTGTGTGCTATAACAGCAACAGAACTGCACAGAAACAGCACTTTGTGGACTTTGCTGAACACAATGTAAATCCTCCCATTAGGGAATTACGAAAACTAGACTGCTGCTAATATACCAGGGCTATTTATGTTGCACCTTTTATGGTACAAAAAATTGCAACTAGCACTGTCTAAACTGCACCAATACATTTACAACATACAGAGTTCTGCAAAAGCCCAATTTTGCAAACCAGCGTCCGCCAGCACCTGCACTAGAGAGCTCAGTACCCAGAGCCAACCGATTGCCTGCAATTTACTCCATTTAATACCCGAATTAGTCCTGACCTGTGAATAATAGAGCACAAACCCAGAAAATATTCTATAATTATATTTTCCACCCCTAGCTGAACATTTTTTTGTGTATCTGACCCTGTTAAGGTCTGTACTATCTGATTGAAACAACTCTCTTTGCTTGCTGCAGGTTATTTAAAAACAACTAAAGATATGGGTTATTTAAGGCTCTAATCTCATTTGTTACTATTCATTTTATAACAGAGAACAAAGTAACTGTGTCACTAAGACACTGGTATTGAAAAGCATCAGAGTATTGAGATTTTAAACAACCTTACTATGCTGTGTCAAAAGGTGGACTTCCAAAACAAATCAAACACAAACAGGATCAAACTAAACAGAGTCATAGCACCCCATAATTTTATTAAGTTCTGACAATATCCTTGGCTTTCCTTAAAATTTAAATACACAGCAATGCTTAAGAAAGAAATATGATCAGCATGCTTAGGCTTAAGTTTAAAAAAAAATCTCAAAACAACATAATATGTCATTTTTGCAGTGAAATCCAAACAAATAAAATGGGCTAACAGCTTAAATACATAGGGGCCTACATCTCTGTGTGATTTATATTTTGGTAACTTTGGTTAAACTGCGACTCTTTGCCTCCGTTTGAGTGGTACTGGTCAACTAATGGTCAAAGTAACCACTCTCCTGTTTGCCCACCATCATGTAGGCTACTTAGACAACAGGTTTAAAAAGAAAAAAAAAACCTACACATGTTTTTACTCCCACAAAAGCCAACTCATACAACACCAGTGGAAGACAGTAAGAAGTCATGAAGCCTTTCTTTCTTGATAGATTGGTGTGGGAGGATTTCACTACAGGGAGAAGAGACAGTCTGCGCTCCAGGTGAAAAATCACTCTCCTGTAAATATATATATGGGAATATAAGGAAGACCTTCATAATGTAGCCAAGGCCTGATGCTTCATCTTAAAAGCCAGATGCAGACTTTGATCTGGGTCATAAAGAAATCAATTATTCTTGTTATTTAACCACTGCGTGATAACAGGAAGCAGGGCTACTGTGTTGAAGAACTCTAAATTGTTTTGAGCTTTCCATTTCAAGGCTCAGAGCCACCCCAGATGTAAGTGCTCACTGTACTGCACTTGATTCTCAGCGTTGAGGGTATGTACATGAAAGTGCTGCTTCTAAAGGGCAGAGTAGCAACAATGATGAGGCTGCCTGATTTGGTCAGGACTATAACACATGCCATAGTCTGAATCAAACTGACATGTGGCTCCAGAAGAGGCCTCCTCATGGCTTCTATGTGTAGTTTAGACTAGAGCTCAAGATGTAAGCTAAATGGGCCATATGTGGCATCTTAAAAGCATAGCTAATGTCTGAGAAGCAACAAACTTGACTTCGGGTGAGCATTATAGTGCTGTGGAAGGAGATAAGCTGGAATTGCTTGTAACGTGCTTTAATCATATTTCACTGTATTGAAAAAAAAACAGCTTCAGACAGTTATTAACAAATCTCAAATGAAAGAAAACCAATTAGCTTGATTAATCCTTTACTGCATTTTTATGAATGGCACCACTTCCATGCCTGCAACATTTATCCCACTGACAACCAGACTTCATGTGAACTAGGTTAATTATTAGTCAAAATCTTCACTCTAAAGGGCTCTGAAGCATAGCGAGGACAAATCCTCTAGTTAGACTAAGCTAAGATCATTATAAGGCTATGATTATCTGACTGTCTAAACAGCAAATCCTTTGACACGACAGATGATAGAGGATTAAGATAATGATACCTGTAAACCTCTTTAGAACGAATCAAGACCACTACAGTGACTATACAGCCAGTAAAAACAACACATCCAATGTTTTGGTGTGTTTCAGCATGATGAAGTATTTAGACTGGTACTTACACCGTCCGTCTCTACCACGTCTACGTTGCCGTTTGCATCATCATCCATCTGCTTGTGGATACTACGTATAGCCTCGAAGCTGAGGATGGCATTCTCGTCTTTGCATAGTGGCTCATCGATGCGACAAAAAACATCTGGTGAAGAGAAAGAATCATATTAAGACAGTAATAAAGGGATGCTTCAACACATGTGGGTCATCACAGATTCAACAAGTTATATTCACAGTAATACCACATTACTACAACTGAATAAAATGGGAACTGACGTATATTGTGTACAGAGAGGATATCAAATGTGGTAACTTATGGATAAAGAAAAAGAGTAGGTAGTTTTGCTAAGTACAGAGCAAGTACAACATTCACAGCCAAATAAATGCATTTATAGACCGCTTATGTTTCAGATTAGTTTGCTTAATTCTCAACCACTACTGGATAATCTAACAATTACTACTTTATTTTAGAATAGTACTTGCTTTTTAACAACAAACCTTGGATAAAATGAAACAAATCACCTTCTCTTGGAGGTTTGATGAAATGCAGGATAGTGGAATTTATGTATTTTCCCTGAATGCCCTATTTTAAAATGCATTTAATCAATTCATATACACCTGCACATAAACATATGTGTAGTTTTTTTGAATGGGAATAGGACTGAACAATACTGGAAAAAGAAACATTGTGACAGGTTTCATCATTCACCACAAATCATTCTGTGTGATTTCAAATAAAATGGGGGAAAACACAGCAAAGAGACAAAAAACTGTATTTCAGTGTTGAGCGAAATGTCTATGCTGATATACTAAGTATCATTAATTCCTGGTCATTTTGAGACCAGCTTAGTTTACAGCCTGCTATGCATTAATGTTTTGGTCTGCTTACAGTGATGCAACCCCAAACAGCAATATCATTGCCCATTAAGTTTTCCATTCCAGACATCTTTACATATCAATCTGGCAATCATTCCCCTGCCTTACTCCATTAGTCATGACAAGCAACAGCTGTGTTGCCACAATGTGAAATTATATTTTAAATATTCTTTTGAAAGTTTTCTTCCAGTCCTTTAGTTGCTCTGCCATGACACTGAGGATTTTAGTAATTGGAAATAAGTATTTTTTTAATGGAATTCAAACCTGCAATTTTAGCTGAACTCCAGGAAGGTGATTATGTCACTCAAGCATTCTCAATCTAAATGCTTTAGTATATTTCCTAACACACAATGTTCTTGGCCTCTGCCCTTTTATGCACTTTGCAGAAAAGTCAGAATGCAAAGTCCCAGTTGGACTGCTCTCATTCAACCTCTCTGTAATGCTTAGACTACCAAACAGAAGAATGCCTTGGCTTAAGACAGACTTGTTTATGTAAAACCTTTGAGTCAATGTGGGGATGTTACCAAGAAGCCAGATACCATAAATGTTAGACATACAGTGACATCAAAAGCAGGTCAAAGCACAAGGTAAACTGCCTAAATAAATACTTGGTTTCACCTTTTAAGAAACCCATCACCAATTTTACTTTTAGATATTAGGGCTAATAATAATGCTTACCTCTATTTGTGTTTAGCTATTTGACATGTAAGGATTTCAGTTTGTAGGGCTCCATGATTAATGGCAGATACATCATACATTCAGGTCGGATGTTGAATGTAATGCAATTTAGTACAAGTTAGCTGTCTGCCCCCTGTGTTCCCTCTCCTTCCTGAGGGATTAGAGATCCTCTGCCACAGATCACAGATAACATAGACACTCCCACAGAGAGGATGTTATGCATGTACTGCAGACACTTTAGTTGTGAGAAAGGGCATGGCAGAATACCTGTGACAACAGCAAGCTTAAATGGGAATTTTCATTCAAAGCAGCATGGTTGTGTTAAGGACATACAGGCATAGTCCTTGAATTCTTCTTTAGTGTATTTCATTCACTTCCTTTGAATTCTCTCTTATGTAACCAGAGAGTTCTCTGTGATGCTGCTGTTAGCCTTGATACGTGTGAGTTTGAAATTTCAAATTTCAGTGATGTTTAATTAAGCCATATAAGAGGCTTCATTCAAGCACAGTATGCTGTCCTGTATTAGTTATTGCATTACAACCACAAAACAGGAAGAGGTGGGAAAGGGTTATGGCTCACTTGCCAACTTGAAAAACGGCTCACACTTCCTTTGTTTGGTTTTTACAAACAATAAGAGCCACCTACATAAAACTTTAACAGATCATTCCTAGTGACAGCCACTAAGTTTTGCAGAATAAAATGCTTGTTTCTGTTGTACTCATGTTCATTGTAAATTATACTCTCTGTTTTGGATGCCTGAATGATCCTCCACATAAAATGTAACTTCTTTCATAAATGGCTGAGCTTAGATTCATCACTATTGTTAATGTTTTATTGTTAATTATTGTCACCCGCGCACAACTGCTAAATCAACTGCTGGGATTCGGTTTGTCTTGCACTGACATTTACAGCATAATTTCCCCTCCCACTGATCAATGCATCATACCAATCCACATTTTTTCATTCCTAGAACCACATGTCCTGACAGGTTTGCTTACCAGCTAGAGGTAAAAAAAAAAAAAAAAACACAGGGTGAAACAAACTAATCACTACAACTGTTTCCATGAGTGTCTGTAAATGGTTCTGTAGGAGGACAATGAGCCTTATGTTTCTTTACCTGAAACCACTACACCAGAAGTAGGAAGACTGGTGACAAAGCATGAACTTCCGGGTGGTACAAAGTTAATTTTTGAACCGTACTATGCAAGCACTCAGCTGGAGAGAACCTGCAAAGCCACATACCTAGCATGTGCTTATTCTCACTCAGTCTCAATCACTGTGTAAAACAAAGAATGATGGTTACCCTAGTGAAAGTCTACCACCTGGAACACTCTCATCCACCCAAAACTGGACCTCTCTCTCATTTGGCTTGCAAACCTCCGGAGACACTAGATAAGATATTTACATACCAGTCAGCCTGCCTGCCTTTTTTTAAGAGCTCATGTTACGCAAGTCATTCTGTATTGCCTGCATGTGGACGAAGCACACACTCGATAACTTTGTCACTTTATTACTGTAGCACTTACTATGTCCTATCAGCATTCAGAATACCTCTCAAGCTTTGAAAGTCACTGTCAGGAATATTTTCCCACACTCTGGCCTCTTGGGGCATGTGACACATTTTAGGAAAATGTGCTTTGGATGCAAAAAGGTGGATGAGGAACTTGTCTCAGCAGTTCTCATTCAACCAGACACTTCAGCATCTTTTTTTAACTAATGTTCACAAACAAGTTGGTAGTATTGGGTGTTTGCCCATTTTTTGCTTTTCTTGCACTAATGGCCTTAGTGAAATAAAATCTGAGTCAAACAAAATCTTAACATGCTCACACTTATCCCTGGTAAGAATAAGCAGAAATTAAGGTTCATGGTCTACACTGCATTTTGTAGTCTATCAAGATACACTTTGTAGATGCAGCCAATTTCACTGATGTGAAATCTCTTCATGGATTTAAACAGATTTCCCAGTGATTTAGAACCTCATCTCATAAAGTTTTTACATCTTCACAAAATCAGCTTTTTTGAATCAATTGACATATTTAACTTGAAATGAAATCCCATATTTAAAAGTAAAACACAGGCTATTTATTACCATGCAATAAGGTACCGCATGAGTATGCTGTTATGAGACGCACACACAACCTCTAACACATAAGCCCCATCATTATGGTTGCATGGTTGAGAATCTGAGGGCACATGCATTGTAAAACAAGAAAAAGGGGCTGAGAGGTGTAAGACAATGTCAAAACATTTTAGCATTGCAACTTAATGTATTTCGACACACTGTATTTTATTGTCTATTGTGACATAACATGTATACAGACATGCTTATTTAAATACTGATGCTAATTCCTTTGCTCATGCTGCACAAAAGTAGTGCTATGATGTTGCTTTTTCCATGAGTTTTTAAAAAACCCCACTGTTTTTGCTACATAAGAAGTTAATTCCATCTGAGTACAATCAGGTTAACATGTTATGTTCTTTCTACATTGGACAAAAACGACAATGCTTTTAGAATCACAATATATCTTCTTGTATATCACTATTTCCTACACAGGTATATCTGCAGAGCAGATTGTTTTTTCTTCTGTATTTTTAAGTTTGTATACAAGCACCAAATATGCATACAAAAGATATCCACTTGCATATTTCTTCTGTAAATGCACTGACTGAGGTGTAATGTCTCATGTTAAGAATGAGGCTTTATATAATTCTTGCTGCTAATACCTGTACTCCTGCACTCAAGGATGATGGTTGTGATGCCCTACCTCACCTGTTTTGATTGCAGATTATAAAGGAACTATTTCAAAAGGTGAGTGATGTCATTTAAGTGTAATTGTACAATGTAATGCTTAAGAATACTGTCAAAAGAGCAGAAACAAAAATAAAGATATATATATAAATGTTCACAATAAGGCTGGTTGGGATGGTCCCCCCTACTGTCTAGGTGATATGTCTTTCCATGGATTTGCTATTCTAATCTCTGTATGTGACACATATACATGCCAGAAAGGGCAATAAACTAATTTAATAATGGCATAATATAAACTATGCACTGTGTATTAAATAATGCAGTGAGACATTTGACGTTGAAGTTTTTTCTTGAGAATGTAAGAGTGACTTAAAATGTTGGAGATCATGGTAACAACTCTGAAACAAAGTAGTGATGATAATCTATGAAATGTTAGAAAAATCTTGATTTAAAGTAACTGACCCAGACATTACTTAACACCCATTCTCTTTTGATCAACTAGCCGTTTAAATAATTACTCCTCTTCAGCTGGCTGATGAGTTTGAGGACAGAGCTTAATGGAGAATGTCATCCAGACTATTCTCAGCATGGCTACATATAGGCTAGAGCTTGCACCATCACAAAAGATGCAGCATGAACAGGGATACTCTATATTGCCAGTAGAAAAATATACTGTGTCAGCTTGGTTCCACAGGTGGATAAAAATCAGACATGCTCCGATTATTTAAATAAGGGCTGTTTTTCAACAATTTTGTCAGCTGAAGACTGTAATGTTTTCCCTTGACTTATTTTAATTTCAAAACTCCTACAATGTCAACAATTTCTCTCACAATTGGCAGTGAAACGGTGTAAGGGTTTGTCCAACAGGTGACCACCTCTGCCTAGTCAAAAACATCCTCCTTCATTCAACACTTAGATACTAGACACTGGTATAAAACTGACCAAACAAAACAGATAAACACCTGCTACTGACATCAGTTCCTGCCAATGGGACAATGTTTGCCAAAAGGGCAGATATCAACTGATACCTACTTTAAACAACACATCTCTAGTAAAAATGACGTATTTATGTCATGGTTGCTTACTCACCTGACGCCCCATTTTCAATAGCTTGGCTCTCTGGTGTGGGTGAACTTGGTTTGTCAGTCCAACTTTCCCCAACGAGACACAAGCAAAATATCCACAAGGTCACCAATTTGTTGAACTCCATGGCTGGTGTTTACTGGTGATAAGACAAAAGACTTCATTGTTGATTCTTGTAATTTTATGTGATGAATTTACAGCTTTTATGCCTGAATGTATCAACGAAGAAAAGATAGCAAGTGAAACAATGTGGCTTCTTGGTCTGTTACAGGAAAGGAAGTTGCATTAATCGGCTTTAGACACAAGAATAAATACGGTTAGTTACATAGAAGTCAACCGCAGACACATGCCATCACCTCTTAATGGGTCGTCTTCCTTAATGAATGGAAGTACAATGTTGCTAGCTTGTAGATGCCTTGGTTTGACTAAAGATTCCTTATAGTATCAGTTCAGCTATGCCTCGGGTTTCTATGTGGCATTTTTGTAAATACATGTCAGCGGAGAGAAATAATGAGATTAGGAAAAGTAAAAGCAGCGTGCTCTGTCTGCGTCTGTTGGCTGGAAGTCTGACAAGCACCGACTAGCTAGCTTAACACGTAGGCTAACTAGGAAATGAAGTGAAATATTCAACAAAGAGGGTGGTAACATAACAGCGCTTAACACATACGCTTCCGTATTTTAACAGCTTATGTCGCTGCCAGTTTACGACATGGTGGACACTTGAAGAGAAGTTAGCGGCCGTTGACGTTTACTAGCTAACCACAGAGCGGCGAGTCTCACAAGAGACGTTAATAACGGTTACCTGTAGTTTTAGCTAGGCTGAGTGTTAGCGTTACTACTGTAACAATGTAACACTGAATAACAATGAAACTAAAGTTACCCTTCATGTATCACAGACGGCAGATATGTAGTTTCAGCTCTGCGTAAACATTGCAGCAGACGCCAGCTCACCGGAGTCGAAGCACAGCGAACTCCACCTTCTGTAAAAAAAGGTCTCGGTCTTTCCCCCCCGACCGAGACGAACTGAAAAAGCCGCAGAATGTGGACAGACAGCGAGCTCCTCTTCCTCTACATTTCACTGTTCGTGGTTTTCTCTAAGAAGTGTCGCCCCCTATCGCCTGGAGCGCGTGAATTAATTGCTGTAGTGTGCCATCTAGTGGCATATCATGAAAAGAAGAACTACACTTCAAATTTTAACCTTTTGTTTATGAGGCATTTTAGTTTCTCACACTAACTGGAGTTTAGTTAGTTTTAAAGCTTAGCCTTGTCTTTGAACAGGAATTAGTTAAGCTCGTGTTTCTGCAGGAAATACGGCACTAGATATCTCTTTGAGCTTTTTGTGTTGGTCGGTTGTTGGGGTCTTCAGTCAGTCAGAAATGGTGTCAGTCACTGAGAGGGGTATGGTTTAGTCATTTTGCAATATTGATGATCATTGATGGACCACAAGACGTGTTAGGGCCGGGCATGAACAAAGTCTCCATCAAAAGTTATGCAATTCTGGGAAATTTTTCCTTTCCAAAATCTACTCAAACTGACATAAATTTAAAAGCAAATTCTGCAAACCGCTGTGAAAATTCTCAAACAAAATTTCAAACTATCCCATAAAAACCATCACTTTTTTTTCAATAATTCTTCAAACGTTTCAGTGAAACATCTCATAAAGCCTAAACATTCCAATAAAAATATTCCCAAAAATTCTGTGTAAAATCCTGAAAATGTTCAAGAAAATTCCTTTAAATTTAAATGCCAGTTCCCACATAATTTTAAATCAAAGCTAAAAACACACACACACAAATTTCCTAAAAATTCCATGAAAATGATGGAAAATTTCAACGCAAACTACCAACTAAACTCTCCAAAATATACAAACATATCCCCAAGATTTCCTTAAAAGTACTTGACAAATTCCAAGCAAATTCCCCCAAATATCCAAACAAATTCCCCCAAATTTCCGAGAAATTATCTCGTATTTCTGTAAAAGTTTACATATATTTTAAAAGTATCCATTTTTCCAGATACTGCCTAGATGTTTTAGGGAAACTATAATAAAGCCTAAAAAATTAAATCAACCTTTCAACCTTTAGCCTTTTTTCAACCTGTTTCCTCTGAGTTTCTACAATGCCCCCACATCACCTGGTGACCCCCACTTTGAAAAGCAACCAACCTTAACACTGGCTTGTCATTTTTCCTACATAAAAGTATTTCTAGTTAAAATTGACAAAAAACAAAAAAATGTGGAGAAAAACACTGAAACCGGGGCAGTTAGTATTTATCTATAAGGAAAAAATTAAACAGTTCATGCACCCTTCTGGTATTTGAAACATATTAAAACATAAAGTGGGTTTTAAGAAAAATGTAAAAAAGGATTTCCTTCTGGTTTTTAAATATTTTATAGTTTAAAATAGTAATGTAAAAAATTAATTTATTTTAAAAAGCAATCTGAAGGGGAAAAATGTGATTAAAAAAAGTAGGACAATTAATCACGCTTTGCTGTCCCACCACAACGATCCAGAGTAACTTTATAAATTTGATGAGAACATGCAAAAAATCTCTTTCTTCTTCTTTTATTTTTAAATAATTTTATCCATCCCAAAGATTAACACAGTCTGGTCTGAGTATGATTATGGGCAATCTGCCCTCAGTCTCTCTTCCTTCTGTGTCTGTTTGCATCTACCAATCGTTTCTGTTCAATATAGGTGCATCTTTTTCAAAGGCTTGAATAAAGGTTCCAGTTCCAGATCATTTTATAACCACTGTTATTAAATTTACCCTTGATGCAATCCTTCCAATTACTTGCTTATATGTGATTAATTGATCACAAATCCTGCAGTTCACTTTTAATCCATTTACAGCACTAGTTCAAATTAGTCCCCATCCATTGGATTTAACCATAAAGCATATTTTGAAACCAGTCACATCTTACCTTTACTTTAATACCTAATCCCTTCAAAGTTTTTTACATGTCACATTCAGCGATATAGAGAAGTATAGTGCAATAAACAAGATATATCTGATATAAACCTTCTTAAGGCTATGTTCGGTTGATATTGATATCAGCAAATAACTAACAATAAACCTTTCAACTTTAAAATTTAAATAATTACCCTAAATTCTTTATTTACCTCATTTAACACTGAAAATTATCATAGATCCCTCGCCTGACATACAATTAAAAAATACAATTGTTTGGTCATTGAAGAAAGCTATAAGAGCCCTTTCTTTCACAAAGGCCCTGGGTCATTAGTCCTACTTTATCTCCCATCATGACATCCATGGACACATATACACATCTGAAAGCTTATAAAAAGATGAAATAAAATAAACACCATGCATATTTAAAGAACCACCACTTTACTTTAGTACACATAGAATAACACTACATGTTTATGTGTATTGTACAAAAGTCAGAATTGCACATTTTACGCAGCAAAGGCATCTATGAATGAGACACTGAGGCAGTAAGTGCACCAACAACTAACTGAAGAGACCTCACAGTAGCACATGTGCATATATTTTGCTCAAACTTGTCTGACATCTACGTACATCCTGTAAAAGAGTCTTCATCATGAGAATATGTGGAAAAGACCATCCCAGTCCTCCTCATGTGGAGGCTCAAGGCTGTTGTCATCAGTGGGTTCAGTGGTTGTACTTTTAGCACCTTGCTCTGAAGTTTCTAGTCAGAAGTCTTTGTCTTCAGAAGATGAAATGACCATCACCTCCCGGCTCTTAAAGTCCCACACTGCTGTGACATGGAAGGCCATGTTGGAAAAGACCAACAGATACTCAAACAGAGCGAAAAAAGTGTAACCTGTCAGAAGAAGAAACAGCAGGAGGGAGTTACTGTTATGGCTGTGCAAGCTGCACATGTTTTACTCAGACTTGTTTGATACTTACTCCCTGATTCACAGTACATGTTGTGTTTCCAGTAAAAGAATCCAGCAAAAGCACAGCAAGATACATTGAGAAATAAGAAGCGTACTTTCCAGTGGTGAGACTTGGCATCCTTTTAAGACAGGAATAGATTTATTCATAAATTGACATTTGTCTATCAGGTTATTTCAAACACTTTGCATCATATCTTACCTCAGGATTTAATGAATACTTCTTTATCGCTTTCCATAAACGGCAGGTTATCAACATGTAGATAATGGAACTGATAATGAAGAGGACAAAACCCTCCTTATGTACAACTAAAGAACAAAAATATGGAAAGAGAGGAAGACATATGGTCAGTAAAGGACAGGAAATACTGCATATATAAAGTGAGTAAACATTTTGGTCACTTACAGTAGGTTTCACTGGACGACACATATGTGAGCAGCAGGAGGCCGAGGTTCTCAGAAATAGAAAAGGCCAGGCTCAGGCATGTGAGCGGACTCTCAGGAAACTTTGAGGCAAATCGTGCCTTGTAAAATTTGAAGTACGTAAACGCCAGCAGGAACCTTGGTGCTGAGTGTAGCCCAATGCAGAACCGCCATATGTGGCACTCAGGACTCAGGCTGATGGAGGCACTGATAGATGGCAGGTAATTAGGAACCTGGAACAGACATAACACTCAGGATTTAGTGCAGTTTAAGAGTAAGTAAATTTGAAATTAGAGTCTGGCAAAACATAAGAATATATATATTTTTTGTTTTTGGCCTTTATTAGATAGGACAGTGGATAGAGTCGGAAACAGGGAGGAGAGCGGGGAGAGACATGCAGGAAATGGTGCCACGGGCCTGATTTGAACCCGGGTTGCCTGCGTATATGGCATGCGCCTTAACCACTCGACCACCAGAGCGCCAGAATATATGTTTTTTTTTAAATTAAAAGTATCGGTACAGCTTTGTGGAAATGCAATTTTCAGCCAATCTAATGTTTTTTTTTCAACTTGTTTAGCCTTAATAATAGTCATTTTCCTTACTCATAAAGGCACTTAAATTCAGTGAAAATTCCCACACTTTGGCGATACAGAATGGGTAGGGAAAAAAATAAAATAAAAAGTTAAATGCAGGGGCAGCTGGAGTAATTTGGAGGACTAAAAAAGAACAGTATGCCATCTATTTCCCCTGAGGAAATGCAAAAATAAGATAATATATCAAAATCATAGCTAGCAAAAAATTTAATTTAAGGTTCAAAGTCACAAAAACACATTACTACAGATGTACCTAAAGCTGAGCAAGCAGTTACTTACTCATCACCTTATCTTTTAATCTTAAAGGTAAGAACCTTTATGTGCCTGTATGTGCACTACAGGTGTAAAATCATAACCTTGCTAAGCAGATTGATTTGCCAGACTTCATCTCTGTCTTCAGGCAAATCCATCCTGAAAACTTCAGTCCACAATATTTGTGCTGAACTGAGCACTGTTCGGACCAATCAGGGTCATTTGAGGAGAAAGAGGCGGTAGCTATGAGCGGGGTTTAGTTGGACTGGAAGACGTTTGTAATGGCTGCCTGCAGGGTGGTTATTAGCTCAGATATAACTCTATTATAGCTTCAGTTTTACCGGAACATGACCAAATTTCTGCATGAAATAAAAATTAAAAAGGTAAAAGAATTAAAGATGTTTTTACATGTTAGCCATGGCATCAGTTTTGTTCTCTGAAAAGCTCTGTCATTAACAATCTGCCACAGCAATAACCTGTCAGCGCAAGAGAAGCACATGCATTCAACCTTATTTTGGCCTGTTGCTCTGATTGGCTCAAATTTTTTGTAAACTCTTGCCCTTCCAAAACACTTTCTATGGGAGTTTTCCCAGATCAATGTGCAATATATCCATGTAGTAGATATATGAAACAGTTGTTCAGCTAGGTCAGGTTCGTAATATCAGTTATTACCGCCATGACCACCATGAAGGTCGTAGGGAGGACTTAAAACCTTTCTCTTAAGTCCACGTATGAACAGTCTCAGCTGGCAGAGGCAGAGTCAGACAGCTCACTAGTATTTAAAGCCACAGACACAGAAACAGATTGCTCTGAGCAGGGCTGAAACAGAGGGGTTTTTTAGACATGCAAAAATCCAATACTGGAGTGCTTTTTCAGAAATAAATTTCCCAGGCATGTTTTGGGGACCTCCAAGACCAATTTAAACCTGTCTTAAAAGGGGAAAATATGTCACCTTTAATCACCACCCATAGCTACTGTCTCTTTCTTCCCAAATCATGCTGATTGGTCTGTTCATTCTCAGACCAGGAACAAGCATTTCAGCCTGAAGCTTTGCAAGATGGAGCCACCAAATAACAGACATGAGATCTAACTGCTTCACTGGAATTGCAAATTTAAATTTGCCATGAAGAAATGTTCTGTTTTGTTGACTATACATTTCAAAAGGGGCTTAAATCTCAGTAGGAGATCAAGGTGTCCTTACCGGAAAATTTATTGGGCAAATTCTATTTTGATTCTACTTTATTGATACGTCTTAATACTAAGTAACTAATGTATTTTTTCCACATTTGATGGACAATTTTGCCTATGCCTTGAGGCCCCTTGTACCATGAGACTCTGGGCATAGCCGACATTTATCTGACGAACTACTAATGCAAAAAGAGAATTATTTATCAAGTAGAATGGAAACTCAGTTGAAGTAAAAGCATTTCATCATATTCTACCCCCCAGCAGTACTGCAGATAAACCATTGTTGGTTTGTGAAATAGAGACAATACCTGGCAGTGAGTACCAGTAGAGTCCTCGTAGTGAAAGGTGGAGGATATGAAGACACATGTAATGAGTCCCAGTAGTGGAAGGCACACCGTACCCAGAACACAAGAGCTGAATGACACCCTGATGACCAGGGGCCTCTCATAGCCAAAGACAGATGAGCCTTGTAGCATCTAGAAAAAGAAAGAAAGAAAAAATCACAGGAAGTGATAGCCTACATGCAGAAGAATAAATTCATTCTCTAGCCAATTTATGATGGCTGAATATGAATACAAATAGAGATTATAGTAAAAATGCCATTCACTGAAATGTTTGGGGGCATTTTTATACATATACATGCATTCAATAAACATCTGAAATCTGAATAATTCAATAAACCTACCTTGACCAGATTAACAGTCTACCAGGCTTGGCAACCACTAAGCTATCACAACACCATTCATAGACCAGGCTGCTGGATCCACCTGCATGTACCATACACAAACAATACGCAGCAATGCTTTTAAAAAATGGGAGCTGGATCAATCTGGCAGTGACATTTTCATTTGGATGCTCCTTAAAGATGATAAAACGCTCGCGGGTGGAACATCCTCCTACGAGGAAAACATCAGCACCCGGAAGAGAAAGAGCGGATGAGAGGGATGGATGCTCCGTTTGGGCGGTGCAGTCAGTCGAAGAAGCTTCATACCATGAAGTAAATGATAAATAATGAATAAAAAAATGTAAATATGATCAAAATAATGAACAAGGGTTAAATAAAGGGTTTAACGCTGAGGGTTTGTTTTCTTTTTACAGTTAAAAGAGCTGTCTGTGGTACTGAACCGGAACAAACAATCTATCGCCTTTTTGAGTAATTTCTCGAACATATTTCCGCTTGAACATTTCCTATCAAAGACAAGGTGAAAGTGTGCGTTACGACGTGAGTTGAATGGGCTTTGTGTGCGTGAAAAACGTGGCTGATGCCCCTCCCTTCTTTTTTTTTTTATTAGAAGGCTTTATGTGGCGCTCAAAGCGGGATAGCTGCATTAGTTATCCATCAGGCTGATTATCTTTTTCCCTTTTTCATTTTAGTGCATTATTTGCACCACTTTTATACAGAGCAGATCTTATGGTCTTCGGGTCGATGTGATTTGATTTGTTTCTGCAAGATGAAACGATGGAGAATCCAAACTTTGTTGTGCCTGCTTCTGTGTGCATACTTTCTGCCAAGTAAGTTTATATCTTTTATTACTTTTAGGGTATTTCATGAGATCCAGTCGACTTTGGAGGTTATAGGATGTTTTTTGACAGCAGTTTTAGTGAATTTTGGTTTTAAGTTGATTCCACAGAGAAATCAGAAAAGCATTTGTCAGGAGAGACGATAACATGTATCAATCACGTCTGTGGAAAGTACTTTATTTTTAGTATTAAGTGTTTTATAGAAGCATACTTTTAGTAATCAACTGCAGGAAATCAAAATGTCACAGCAGCTATAATCACAATAAAAAAGAAAACATCTATCTGATTTGCAAAACTGGCTCGAAACTGAAAATTACTAACTGCAGTCTAAGTAAATTGATTCAGTACATAAATGTATTTACGAATGTTAGTAAAAATGTCACTATATGTAGCTTTCTGTACACAGGTTGTTTTCTTTTCTTTATTCCTGCCAATACACATTCGCATTTTGCAATAATTGCTGCATTCCTCAAAGCCTGTTTGACATGTTTAATTTCCCAGAAGTCTCCTTCCACAAAAGCTATGACCTAGAATCTTGCAGCCAGTTGTTAAGGGATTTACCACGATCATAATCCCCCAGACCATCTTTGCATCCAGCTCAAAGGTTTTTACTGGAACACCATTTCAGAGCTGACATCTGGCTGAACTAAATCTATTGTTGACCCTGGAATCAAGCTCCTCTTGGATGAAAAAAATATTGGATTTCCACATGCAAAAATATTAATCTTCAGGAAAAGTGGACAAAAAGAAACAAGAATAATTTCCTCTTGGACTATTATTATTATATCAGAATTTATGGTGGTCCTTTGTTGCATAACACTACACATCACATATGGATGTTTAATCTCCCTGTTCATGCTCATTTTGATAATCATATGTTATGTCTCCATGGATTAAATGTTCAATCAACACATGCTAAACATAACATACACTGCTGGTACAGATTTGCCTGATCTCTTTCTAGAGCTTTAGAGGAGGGAAATCTATCCCCACTGGCCCCTCACACCATCTGTCACGCAGCACATTTTCTCTCATGTTAACCCTTCTTCCTATGTCAGAATCCATATCACTAGACAGAATCTGTACCAATACTGACTAGGAAAAGCAGAAAGTACAACTGATAAGACTGATTTTTGACAGTATTTTTTTCTCCCCCTGTCTTAGGCTGTCGGTGTGCTCATGGGAAATATGCTCAAAAGCTCCTAAATGACCTATTTGAAAATTACACCAGTGCTCTGAGGCCTGTGGAAGACACAAACTTCATCCTGAATGTGACTCTGCAGGTTACACTGTCGCAAATTATTGACATGGTAAAACAACACGATGCACGCAAGCCACAACAGGGTTATATGTGAATATAAGCTGCAGATATCAGTGAAGCTCAGGAACTCATACGGCAGGGATTTTCCTCTGATAGGAAACTCAAAGCTAGAATTATGTCATAATCTTGAGTTTTAAGTCATACATACCTCAAGATTTGTTATCATTTCACCGTGGCTACTTTCACAGTCATTTGAAAAGACGAGATTGTAAGTGAGTCATATCTGAAGTTGAAACAATGTAGCTACTGTTAAACAACAGCTAATGTATGCCCTTAACCCTTAGCTAGCAAGTGTTTTCTAGCTTACATTATTGTTAATTACCAGGTGGAATCAAGGTAACATTTACATTGGCAATATTACTTAGAGCAAGCAATTCAGGCCTCCCTCAACTAGGGCTGAAGAAGGAGTCCTGCCAGGCATAACTTGCTCAGGATTTTCTGGAAGCAGACAACAGATGTCAGTTGGCTCGGAGGGCTGTGCGGAAGGAGTTTGGGGAGGCTATGAAAGAGGACTTTCGGTTGGTCCCAAAGATGTTCTGGCAATACGTAAGGCAGCTCAGGAGGGGAAAGCTGGGCTTTTCTTGGGCTGTTCTCGGCAGGAGTGGGGAACAGCTGCCCCATGTGGTTGGACGGTGGAAGGAACACTTTAATCCAACTAACATGTCCTCCAAGAAGGAGACAGTCTAATGATCCAGGGGAAGAACTGTCTATATTCTTGGCTGAGGTCACTGAGGTAGTAAAAAGAGCCCCTCAGTAGCAAGGTACTAGGTGTAGATGAGATTCAAGGCTATGGACATTGTTGGGCTGTTGTGTAGTGATGGGAAGTTCGGCTCTTTTCAGAGAGCTGGCTCTTTTAGCTTGGCTCCCAAAGAGGAGCCGGTTCTTTTGACTCCCGAACGGCTCTTTATGTAGGATCTTTTGTAGCCCTATATTTTACCGTAATTTTGCAAAAAATAATGGTTAGTGTGTTGAAAACCCTTTTGCATTCAGTGTTTTTACGAGAATCCTTATAATTGCCTTATTTTGTGCATTTATTCTGTTACAAAACCATTCTTACTGTTGTTTAATATCTTAATCAAACTTTTCTATTGCACAAATTAACAAAAAACTGCAAACAAATCCATGGAACAGAACCAGAACCAAACTCAAGCAAACAGTATAAATGTCCTCAGCGCAGGTTGGCATTCAGAAACATCAGATGCCTCAGCTTGGATGGGCTGATCCGATTTCTTCTCTCAGTGAGTATCTGCCGATTAGATTTAGGGGATAGCTCATTGGGGTAGGTGTATATTTTAATTGATTAGCTTCCTGGGGTTAGGTTTAGCATTTAAATTCCACTGGTTAGGGTTATAATTAACGCCAAGTGGATGTAGACATGTGTTTGCACATACACAGTGCAAATCGGGTTTCCGGGACGGATCGGATAGCGACACCCTTCTCTCTGTTTTCACATAATGGTATAATCCTTTATCCTCACATTGATTGGCCACATGGCCGCCATGCTGGCCAATCAAAACAAAGATCTGACCAGAGCACAGCTCTGCGCAGCTCTGAGAGCCGCAGCATTTGCACATGACCCATCACTACTGTCGTGGCTAACATGCCTTTTCAATCTTGCATATGGATTTGGGACAGTGCCTATGGAGAGGCAAACAAGGGTAGTGGTTCCCATATTAAAAAGGGGGACCGGAGGGTGTGATTCACTTATCTGGGAATCACACTACCCAGCCTCACAGGGTAAGTTTACACTACAGTGATGATCGTGGGATTAATATAGTTTCTATCTTTCCTAGATCTCTTTACCCTTGCAGAGCTTGTTGAGAGATCACAGGTGTGTGCTAATCCAGTCAACATTTGGAGAAGGTTTGTGATTGTGTGCCTCAGGGGGTCATGTGGGGGGAACAGCGGGAATATGGAGCCCTGGAGTTGTTGTGGCGGCCCCTCAGGCTCCTCTATAACCACAGTAACAGCACATTCTCAGTGTGTTTAGGCCTCTGTCAAGGCTGCCCCCTATTACTGATTCCGTGTGGGATTTTCATTGACGGGACCTCAAGGCACAGTCAGGGGTAGGAGGGTGTCCGGTTCAGGGACCTCAGAATTTCATCCCCGCTTTTTGCGGACGATGTGGTTCTGCTGACTCCTCAGCTGGGGACCTCCAGCAGGCATTAGAGCATTTTGCAGTCATGTGCAAAGTGGTCAGGATGAGGGTCAACATCTTCATGTCCGAGGCCATGGTGTGCACAGTGGATTGCTCCCTCCGGGTGGGGAGTGAATCTCTGCCACAAGTGAAGGAGTTCAGGGGTCTTGTTCACATGTGAGGGTAAAAAGAGTGTGAGATTGATAGGAGAATTGGTCTAGCATCAGCAGTACTGTGGGCGTTATGTTGGACTGTTGTGGTGAGCTGAAAGAGGAATTTTGGCCACATATTTGTACGATCGGAGTAGGCTGAGGTGCTTTTTCTATATTAATACTGTCTATGTTTCCTACCTTGACTGACATCAGTGGAAAACTGCTTCGGTGTACATTTGGTCTATGACACTACATCTGTCATCCCAGCTTGTATCTGATATTTCTGCTTTTCTGTAAAATGTCTACTGTTGTCTGTGTCATAATTTTCTAAATTTGTAATGTTTTACAGGATGAGCGAAACCAAATTTTGACTGCATATTTATGGATAAGGCAAGTGTGGGTCGACGCACACCTGAAATGGGATAAAGATGATTATGATGGACTCGATACCATCCGTATACCTAGTAGTTATGTATGGAGACCTGATATAGTCCTATATAACAAGTAGGTCGGACTGGTATTGAAGAAATCATCCAGTTATTACTTGTTTGGTTTATGTTGGTCAGTATAGAAGGCACAAGCTGTACATTTCTTAAAGCAATTTCTTATAGGAATGTCCAGGCTATTGTCTGCTTTTTATACACCAGTAATGTAAATGATAATAATTATAAGACAAAATAATACATGTGGTAATTCTTTAATCAGAATCAGAACCCTTTGAATCTATAAATCAGAGGAAAAATGATACACTATAGAAACATTACCATTTTCTTCTTATTAACATGAAATTAGCAGTTTAATGATGCTCTTTTTAATAAATCATGGAATACCGTACTATCTGACTGCTTTGAATCACACCTAGTTATTTTATATAAGACATATTCCAATCAAAATATGTATTCTACTCATATATGGCTATTAGAATCTGTATTGGTACGAAGAATGGTATCTGAGCATCTAAATACAAAGGCTGCATTACTGAAGAGTTTTAAAATGCAGACATGACACTGAAGAATGAGTTCAGCTCTACTGAATGTGTTGACTTCTTCTCCAGTCAGCGTTCTTGTGCCTCCATGTCCTGACCAGCTTTTATTTTTAACCAGTTACTTCTGTTTATGTCAAAAGTGTCAAAATTACATCCTGAATGTGAGCTCTGTCAGATGAGACAGCAAAATGTTCCTCTGTGTTTCAGTGCTGATGACCACTTCACAGGTCCCATGGATACCAATGTAGTGATCCGCCATGATGGCCAGATCATGTGGGACTCCCCGGCCATCACTAAGAGCTCCTGCAAAGTGGATGTGTCTTTCTTCCCCTTTGACGCTCAGCAGTGCAGGTTCACCTATGGCTCCTGGACCTACAATGGAAACCAGCTGGACATCCAGAACGCCATGGAGAGCGCCGACCTGGCTGACCTGGTGGAAAACGTGGAGTGGGAGGTTCTGGGTATGCCAGCTAAGAGGAACGTTATTCTGTATGGCTGCTGCGCTGACCCCTACCCTGATGTGACTTACACGCTGAAACTGAAGAGGAGAGCTTCTTTTTACGTCTTTAACTTGCTTATACCGTGTGTGATGATCTCTTTCCTGGCTCCACTCGGCTTCTACTTGCCTGCTGACTCTGGAGAGAAGGTGTCTTTGGGTGTCACTGTGATGCTTGCTCTCACCGTCTTTCAGCTGCTGGTTGCTGAGATCATGCCGCCTTCGGAGAATGTGCCACTAATCGGTAAGAGAAAATCTGGTCAAAGTATGAAATATTCTCTTACCATTACAACAACAGAGACTGTAATGACATTGTATTCAAATACATGTACTCTAATATAGAGTTGACCCCCACCTTTGCAGCTACAACAGCCTCCACTCTTCTTGGGAGGCAGTCCACAAGATTTTAAAGTATTTTTGCCCATTCATTCTGTAGAGCATTTATGAGGTCATGGCACTGATGTTGGACGAGAAGGCCTGGTACATAATCTCTGTTCCAGTTCATCCCCAAAGGTGCTCGATGGGGTTGAGGTCAGGGCTCTGTGCAGGCCAGTCAAGTTCTTCAACATCAAACTCATCAAACCACGTCTTCATAGTCTTTGCTTTGAGCACTGGGGCACAGTCACGTTGGAATAGAAAAGAGCCTTCCACAAATGGTTTACACAAAGTTGGAAGAATAGCATTGTCTAAAATGTCTTGGTATGCTGAAGCATCAAGGTTGCCCTTCATTGGAGATAGCAGGCCTGACCCAAACCCTGAAAAACAGCCCCATACCATAATCCCTCCCCCAAACTTCACAGTTGGCATAATGCAGTCAGGCGGTTAACATTCTCCTAGCATCCGCCAAACCTAGACTCGCATGTTTCTACTGCTCCACAGTCCAGTGTAGGTGTGCTTTATACCACTTAATCCGACGCTTGGCATTAGACTTGTTGAAGCTCCCATCACAGTTTCTGTGCTTAGGTTAATGCCAGTGGAAGTTCAGAACTCTTCAGCTATGGAATCAGCAAGGTGCAACTTTTACTGCGACTGCCTTAGCAGTTGTTTACCCCGCTCTGTGATTTTACGTGGTCTTCTGCTTTGTGGCTGAATTGCTGTTGTTCCTAAATGCTTCCTTTTTTTAATAATATCACTTTGAGTTGACGGTGGAATTTCCAGCAGGGGTGAAGTTTCAAGAACCATCTTACTGTAAAGGTGGCATCCATCACAGTACCACACTTGAAGTCTCTGAGCTCTTCAGAATGACCTATTTGGTATAACAAATGTTTAAAAAATGAAGACTGCATGGCTCTAAACTTGTTAAAAAAAATTATGGTTAAACAGTTTTTATGATGTGGTTATACCTACCATACCTTTGTGAACTTTATTTTGATGAGCTTAGAGAAGAGGTAGTCGGGGTAGAATTTTTTATTTGGCCTTGTATTTGGAGATATCAGTGACCTTGTTTGGGTCTGCTGGGATAACCCTGTAAAGGAGAGGCAGTATAAATTCAAATGATCTGTCCTCTCTACAGCTGTTACTCAGCTTCACTTTGGAGAATGACCACTCTACTGTAGCTGCTGCTACCAGCAATGTGGAATACACACAATTTTGAGGAGCTTTGCCAGGATAGGGAAGGCCCTTTAAATTCCTTGTTAACCACTGGTGGGGCATTTTAGGAGGCCCTTTACCATGTTTTGTTCCCTGGGAGAGCACCAGGGAGGCACTTCCATCATGTTTGTCCTCTGGAAGGATATCCTGAAGGGCACTTGATCACATTTTGTTCACTTGAAGGGCACCCTAGAGGGCACTTAACAATGTTTTGCCTACTAAGAGGGCACCATGGAGGGTACTTCATCATGTTTTATGTACCAGAGCACTTCACACCTTAAAGAAAAGAAATAGGGTACCAGGAGGGGTAATTTGAGATGACGACCTTTTAAGCCTAATGGAACATCATATAAACAGTAGGCTTAGTACTTCAAGTCAAAGCAAAGTTTTTTTAAACAGCACATTTAGATCAACCTCAGTTAACCAAAGTGCTTTACAGGTTAATAACAACATGTCTAAAAATTTAAATAAAATGAACAATAAAAAGGAACACCATAAATAATCAAAACTAACTATGCAGTGATGGCAGTATACCTGTCTGAATATGTAGTAGTAGTATGTTCTTCGGTATGTTTGTAGTATGTAGTTTGGGACAATCCCTGGCTCTGCTTCTGAAACCAATCTACAATCAAATCCCAACATTTGTGACAACTGTGTGTTACAAGTCTTTATCTCCTTGTCTCATTTCCCTCCACAGGAAAGTATTACATTGCAACCATGACCATGATCACAGCCTCCACTGCTCTGACCATCTTCATCATGAACATTCACCACTGTGGCCCAGATGCCAAACCCGTTCCCAAGTGGGCCAAAACACTCATCCTGCAGCACTTGGCCAGAATGTGTTTTGTTTATGAAGTTGGTGAGAACTGTATGTCACCACAGGCAGAGAAACAGGAGCCTCCACCCGTGAAGAACAACAACTGCACCATGAACGGTCAGGTCGGGCCCTGCAGAGAGGACTGTGTTTTCAGAGTGGACAGAGAACAAGAGACGTCAGAGGACAGAGAAGACTTGGACCAGATGATGAGTCCATTAGGCTCAATGGGGAAGAACCCCACCAACAACTACAGTGGGTGGAAGAACGGCGTCTACATGAGCATGGACTGTGGGGAGTCGGGGGCTCAGGGAAGATGCAGGAAGGGAGGAGTGAGTGATGGAGAGAAAAAGGACAGAGAGGTTTCTTGCAAGGAGAGGCAGCTAATGCAAAATATTGAGTACATAGCAAACTGTTTCAGAGATCAGAGGGCCACACAGAAACGAACAGGGGAGTGGAAAAAAGTGGCTAAAGTGTTAGACCGCTTCTTCATGTGGTTATTTTTCATCATGGTGTTTTTCATGAGCATTCTTATCATGGGAAAAGCCATCTGACTGCAGAACTGAGGAGATGAGTCTCATTATAGTGTTTATCAGTGTAAAGAACCAGGGATTATTCCATTTAATAAGTATTCAGATCATCCTTTTCTTCACCTTTTAGAATGAATCCTTAATGGAGACAGTATTTTTCCTACTGTAGTACTTGAGATTAAATAGATCAACAGGCCACGGTTCCTATTTTGATGTCAACAACAAACCCAGACTTTATCAATGCTCTGTGAATATGACAAAGCTTGAAGAGAAATAGCCATTATTTTGCAAATAAATACATTTATTTTAAATAAATGGAATATTCATTTATTTCATTACAGCAGGGGTTGTCAACTACATTTATACAAGGACCAACTTTTGTCTTTACAGATACTGTGGTGGGGGGGCAGACAACTGGCTGGATATTTGCTAATAAGAATTTAATTTACCAAAAGATACATACATGTGTAATGAGTGGATAAGATATTTGTTCCAATTCCCCATAATTTCCTTTTCTGTCTTTGTAACAATTTATTTAAAAGGATATGTTGGTATTTTTGACGTTAGGTTGTATGAGGCACTTGGCGATTGTAGTGGCATTAGCCTCCAGAGATTTAAGTGAGCATTACCCCTTTAAGATGACTTGTTGATTGTGCCAGCTAGGCCATATGTCGCTAAAAGACTGGTACAGTTGCTCTGCATAATTAGCGAGTCTTGGTTAAAAATGGACCAGTAATATTGGTTCAGTTGTACACAGTATCAAACATTTTTGAAGCACTTGTCACCCAGAAAGCCTCTGTGTGTATTTGGCACTATTTTGCTGCAATGTAAGCTTCAGGAACTGGCAATGTGCTCTACAGCATATGTAGTCAGCTTTTAGGGCTGCATGCTTGAACAGCGACATCAACAAGCTAACCTAAAACAAAACTAAAATGAGCTTTACTGATTCAAGGGATGATGATGTGCCTTTTACTGTGGATATGAAGGGATACTTAAATGAAAAGAGTACAGAGAGGAATTTCTGCAGATGGAGACTCAGTTGGCTGACAGAGGAGAGATCCTGAGTTACCTGGAGTTGTAGGTGCTTAAACTGTGAGTCCATGAACCCACATAGAGAGCTGCTGCTGTCACAAGTGGATCTTCACAACACCTAAGACATTTCTGGTTAGAGGATAGCAGCTCACAGACACATAGAGCCTGCATCACTCCATCCAGAGTTCCCTGCCTTGTTGAACACCAGTGTATTATTTACCACTTTCTGAGGACAAACTGGAGAAACCAACCTCAACCAGAAGAGCTGAATAAAAATGTATCATCCATGGAAGTTTATGGCTACTGCTTTATTCCACTAAAGAAGTGCTTCCCAAAGTGTGTCCTGGGGCCCAAGGTAATACAGGTGGGCAGCAAGATGTAATTTACAATGATAAAAATCACAGAAATTAAAAACAATCATGTGTTAAATGATCATAATTTTTTTGTCATCTTTTTTAAAAATAATTTTCCCCTTTTTCATGTCTCTGAAGTAAAAAAAAAAAAGCAGGCAGAAGATGTAATTCAGTTGGTGTCATGGTTTGACTGGCGTTGGATTAACTGATGACACTTCATGAACCATTTTACTGTGCTGAAAAACAAGCGAATCTCTATAGACCACATTTTAGTGGTACAGCAGAGAGTAACAGTTATTAAAAAAACCACAAACATATAAGGCTCTGAGGTCTGTTTTTCTAAGGGGCTTTGAGGCTGCTCTTGATACTATGTCCAGACTTGGCTCTATTTACCAAATTATAAACTAAATTAAAAAAAAAAACACTGATAAGCTGACTAGTATCAAGACATACATGTAAAAATAAATGACAGAATCCCTTAAATACTAGAATCAATATAATGGAAATAAATCTGTAAAGGTTATATAATAAAAGCATGACAAGCGAAAAACATCTTAATGTGCTTCACATGGATTATCTGTTAAATCCCCTCCATCACAATGAGTAGCATTGCTTGTTGTGTGTATTATCTGGTCTTAATGTTGCAAAATGGACCTTTAATCTGACTCACAAGGACAAGGAAATGCAAACCAAGCAGGACATGGTTTTTACATCAAGCAGGGCACGTTTTTATGTAGACATGTAGAAAACAAGACATTTGCTATGAAGGATTTCAACTTGAGTTATTACTAATACAACACCATGTAAAACATAAAAAATAGAGATATATCTATCATAATCTTTGATTACTGTCATGGGCTGTATTCTTTATGCAAAGATTGGCAGATAAATTTGCTGAAATTGTCTCTGCAAGCAATGTTATTAAAGCATTATTATATTTACTGCCAAAATAATGGAAAAGTAGGTCGCTTAAATCCAGTGTTTAGCTCCTTAATATTTAGCATTTGTAAGCATGAGTAATATGGTTCCAATATGTCAGTATTTGCCAAAAAAATTCTGACAAAAGCTTCAAATTCGTTCCATTCATTAAGTATCAGAAGCCCAATTAGAGTTTTCCTCCAGTCATAACAATTTGGACCTCTTGGCAACCAAAACTGATCCCACTTATGGGACCCTGGCCCACCAGATGAGGATCACAGTTGTAAAGAGCTTGTTGTTAATAGGCTCTAGCACACAGGGGCTATAGGGGAACCAAACTGTAATCCATCGGTTCCCAACTTGGGGTCGGGGGGCGGCAAAGATCCTTGGGGGGAGCGAGACTTTGTCTGCTGTGAGGCTACCAAAATTAATGGGGGGGGGGCTCCAAGAAAAATGGTTGGGAAACACTGTAATCTACTGTCCTACTGTCTTCAAACTTCATGTAAAATATCCTAAAACATGACACACTTAATAGCATGACACTTCTTAAAAGAAGACAAAAATGTTTTTCTCCTGTCTGCAAATGTTGCTAGGGTCATTTTTAAGAGGCAACGTCCACCTGTTTTAGATAAAGACACCTTAAAAACATGAATAATGAGAGAAGAATTAATGCATCAGTATGTTCAAGTCCTAAGCAAATAAAAATAAAATAAACAAAGGTAATTAAGAACTAGGTTGGGGTCACTTTTCTTTTCAGTATTTGGGTAATTTTTTCCCTTAATGATCTTGTTTGCATCCCATAAATAACCGGGTTTAAATTTGCCGGGATCACATGAAATAAAATATAAGCAATCTTCCTGAGATCTGGGTAATCTGGGAAACGGTGTAATATGATAGTCAAAAAACCTGACCAGAGCATTATGACGTACAGAACCAGGTGGCTGGCACATGTTTGTAGCGCTCTGTTATTCAGCTCTTTGTTCTTCTTGATCCAGCAGATTAGAGCTATCCTAATGTAGGTGACAGCTATGCCGCCGATGGAGCAGCTGAACAGCAGCACGGTGAAAAAGAGTCCGTAGATGTTGTTGATTGATACATCTTCACAGGAAAGCTTAAAGAGGGATGCATTGTCACAGTAAGCATTTTGAATGAGAGATCTACAGTGAGACAGCCTCACTGTGAGACCAATAAGAACAGACACCAGCACCAAAGACACCCCCCATGCAGTCACAGACAGTCCGATGACAGTTCTGGTGGTCATAATTGAGCTGTATCTCAGAGGGTGACATATTGCTACGTATCTATCAATAGCCATAATGACAAGGATCATATGTGAAGCAGAGCCGAACGTGTGGCTGCAAAAAGCTTGAAAAGCACATTGTTTGAAGGTGACAAAGCGCTCTGTGGAGATGATGTGGGCCATGAGCTGAGGCAGCAGGACTGTGTTACCGATCAGATCATTGACAGAGAGGTTACAGAAAAGCATGTACATCGGCTGGTGCAGACTCTTCTCTGTGATGATGAGCACAAGGACTCCAATGTTGGAAAAAAGCAGAGAGAAGTACACAAACAGCAGTAAGAAAAACAGAGGGTAAGTAAACTCAGGAGAGATGCTGAAGCCTTGGATCTCCAGGATTTCCCCTGACACGGTCACGTTGCTTTTCATTCTGTTTGACTTGAAGAAAAACCCAAAAGAAGAATAAAAGAAATAGCTGAATGGTCATTACACTTAATTAGAAGATTAATCAAAATTCTGAATACCATAAGGCAATACTTACTTGTTTTCTTAATTTTTATCCTCTTCTTTTCTAAAAAATACTGCAGAAAAATTACACAGTGAACCATAAATTAAGCATGAATTACAAATTTTTAGCCCTAAAAAACAGCACCACAATATCTTAAACTCTTATCAAACAATAGATGCACAGCAAAGCTTACAATCAGGCATATTCACAGCACTGTAAGTTAAAAAGACAGCAGTGTTTGTCCTCAGAGATGTCACTACCTTGCTCATAGAGACTGATTCTCTCCCCAGCTTCATCTTCATCCTTTATATCTTCAGAAAGAGTGACATTCAACATTGCCCTCCCAGTTCAGAGCTGCAGTGTGTCATTATACTTTTCTTTTTTTACACTGATTTTATCATTACGTATAAGCATGTGCTGATGGGTGTGATGTTTCTGTGGGAGTTACACAATTGCCAAACATTGCAGATACAGCTGTGGGTCAAGAAGGGCTAGGATGGTTTCAGCACTAGTGTGATTGTTAGAAATCTTATCTCTTCAATGATGTGGATGTATGTTTTATAATAAAGTTTGGATTATAGTGCTAATTAACTGTGCAGGTGCTAAATTAATGCATAAATGACCTCTGACCTTATAAAGTTTGTGGCAAATATGACAGAAATCCCCCGACCTGTGAACTTCAAAGAAATTAACAGAGCAGAAATTAGCAGAAATGTGTACCAAGTTTTAAGAAGTGTTTGGAAGCTTTCTTGATAAGGAAAGGAAGGAAAGCAAGGGGCTCAATGACCTTTGACCTAGGAACTCTGAAATTTGATCAGTTTTTCCTTGAGAAAGTGTGGAAATTTGTGCAAAGCATCCTCAAGATATTTTGTAGTACACTATGATGATATGTATCTGATACTGACTGCACAAACAGACAATTGGGTGGATGCACAAACCAAAAACAAAGTGTCTCTGGCCCACTTATGTGGAGACTATCATTTTTAAATGCACCATAAAGAGGCAACAAATAGAAATGATTAGTGTTACAATATGCTTTCACAGAGTCATATTTTTGTTGTCACTAATTTGCATCTGTTTTATCTCACAAAACTGCACATAATTTAGAACAGAGCTTCTCAACTGGTCCAGCCATTGGACCCACCACCTACTGTAATGTGTAGTAGAGACCTATATGTCTAATTTTATTAAATTAATTCAACAAACTATATATACAGGTATATCTATAAAAAAAAAGGAAAATCACGAAAAAGTTCAATATTTTTTGTCACTCATTTCAGAAAGTAAAACCCATATATTATATAGACTCATTACACATCGAGTGAAATATTTCAAGCCTTTATTTTTTGAAATGTTGATGATGATGGCTTACAGATAATGAAAACCCAAAACTTAGCATCTCAGAAAATTGGAATATTACAAAAGATCAACAAAAAAGGTTATTTTAAACAGACATGTCAGGCCTCTGAAAAGTATGCTCATTTCTATGCACTCAATACTTGGTCAAGCCTCCTTTTGCATGAATTACTGCATCATTGCGGCGTGGCATGGAGGCGATCAGCCTGTGGCACTGCTCAGGTGTAATGGAAGCCCAGGTTGCTTTGATAGTGGCCTTCAGGTCATCTGCATTGTTGGGTCTGGTGTCTCTCATCTTTCTCTTGACAATACTCCATAGATTCTCTATGGGGTTCAGGTCAGGCCAGTTTGCTGGCCAATCAAGCACAGTAACACCATGGTCATTGAACCAGCTTTTGGTACCTTTGGCAGTGTGGGCAGGTGCCGAGTCCTGCTGGAAAATGAAATCAGCATCACCATAAAGCTTGTCAGCAGAAGGAAGCATGACGTGCTCTAAAATGTCCTGGTAGATGGCTGCGTTGACTGTGAACTTCAGAAAACACAGTGGACCAACACCAGCAGATGCCATGGCAGCCCAAATCATCACTGACTGTGGAAACTTCACACTGGACTTCATGCAATGTGGATTCTGTGCCTCTCCACTCTTCCTCCAGTCTCTGGGACCTTAATTTTCAAATGACATGCAAAAATTACTTTCATCTGAAAAGAGGACTTTGGACCACTGAGCAACAGTCCATTTCTTTTTCTCCACAGCCAAGGTAAGATGCTTCTGACGTTGTCTCTGGTTCAGGAGTGGCTTGACACGAGGAATGCCACATTTGTAGCCCATGTCTAGGATTTGTCTGTGCGTAGTGGCTCTTGATGCGCTGGCTCCAGCCTCAGTCCACTCCTTGTGAAGCTCCCCCAAATTCTTGAATGGATTTTGCTTGACAATCCTCTCAAGGCTGCGGTTATCCCTGATGCTGGTGCACCTTTTCCTACCACACTTCTTCCTTCCACTCATCTTTCTATGAATATGCTTGAATACAGCACTCTGTGAACAACCAGCTTCTTTAGCAATGACCTTTTGTGGCTTACCCTCCTTGTGGAGAGTGTCAATGACTGTCTTCTGGACATCTGTCAAGTCTGCAGTCCTTCCCATGATTGTGTAGCCTACTGACCCAGACTGAGAGACCATTTAAAGGCTCAGGAAACCTTTGCAGGTGTTTGGAGTTAATTAGCTGATTAGGGTGTGACACCATGACTTTCCAATATTGAACTTTTTCACAATATTCTAATTTTCTGAGACACTGAATTTTGGGTTTTCATTATCTGTAAGCCATAATCGTCAACATTTCAAGAAAAAAAAATGCTTAAATATTTCACTCCATGTGTAATGAGTCTATATAATATATGGGTTTCACTTTCTGAAACAAGTGACAAAAAATATTGAACTTTTTCATGATATTCTATTTTTTTAGATTTACCTGTAATATTCAACCTGGGCTTCTATAGCACCTCAGCAGTGCCACAGGCTGATCACCTCCATGCCCAGCCGCATGCTACAGTAATTCATGCAAAAGGAGCCCCATGCAAGTATTGAGTGCTGTACATGCTCAAACTTTTCAGGCGTCCAACATTTCTGTGTTTAAAAACTTTTTTATTGGTTTCAAGTAATATTTAGATTTTCTGAGATACTGAATTTTTGGTTTTCATTAGCTGTAAGCCATAATAATCAAAATTAAAAGAAATGAACACTTGAAATTTATCAGTCCGTGTGTGATGAATCTATAGAATATAGGATTTATTTTTTTGAATACTGATTACTGAAATTAATCATCTTTTTTGATTATAATCTAATTCATTGAGATGCACCTGTACTCTTAGTTTAAGACAGTACCCTTGTGCAAAAAGGTGGACTTTCAAAATACGACAAAAAGGGGAGACTAATCCAGATTAACTTCAGAAATTCTGAGATTAGTTGTGAGTTAAAACTGTGGTCATTTGAGCTGCCTGATTCTTATATCAAACTACAATACAGTAGTGGTGGTAAAGCACAGCGGCATGGCTAGGGATTTAGGGCCCCTAGAAAGATTATTACACTGGGCCCCCCCTTAACCGGCTAGCCAAGCAACAAATGCTGCCTCTTTTTTTTTTTTTTTTTTTACAGATATCACTGCATTTTAATGTATTTTTGAACCATAACTTCCCCATTTATGAGCATTATTTTTACTATTATTTTTAATTTACTTGCATTGTTTTGCAGTTCTGGACCACACCATTTGGACATTTTTAAGGGAGGAGCAGGTGCCCCCAGTATTGTATTTTACACTATTTCAGTGATACTCAACGTGGGGCTCTTGAGCCACATGTGGCTCTTTTGTGATGATTTGTGGCTCTTATGTCTTAATTTGAAATATTATTCCCCAGAAAACCCTAAATAAAGGGAAACTTTGACCTTAGAAATTATCCATTGCAAGTTACATTAATCAGTTTGTTTCCCACACTTATAGAGTTGGCTTTAATTGACAACTTTTGAAATTGTCTGTATATTTTTATTGCCCTTTTTTGCATTTTTTTGCCACTTTAATCAATTTTTTACTGCTTTAAGCCCACTTTTGACACTTCTTTTTGTCCAGTTTTTGACTCTTTTATTCTGCTTTTTACAGCCCTGTGATTGACTGGCGACCAGTCCAGGGTGTACCCCACCTCTCACCCAATGACAGCTGGGATAGGCTTCAGCCCCCCCTCAACCCCTAATGGGATAAACGTAAAAGAATGGATGGATCCTGCTTTTTACTATTTGCAATTTTTTCCCTATCTTTGCCACTTTTCACCCATTTAAGCTGCCTTTCGCCATTAAATGCCACTTTTTTCCCAAATTTTTGCCACGCTTTGCTGTTTTTTGCCCATTCTCCCACATTTGGCTGCCTTTTGCCTATTTTACACACTTTCCACTCATTTTTTGTCGTGTTTTTAGTACTTTTGACCATTTTTGCCACCTGTAACACATTTTTTGTCACTTCTCACCCACATTTTGCCACTTTCTGTCCTTTTGTGCCACTTTTCTCCCCCATTTTTGTCACTTTTCACCCAGTATTTGGCCTTCTATGCCGATTTTGCCCCTTTTCACCCTTTTTGCTGCTTTTTGACCATTTTGCCCCCTTTAACTTATTTTTATTGCCACTTTAACCTATTTTTGCCACTTTTTACCACTTAGATCGTGCCTCTTGCAACGCTGCTCTATTTGATACAAATTTCAGTCTGTTGACCAATTCATTTAGTCACTTTTGATTCAAATTATGACACTAAATGCTAAGAAAAGTAAATAAAATCACACTTTTCATTGCTGGCTTCTCAAGGGCCCCTTCCTACTGTGGGCCCGGGTAATAAGTACCACCCCGTGCTACACCCCTGGTAAAGCAATACACATGGATTACAGCCACAGTGAAAGGGAAGGTAATTCTGTCTTCACATCTCCTCTCTGCTGAGAGTTTCCCAAAGTGCCCCCTCCTCAATAAACTACATCCTGCTTAAATATCTTTTGAAGCAGCTTCATAGTGCCTTTTATACTCATGCAAATAGCATCTTAGGTCCTCCTTCCATGGGGAACATTTTTCTAACTCTGTTTATGTGTTAATGTGAAAACTGAATTTTGTGCTGGTATGCTTCACATTTACACATGATGCTTGTTGATGCTTGCAATCAAATATCATTACCCACTCGTGCAGCACTAGTGCAGAGGTGCTGATGTGTTTCATAGGGATGCAATGTATTGTCTACAAAATTCAATGACAACTTTTCTCAATGAAGGATTGTTTTAAAGCCAAGACAAAATACAGCTTGAATTCAGATTCTTCATGGCATATAACCTCAATAACAGTTATTGACCATGACAGCTGTGATTAGAGTGTCACAAACTGTAGAAGTGAAGGATTCACTTTTATTAAGCAGAATGAAAAAAAACTCAACAGTGAGGAAGAAAAAATCAGTTACATGAGTGAGAATGCTTTCATATCATTTTGCCGCACTCTTTTTACAGTGTGTTGTTTTTGCAACTGTGTCTCTGAAACTGGACTGACTCAGTATTTATCAAAACATTTTAACACTTGTGAGTTGTGGACACCAGAACAATTCACTTAGTTTCTTCTGAGAGTTCAAATAAACAGAATATTATTCATTTATTGTATGGTATTTATTGTATGCACTTGTGATATACAAGGTTTTGTGACATTGGTACATCTTTCACAGGGAAAGAGTAAAACGAAGAATTTTGTTGGTGGGGTAGGAAACCCTCATAATTAAACCTCGCCATATTACATTCAGAATGAAACTGAACACACTGTAATGAAAGAAAACAAGGAGATTTTTTTCTAGTTTTCTTTTTCAAGGAAAAATGTGAAAACCAACTTCTTGGAGACAATGAACAGGACAAAGTCATATTTTCTGCTAAATGAAATATACTTCCTTGTCATTTTCTTATTTGCCATTTAAAATAAAAAAGGTTTAAGTATGAACAAAAATAAACTCAAAGGTAAAAGTTTGATTGTATAGGGAAATATATTTTATATTTCAGAATAAATGTGTTGACAAAAACATGAGCCAATTTCATAAAGAGCAGCATTAAAGCTGATATTTTCCCTTTTTAAAGTGTGGCATGCTTCACTTTAAAGCTGTCATTACTTCATATTGTCAGTCAAATCTGTGCTCTGACCATGATGAATACCACGGTCATTCTCTCACTTTAGTATCTATTTTCATCTGTGCTTCATTTTTGTTGTAACAGAGGGGAAAAGCTGCTCCATGTCTTGTTTCTTCACAAGGTGAAACATGAAAATATTTTACTATTATACATTCTGCATGTATTGTCCTTACAAAGATCTTTGGAGCTAACTTGTACTGCTGGATTTGTCTGTCATCACTGGTTGCTCAGTATTCTTCATTTTAAAAATAAAGCATCTTATTCCCCACAAAAAATATCAGATGTTTTATATCAAAAAACAGAGAATGTGTCACAGCTTTGATGAGCCCACGCTTCTCCTCAGAAACATTTTAATGCTCTGCTTGAGTTCTGCAGTTTTCAGTCCGTAGATAATCGGGTCCAAAAATGGGGGGAAAATTATTACTGACACTCCGAGGGCCCTTCTCATAAAAGGCGACGCGCTCTCGATGCGGTGAGCGAGGAGTGTGATGAAAGTGTTAAATTCGAGGATCATAAAGATGACTAAATGTGTGCCACACGTCTGAATGGCTTTTCTCCTGGCGTCTGGTTGACTGTTCATCACACATGTACGTAGGATCTGTGCATAGGTGTACAGTATTATCAGCAACGGCCCACCTTGGAGAAAAGCTATACCAGCTAATCCATAGTAGTTGTTCACTCTGGTGTCCTCACAGACCAGCTTTAATAAAGACGGATTGTTACAGTACAGGTCTACAATGTGAGTTCTGCAGATTTTCAAACGTACAAGCAGAAAAATTAAAGTAAAGATCAAAGAGAAATTAATAAACCATGCTGAAATGATAATTTTCACCAAGGTATTTGAACTCATGATGGCATTATACCTCAAAGGGCAACATATAGCGATGTATCTGTCATAAGCCATAGCACTCAGGATCAGTAAGTTCCTGTGCCGTAGATATGAATGAGAAGAGCTTGAATGACACATGCAGGGTATGATATCAGTCTGCTCTTTGTCACGATGCTCACAATGAGCTGAGGAAACAAACTTGTAGCTCCCACCATGTCACTGGTGACCAGGTTTAACAGCAGGATAAACATGGGCTTCTGCAGGGATTTAGTCCAAGCGATCGTCATTAATATCAACAAGTTACAGAACATGATAAACAGATATGTTAAAGTCCCTAACAGAAAGGCTGGGTAAACAGATAGATCAGATAAACCCAGGGTTTCCAGTGTGAGCAATACTACTGAAGAGGCATTTGTGGACATGATTGCACAACACTGTCAAACTTCTGCCAACTTCTGATGGATCACCTTGTAGCTGTAAAATAGAAAAACATCAGAAATGTGATCCCTTAGATGACATACAGTCTAACTCTGTGTGTAACCTCTTACCTGGGACAGCTCCCTGCACTCAGCTGCAGCTGTCAGAGGCCATGTAGAAGACTCTGCCTTTTATTAAAGGCCCCCCATAGACTGTGGAAAGAACTGGAAAAACCCTGTGTGACGTCAGACTTCCATATTGAAATCACAGTCTCAACCAAACTTTGAATCAACCTAATGGCCTGCCCACTAAGCATGACTTCCTGTCAGCTAGCTAGCTGGCATTTTAGTTGACAGAAATGCAGCCTCTGCCTGTCGAGCTATCTGTCAATCAAATGAGACGCGCCAATCAGTCCGCAGTGAGTTTTTTCCTAAATATAATCTAAACCATTGAGGTACAAAAAAATTCGCCCTCCGTACAGTGAGAGCACATGCAGACATTAGATGATGAGACATGTTTGTTTTTTTGTTTTTTGGGGGGGTTGCTGCTGCATACCGGAAGGACATTAAAACAACTGCCCTTTCCATCCCGCTTTTTAATTCATTTGAACTCCCTTGTCCCACTCCTCTGATCATTGCCATCATTTATCGCTCCCCCAAACCAAATCCCAACCCTTTCACAGATTTTCCAGACTTTATAACCCAATTATGTTCCATCTCATCCTCTGTTCTCCTTCTTGGTGATTTTAATTTCCATAGTGACAATACAACTTCCAAATCTGCCAGTGAATTTCTGGACCTTTTACACTGCTTCAACTTCACCTAACAAGTCAACTTCCCCACCCACAGCCCCGGACACACACTGGACTTAGTTTGCTCTACTGGCCCCGAAATTCATCATCTCTCAAGTTTCAACCTCCACATCTCCGACCACCTAGCTATAACCATGGACAGTGAGCTTCCCATCCCCACTCCAAGACAAAAACACATCATATATCATATATCATATATCATATCCTTCAGCCTCCGTCACCAACCACATCACATTAATGGCATTTTTTCCCTCTGACATTACTTTTACTTTTATACTTTAAGTAGTTTTGAAACCAGTACTTTTATACTTTAACTTGAGTAAAAAGCTTGAGTTGATACTTCAACTTCTACAGAAGTCTTTTTAAACCCAAGTATCTATACTTCTACCTGAGTAATGAATGTGAATACTTTGGACACCTCTGTTTGATTCCAATTATATACCAGCACAAACTTAAGAATTTTATCCTCTATAATGTCAGAATTTTCTTTATCTTAAGCCAAAAAAAAAAAAAAAAGAAAAAAAAAATCAATCAGAGCGTCATTTTTGGTGACTTTATTTGTTCATAAAAGGCTTTAAAGTCATGAAACACTCAATAAAAGCATCAAGGTAGGAGGAAGAACTCTGAATATGTTCAGTAGCTCATTACAGTTCATCAGTGATTTATTATACAGAAAAACAGCATGTCACATGATGCAATGAGCTACAGTAGCTCAGTCTGTCAGGATGTAAAGGCTGGGAACAGAAGAGATGCCGGTTCCTTTCTAAATCAACCAGAGGTGCCAGGTCACTTCCTGAGTTCTTGAGGCACTGAACACCGGACTACTAAGGTGCTCTGGTGTGGGCACCAGCCCCTCACTTTGGCATCTCTCCATTAGTGCATGTCAGACTATACATGTATTCCAGCCTAAGTGTGTGTGTGTATAGCATGTTCCACAACACAATGTAAAAGTTGAATTTCTCCTTTAAGTTCATTCCCTCTAACTTAGGTTAATAAATGCTCCTTAGGTTTTTGTATTTCTTAGAGTCTATTATCTTTTCCCCCTAACAGATCCTTTTTTTCCTTTTATTAGACTAAGCTCAATTACTCTTAGTCTATTTATTAATTTATCAGCCTAATTTATATGTGTGTTTGTTTCAGGCCTTACATACTGTTGCTGTCTGAGTCACTGTGTTTTTATCTGTTTTTATTTACAAGCTGGGTAAGCTTAAAAAAAATCTTGTTCTTATGTAAAAAAAACCCATTTTTTTAAAATCTGTGACTGCAGTGTATCAAGAGTCTCCTGTCTTGTAAAAAAATGCATTTTCATGTAAAATAGGCTTTCTACAAAGTACAGAACTGTTAAAAAATAATTCCAGCTTGTGTTCTTGGACTTTTATGAACATATTTTTGAGAATAATGTCCACACAGATTTCTCTTAAAATGGCACACTCTTTTCTTAGTGACAAAAGATTAAAAATGACAAAATTATGCAGAATTATGCAGAAACTCTACTCTTCTTTAAGACTGTGAGTAAAGTGTTTCGTATTTCTCTTGTATATAAGCCGTATACAAGCGGATTGAGGAGAGGAGGAACAACAAATATCAGCATGCCCATGATCTTCTGCAGGTCAGCCGAAACATTTTTGAACCTGTGAGATAAAATAGTGAACATTCCTACAATCTGAAATATGATGATTATGACCAGCTGAGCCACACATGTGTTGACTGCTTTAGCTTTTGCTTCAGACCTCCGTGAAACCACACATGTGATCAGGATCTTCACATATGAAAACACCTGAACAGAGACACTCACAACCTGCATGACAGCTGTGGTGAACAGTCCTATGATGTTGTTGAGCATCGTGTTTCCACATGTGAGCTTCAGCAGAGAGGGGTTATCGCAGAACACATTCATGATGACAGACCTGCAGCGGGGAAGTCTAGTCTGCAGGGAGAACAGTGAAACAATCAGGACAAAGTCAAGACCCCAAACTAGAGACACGATAAAGACGACAACTCTGGGGGTCATGATGGAGCTGTAACGTAGCGGCATGCAGATGGCTGCATAACGATCAAAAGACATGGCTGCGAGTATAAACAGAATCCCTCCACCGTACATGTGCAGCAGAAAAGCCTGTAAGACACAGAGAGGATAGAAAACTCTGCTGGACTCAGTAACAATGTCTGACAAGACTTTAGGAAGCATTGCAGAGATCCCAATCAAATCATTAAGGGGAAGACTGAACAGGATGAAGTACATGGGCTTGTGAAGGTTTTTCTTCACAATGATCAGAGTCAACAAAGTCAGGTTGCAGAAAATTGCAAAAAAATAGACTGCAATACCAAAAAAGAATATGGGGTACTTTCCTCCAGGTGGGATAGAAAATGGGTCCAGAGTTAACTCAGATCTAAAACCAAATGATTCATTTTCCATGTTTATATCAGTAAATAGTCACAGCAATGCTACAATATCATTTGCTGAGATTGAATCAGCATTCAAGACTAGCAGTTTCCTGTTATACATCAGCAGAGTAGAGCTGAATGAATGCTGACAGGTATGGGCTGTCCCTGCTTTATTTATGGTGCCTGAGCAGAATCTCAGCTTCATAATGTCACCTTTACCTCTGGGATTCTGGACGGCTCTGCAAAGACTTATATTATCACAATAACTTTATAAATGAATGAACACTTCACTTGCATGCACAGAACATATAACTTGTTTCTGAACAAAATGTTTAAAAATGTCCACTAAATATGAACTTATTCCCAGCATATTCAAAACAGAATAAGATGATGCTACTAACTGATAAGAAACAGCATACAAAATAGGCATGAGATGTAAAACTCAAAAAGAACCCTTTTTAATAATGTTGGTTAGCTAAGGGCTTATCAGTCTTTCAAAGCCAAGGATCACAGCTAGGAGTCCTGCCCTCAAAATAACTCATACTCTTAGTACACTCCAGAGACCTGTATCAGAAATGTATCGCAATAAAGGTCAGAAATTAAGCATGAAATAATATAAAATAGCCTTTGTGGTCATTTACAACTTTTAATCTTATATTTATTGATGTCATTGTCTTTTTTCGTAAAACTTTATTTTCTTTCTCAACACTAAAAATGACTTTTTAAGAACTATACCTCTTGTTATTCATTCTTTGCATTGAAGTCTTTTTCTGTCTGTCTTTGTAATTCTTTCCAAAGCAACAGTATTTAATTTTACCTCCTTAAAATAATAATTTGATATTCAGTCTACAACAACTTTAAACAGAGAAAATGACGTTCATCAAATTTCCACAAAGCACCCCAATCTTCTGCTCTCAGCACTGTGTAACTTTAGCAGCAGGCTGCATTTATCTCAAGAGATTTTTTTTATAGCACCAGTTCACACACAGCCTTAAGCCAAAAAGAAGCCAGTTAGCCCAAGACAATCCGGCTGCAGTCTGTTCATCTCTGATAGCAGCTCTAACAGATCGTTCATCTGAGATGCAGTATATTTTACAACAGAAACACATGAAAAAGTTAGGGTAAGGGTTTGGATACCAAAAATTAAAAGGTGAAAACCTGACCTGCAAAACTTTATTACAAAACATTTAACAAAGACAAGTAAATAGTCTGCTTTCAGGAAAAAAGCTTGTCCTCCTTGTAAACATTCTAGCAGAAAATGGATCTTGTTTAGCTCCATTAGTTACCTTAGACATAGATAACAGAGATATGTAGCTACCATAGCTAAAGTAAAGCTCACAAAGCAGCTACGTAAGCTACATATCTACATTATCTATGCAGATGCATTAGTATTGGCTACGTTTGTTAAATCTCACATTGCTAAAGCTAACTTGGGGCATTGGCTTCTCTAGTAACATTTGTTACGTAGCTAGCATGTGTTAGCTTTTGCTAAAGCTAACAGAGCTATAGTGAGCCACCATTTGTGTAACTACTTCTAAAACGGATCTATACATAATATAATCATGGATTAGACCTTTGATATTTTTCTGTTTTATTTATGAAATGTTCCTCAGTCTGTGATGTTTGCAGTGTGGTTATATGATCAATGTCACTTCCAGACTTTGTTTATGATGAAAGTCGAATTAAAGAAAAACATCTAAAAGTGGAAATTGTTGTCTCTGATTAAGTAGCGTCACCATGTGTAGAAAGTAATCTAATCAAAGTTATTTCTCAGGCTTTAATACAAGTAAATGCATTTTATGGCAAGAAATTGTGTTTTCCTTGTTGATCTTAAAGTTAGTCTTTTCTGTTATAAAAAATCCTGCAACTTCTGTCTCAAAAATATTTAGATCCTGGCTAAAACCAGTTTGGTCTAAAACTACAGTTTATGCAGGAGACAAAATTAAGCACAACATCTTAATTGTCATCTCATCATCTTATTATCACTGGACAAACTGCTGGCTATTATGGACAATAACAGCCACCCTCTGCACACTGCCATCACTGCCCAGAGGAGTATGTTCAGCAGCAGGCTGCTCTCAATGAGCTGCTCCACAGATAGATTGAGGAGATCTTTCCTACCCAGAGCCATCAGACTGTACAACACAGCACTGGGGAGGATTGCGGGGGCCGGGGAGGAAGCAGTACAAGCACAGCTACTGCATAAACATGGACAATAATAATTTGCAATTCTATAAAACAGAAGCACAATAATAACAACAATAATAAGAGCACCATGCACCTTCAAAATACAGTTACTGCACAACACTACTTTCATCTGCACTACCTCTTTGCTGTACTGTACCTACAGCTGTATGTTTATTCCACTGTGCCTTGGGTTCATCTGCATTATATATTTATTTATTTTTTGAGTTTTGGTAAGTCTGTCTTTAACTGTCTATTTAACCTAAACCTCTCCAGTAATGCCGGTTAATATTGCTTCAAGAGTTTCATCTACTGCTTATGAAAATATATTTTTTTTATAATGTTTCCCCATCTTACTACAACTCTCCTGCCTCTGTCTGTCGCCCTCCTGTTAACACTCAGCATATTATGTTACAGTTTATCTTGTATCTTATCCCTATAGTTTTTTCTACGTGTATAATGTTTTTATATCTTTCTAATTTTAGTTTAACTAAGTACCCTTTTGCACATTTCAAAACCGAGCTGCTGCAAGTGTTCTTCTTTCTTGTTTTGTTACCTATACCCTTGTTGTGTATGTATGTTATGGAACAGCTGAAACTTGAATTTCCTTTGGGATCAGTAAAGTATCTATATAATCTAACTGAATCTAATCTAATCTGACATAACTGTCTGTTTCACTTTTTTTCTTCAGTAAGCATATTTTTGATACCTTGTTTTAACACTTTTTTGTTGACTAATTTTATTGTGATAGTTCAAACCATTTTGATGGCTTATCTGAGTGTTGAATTTTCACTTAGAGGAGGACCACTTGACAAGCCCATATGGGTGTTTTTTGGCTTCTGCACATTTTTGTAATTATTACAACTTCCAAATTATCATTCTCATGTACTGTATTTTTTGTTTTATTCTGTTTTTTTTTTCCCTTTTGTTTGTTCGTATGTGAAATGCATCAAATTAAAACAAATTGAATATTGCTTATTTTGTTTAATACAGTATTTAACACTGTGATACATTTAACAGTTTGCAGTAGTAGTGCATGTACAAAATGACTCACTAAAGTCCAGTGATCCCCAGTCAGCATGGCAGCGTTTCATTCCAGTTGGGAGAGACCAGTAAATGATTTGAGATATCATTTGTTTTACATTGATGTGACACTAAATAATACTTATTTTACATGGATGAGAAGTTGGAGTAAGTCTTTGGCGTTTGGACTCTATGTTTATGAAGCCCCACATGTTATTTAATGTTTTATAAATAAAGTTAGATTTATGGTTCTCCCGCTGATGATGTTTGCTGGTCTCTACAGGACCCTTTGGGTTTTTCTTTAATATGCAGATTTGCTGCATGTATTAAAGACTCCACATGACAAGTCAGACAGTCAAAAGAGACTGGATTTATATGCATTTTTACCTTAATTGTACAGTAGGATTGTTTCAGACTGAACTTTCTGGATCAACAATTACATCCTAATTAGAGCCCATTTTGGCCCACGGTGCTTTAGCGAGACTCTTACTTGATTTAAAGTGTCTTTTCAATCTACTCTAGTTCTTGTCAGTTTGGAAGTATGAGATAAAAAAATGATTATGATAATTATCTATTCCAACTCAAATCCATCTTCATCAAAAGGATGAGTTCATTTGTGTTATGTAACTAGAAACAGTTGCAAATTGGCAGAGTTACATCAGCGTGAAGGCTCATTACTTTGTCAAAACATTTTTATTAATGAGCCCCTTGGAGATTAAAGTAAACAATGTGTTATTAACTGTCTCACTTTGTAATTAATCCCCAGACGATCAGTAAACCTCCGGTCCATGATGAGACTCTTTGTTTAATAAAACTCCAGAGACGCTGTTACATATGAGGCTGTGTCAGGGTAGAAACATTTGATTCTTTAAAATTATTACATGTCATTATTTAATAACAGATTAAAGTCCTTATGACTCTTCAACATAATCATCAAAAAACATGAATTTGCTTCTTGTTTTTCCATGCCTTTTAACCTGCAACATCCTATAAGATTATCCAGTTTTAATTTTTGAGTTGGATGGCTCAATAAATTAAAGTAAATTACATTTTATAACTGATATTGTTCAGCTTTTTTTCTTTCCCTTTTTATATGTACTTCAATTGAAAAACACAAATTGAAACAGAGCCCTAAAGCGGTCACATCGGGCCTCTGGGAGCAAGGACACCCAAAGGTTTGTTAGGACACAAGGATAACAGAAAAAGACTAATCATGTCACCCAAGAGAACCATGGATGCAGTGGACTCTGACACGACTCTGATAACTGATTTGACCCTCTTTAATACTCATGGGGAGTGTGTACATTTTTTATGTTTTCCCCCTTATATCCTTACAACTGCAATCAAACTCAGCTCTGTAAATGAATGAGCTTCATAAATAAAACTACTATTAACATTGTGAATGAGGTGTGCCAAGAACAACTAAAAGACATAATTTATCACTGAAAGGCCACAGAGAACCCCTCATAAAATGTTCTGAAGCTCAAGTTTTTATCTGCACGCATTCAATGGCACAGTTGAAAATCCTTTCTGATTTTCTTGAGGTTTATGGTCAGTTTGCCATCTTTACAAGGATAGTAAGATATTTAAATTGATGAAGAAACTGTTCTAAATACAGTTATTTCTCCTGTCTCCTGATCTGGACTTACAGTTCATTCAGAAAATATTCAGACAACCTTGTTTCAGTTTTATGATGCAGCCTGACGCGACTGTTGTTACAAAAAAAATGTATATTTTTGCATTCATCTATACTCTGTTGCCGCATAATGACAAACTGAAAACAGAATTTAAGGAACTTTTGCAAATTTATTAACAAGGATAAACTGAAATATTTAATTTACATAGGTAATCAGATCCTTTGAAAATAAAACTAGAAATTTAGTCCAGGTCCCTTCCATTTCTCTCTGTCTTTGATGAGATGTTTCCACACCTTGATTGGAGTCCACCTGTGGTAAATTAAATTGATTGGCCATTATTTAGAAAGCCACACCTCTCTTTATAAGGCCTCATAACTGACAACGCATATCAGAGCAAAAACCATGCCATGAGATCAAAGGAGCTGCCAGCAGAGCTCAGAGACAGGATTGTTGCAAGGCACAGATCTGGGGAAGCAACAAAAATTGTTCTGCACTGAAGGTTACCAAGAGCACAGTGGCCTCCTTCATTTTCAAATGGAGGAAGTTTGGCATAAACAAGAGCAGGCTGTCAGGCCAAACTGAGCAATCGGGGGAGAAGGGCTTTCATCAGAGAAGTGACCAAGAACTCTGACTGAGCCAACGAGGACGGAGATCTAACGAGGAGATGGGAAGAAGCTCCAGAAGGAAAACCACTACTGCAGCCCTCCACTGATCTGGGCTTGTGGCAGAAGCCTCTCCTCAGTGCAAAACACATGATAGCTATCTTGGAGTTTGGAAAAAAAAGCATTTGAAAGACTCAGACTGTGAGAAACAAGATTCTCTGGTCTCACGAAACCAAGATTGAACTGTTTGGCCTCAGTTCTAAATATTGTCTGACGAAAACCACTCATCTCCTGGCCAATACCATCCCAGCAGTGAAGCATGGTGGTGGCAGCATCATGCTGTAGGGGTGTTTTTCAGCTGTAGGAACTGGGAGACTGGTCAGGATTGAGGGAAAGCTGAACGGTGCAAAGTACAGAGTCCCTAACGAAAGCTTGTTCCTCAGCTCTTAGATCCTCAGACACAACTGCTCAGCAAGGCTGCAAATCACGGCTAACTGCTCTGTGTGGAGTGGCTGAAAACAAGAGAAAAACACAGATATCCACAAAAATAAGGGATATTGGGACAGAGATCCATATGTGACGAAATGGGTTCCCTGACATTTATATGGACCTGATTTCATGAACATGAAGCAGAGCCTGAAGGCACACATCTACCAGGATCAGCAGCAATGGATGTGTATCCCAACGTTTTGTTAATACAAAGCTTTAGATCGGTTGTTTCTTTGTATTGCAGTGATTCATTTACTTCTTTTTACTTTAGGTTATCTGTGAATCTGTGGCTGTTAAATTTGCTTGCAAAAATCTGGGGTGTATTTTAAAACAAGATTGATGTACCTTAGCTTTTTTACTTAATCTAGTTCGATTTTAACACCTGTTAAATCTCCCTTATATTTTAAATGTGAAAAATTAACAGTACAACTCCTAGCTTTAATTTTGTATAAATTGTTATAGCATCAGAAATGTTCACTTAATGAAGCAATCACAGAAATAACTTGATTTTTCAAACAGAAATAAATCAGGTTAATATACAAAAGCTCCTTCATTTAATCTGTGATAAATATCTTTGGCTTCAGGTTTTTTTTCGTCTTTAAAAGTAGCCATGTTAATCTGACATCACAGGACGTTATGTACAGCTAAAAAAAAAACTAATGTCATTAAGTGCCTGTTACATTAGATATTATTTTACTGTGTGGTTGATCTGATGAAATTGAAGGTCCCAGTTTTCCTCAAAGGTAAGAGGAAGAAGAATATAGTGGAGTTTAACTTCTATTCGTCGTTGACTACTCGTAGTAACTACTATAATAGCCCGGCTTTATCTTGTGTTTTTTTAAATGTGCCGTTATGGTTAAAAAAATTATTTTTGTTCACACTATTTTGGGGTAATTTTTGCCCTTTATTTGATCAGACAGCTGAAGAGAGACAGAAAACATCAAAAGAATATATAATATAGGTTTGGTGTGGGCAGGTGCCAAGTCCTGCTGGAAAATGAAATCTGCATATACCTAAAGCTTGTCAGCAAAGGGAAGCATGAAGTGGGCTGACTGTAAACCTAATTACACACAGAGACCAACACCTGCAGAAGACATGGCTCCCCAAACCATCACTGACTATGGGACTTTACTCTGGACCTCAAGTAACTTGGATTCTGTGCCTCTCCTCTCTTCCTCTAGACTCTGGGACCTTGATTTCCAAATGAAATTAAAAAATGCACTTTTATCTGAAAAGAGGACTTTAGACTACTGAGTAACCGTCCAGTCCTTTTTGTCCTTAGCCCAGGTAAGTTGCCGCTGACAAGACTTGTGTCAAGACTGGCTTGACACAAGGAATGCTAGCTGTAGCCAACTCCTTGTGAAGTTCTCCCAAATTCTTGAATGGTCTTCGCTTTACAATCCTCTTAAGGCTGCAGTTATCCCTGTTGCTTGTGCACCTTTTTTTTTTTTTTTTTTTAACATTTTTTTCCTCCCATTCAACTTTCCATTATTGTGGTTTATCTAGCACTCTATGAACAGCCAGCTTCTTATGCAATCAACCTTTCTGTCTTACTCTCCTTGTGCAGGGTGTCAATAATCATCTTCTGGACATCTGTCGAGTCAGCAGTCTTTCCCATGATTGTGTAGGCTACTAATCCAGACTGAGAGACCATTTAAAGGCTCAAGAAACCTTTCAGGTGTTTGGGGTTAATTAGCTGATTAGAGTGTGATTCCATGAGTCTCAAATAGTGACTTTTTTCACATTATTCTAATTTTCTGAGGTACTGAATGTTGGGTTTTCATTAGCTATAAGCCATAATTATCAAAATTAAAAGTAATAAACACCTGAAATATATCAGTTTTTTTGTAATGGATATATAGAATATTTGAGTTTCATTCTTCGAACTGAATTACTGACAGAAATCAATCTCTTTAATGGTATTCTAATTTACTGAGATGCACCTATAATTTGCGTCCTGTTTTGGTACAGGCCTGCTTTTATTTGGAAGGAAAATAAGGAACTGTTGGCATCAATGACTATGAATACATCAAAAGATGGAAAGGGAACTTGTTATGGATTATAAATGAATGAAGGAAACAGTAGAATGATAAACTTGTCTACTGAGTTGTCTCTAAGTTTTTTTAATTGAAATGGGACAGTAAGGGATATACGTCTTTCACATCACTGTGGCTGCAGGGAAATGCTGAAAGAGACAAAATAGCACTTGAATAATTTTGGTTTGCATTGTGGACAGGTGGGTTCAAGGGAAAGTGTCTGTTTTATTCTGTCTTTAGTATAAAAACTGCATTGCATCATACATCTCTTTCAACAACCATGTGTAGAGTCCCAGGCTGCACTCTTGGGTGTTCCCGCTGCTTAGCAGCTTAATAAAAGGCAGAGTCTTCTACATGGCCTCTGACAGCTGCAGCTGAGTGCAGGGAGCTGTCCCAGGTAAGAGGTTACACACCGAGTTAGACTGTATGTCATCTAAGGGATCACATTTCTGATGTTTTTCTATTTTACAGCTACAAGGTGATCCATCAGAAGTTGGCAGAAGTTTGACAGTGTTGTGCAATCATGTCCACAAATGCCTCTTCAGTAGTATTACTCACACTGGAAACCCTGGGTTTATCTGATCTATCTGTTTACCCAGCCTTTCTGTTAGGGACTTTAACATATCTGTTTATCATGTTCTGTAACTTGTTGATATTAATGACGATCGCTTGGACTAAATCCCTGCAGAAGCCCATGTTTATCCTGCTGTTAAACCTGGTCACCAGTGACATGGTGGGAGCTACAAGTTTGTTTCCTCAGCTCATTGTGAGCATCGTGACAAAGAGCAGACTGATATCATACCCTGCATGTGTCATTCAAGCTCTTCTCATTCATATCTACGGCACAGGGAACTTACTGATCCTGAGTGCTATGGCTTATGACAGATACATCGCTATATGTTGCCCTTTGAGGTATAATGCCATCATGAGTTCAAATACCTTGGTGAAAATTATCATTTCAGCATGGTTTATTAATTTCTCTTTGATCTTTACTTTAATTTTTCTGCTTGTACGTTTGAAAATCTGCAGAACTCACATTGTAGACCTGTACTGTAACAATCCGTCTTTATTAAAGCTGGTCTGTGAGGACACCAGAGTGAACAACTACTATGGATTAGCTGGTATAGCTTTTCTCCAAGGTGGGCCGTTGCTGATAATACTGTACACCTATGCACAGATCCTACGTACATGTGTGATGAACAGTCAACCAGACGCCAGGAGAAAAGCCATTCAGACGTGTGGCACACATTTAGTCGTCTTTATGATCCTCGAATTTAACACTTTCATCACACTCCTCGCTCACCGCATCGAGAGCGCGTCGCCTTTTATGAGAAGGGCCCTCGGAGTGTCAGTAGTAATTTTCCCCCCATTTTTGGACCCGATTATCTACGGACTGAAAACTGCAGAACTCAAGCAGAGCATTAAAATGTTTCTGAGGAGAAGCGTGGGCTCATCAAAGCTGTGACACATTCTCTGTTTTTTGATATAAAACATCTGATATTTTTTTGTGGGGAATAAGATGCTTTATTTTTAAAATGAAGAATACTGAGCAACCAGTGATGACAGACAAATCCAGCAGTACAAGTTAGCTCCAAAGATCTTTGTAAGGACAATACATGCAGAATGTATAATAGTAAAATATTTTCATGTTTCACCTTGTGAAGAAACAAGACATGGAGCAGCTTTTCCCCTCTGTTACAACAAAAATGAAGCACAGATGAAAATAGATACTAAAGTGAGAGAATGACCGTGGTATTCATCATGGTCAGAGCACAGATTTGACTGACAATATGAAGTAATGACAGCTTTAAAGTGAAGCATGCCGCACTTTAAAAAGGGAAAATATCAGCTTTAATGCTGCTCTTTATGAAACTGGCTCATGTTTTTGTCAACACATTTATTCTGAAATATAAAATATAATGTGTGCCATTTCTTTGAACCAACATATTACCCTATGTAATCAAACTTTCACCACTGAAGTTTATTTTCTTTCATATGTAAAACTTAAATTTTAAATGGTAAATAAGAAATGACAAGGAATACATTTCATTTAGCAGCACTTTTCTGAGAGCACCCATTTAAGGAGCAAACATGCAAACAAACCCCTATAAAACCCTGTTTGTATAACATAATTCTGTCTATAGCTATAGGTGCACTGTATTTAGATCTGCATGAATCACTTTGTCCTGTTCATTGTCTCCAAGAAGTTGGTTTTCACATTTTTCCTTTAAAATAAAAAAAGAAAAACTAGAAAAAAGTCTCCTTGGTTTCTTTCATCACAGTGTGTTCAGTTTCATTCTGTATTTAATATGGCGAGGTTTCATTAAAAGGGTGTCTATTCTTCTGTTTATTTGAACTCTCAGAAGAAACTAAGTGAATTGCTCTGGTGTCCACAACTCACAAGTGTTAAAATGTTTTGATAAATACTGAGTCAGTTCAGTTTCAGAGACACAGTTGCAAAAACAACACACTGTAAAAAGAGCACAGCAAATGTGAGAACATTCTCACTCATGTAACTGACTTTTTCTTCCTCACTGTTGAGTTTTTTTTTCATTCTGCTGATCAAAAGTGGATCTTTCACTTCTTCTATGAAACAGTTTGTGACACTCTAATGACACCTATGAGAAACACACCAGCACCTCTGCGCTAGTGCTGCACGAGTGGGTAATAATGGTCGACTGCAATTCTACTGGACAATATTGCAATTTTTGATTATGACTGAGACATAATACATAAATGGCATCATGAGTCTGCTTGCTTATGAAGGAAAATGCAGAGAATAATGATAGTTTTGAAGTTTGTAATTCTGTAATTCTTAACTTAAAATGCAGGAATATTAAGTGGTATAAATCAGTGGTTCTCAACTGGTCTGGCCTCAGGCTCCACCAGTCTGCTTTATGACAGATCGTGACCCAAGTTTCCAAAAAGAGGTTCAGCAACGTATGTTTATTTAGTTGGATATGTTGCAGTCTGAAGCATGATTGGACCAAAACACCTGCTATAAAAAAAAGGGACAAAACTGACGCATTTTATACCCTATTTCCTTATGATTTTGTGTAAATTTTTGCCAGTTTTCCAGAGAACTTGTGAAATTACTTCATTACCATGGGAAAAGTAGCCATTTATCACAAAAACAGGAGATAAATTAGTTGAAGTGTTGATTAAACATTTAGTTTACCCAATTTCCAGGGTAAAAAAAAAAAAGGCATGTCCAATGAAGAGGTAAGGACTTTTGACATCATTTTTTTAATGACACCTAGTCGCGACACACTAAAAACTGCTCCACGGCCCACTCTTGGGTCCTGATCCACCAGTTGAGAACCACTGGTATAAATAATTTTGAAGTTTTTACAATATTACTTTCAGAGCATCTTTGTATTTTCCAAACAATAAAGTTTTTCCTTTTTGAAAATAGGAGTATCTTTATGCCACCAGTTACACCACCAATACATCATCACTGTGCACCAACATGAATAGGTCCACTGTATAATTATTCTGGACAGGAAATGATCATTTCCTGTGCCTCAGTGAGGCACAGGGGGATTACTGTAGTGCACACATGCTGATTCAAACGCCCAGCACTCACAAATCCCTCTTCATCAGTGCAATAAACTTCATTTGTGCAGAGCACTGCATGTACAACAGCCTCTTCTGTCTTTCAGCTCAAACATTAGTTGCAAATCACCTGACAATCAGTCTTCAGTCTGGCAGTCTAAACGGATAGCAGCTTCCATCCTGTTCCGTTATCTCTGCTTTCTGCTGACCAGCTGAGCTTCAAACTCTCAGTGATGCTTTGGCTTATTAGACTTTTCCTCCCTGGCAGCCAATCATATATCAAATATGACGACTCAGAGAAAAATATGCACTGTTTTTGGTTGTTTGTACAATAAAAAAGCAAAACAAATGAAAATGATGCTTGTGTTTATGCAAAGCAAGAATACCATGTGTAGTTATTTGTTCTGGATGAGTCTGTGTGTTTTAAAAATAGATAGGAAAGCTTTAACGTGTGTTTGTGTGGCAGTGTTCAATAATCTGGATCTTATACTACGTGTTTAAAGCTTGAGTTGTTTTTTATATCAAGTGTGTTAGTGTGTAAGCCTTTTTGGTGTGCCGGTCTGTTTCTATTGTTCTACCGGATATCCTCAGGATAAAGGAAGAAGTTATACTTTATTACACCCTCATGGGGAAATTCAAGTTCTACACTGTTGTTGAACATGCAACACATACATAAGCTGAAAAATATGCACAAACAGGATCCTGTGGAAACACACGAATGCGCAGAGATGTACAAGAAAGAGCCTATGGTTGGAGGTAGGAGATGGAGGGCAAGGGCACAAAGTGAAGTAGTACTTCACCTAGACCAGACTGATTCCCAAACTAACCAGTGAACCTCCGGTTCACAGCCCTAATTCCCACAGGCCAACACTGTAAGAGCAGATGAAAATTTCCGACCATTTGCCCCAAGCATCAACAAAATTCTGCGCCCATTCCTGCTGCTGAAATAAGGCCCAGAATTACGTTGGTACCTGAACTTATCAGTGAGTTGACATTTTTTCTCAAGGATTTTATTGGTACGATTACTCTGTCCGTTTTTTAACGCATTTTTTTGCTCTGATTTTCTCTGATTAAACTTGTTGTGCAATATTTAAGTTGTTATTATTGTGCCTAAATGGAAGATTATTGATGGCGTTAACTCCCTGCTGCAGAAGTGGCAGAATGACTGCTAACTCTGATGTTGACCGTGCTGCACATATGCATGTACGTGTAGAGCATGTGACTTTGAACACTGTGACAACAATCACTTGAGACACATTCACTGCACTAAGATGATCATCATTTTACTAGTTGTGAGACTACTAGCACCAGTTGGCTGGACCTCTGTTGAATTAGGTCAGTCACTTTAAAGGGGATGAACATTTATTTGTTCACTAATTTTTACATTACATGTTTCTGTTCACATGACATTGCTTTGTTGACATCTCTTTTCACTTTGACATTAAAGAGGTTTATCATCTCCTTTTTTGGTCAAAAAAGCCAAACTAAACTGACCATGATTGATTGATTTGAAATCAGTAAGAGGGTAAAACATCTGAGGGGATGAATACTTCTTATAAACACTGTATGATATTAGTTTAAAGCCTTACTCTACTGTTTTGAAGGTCCAATGCCTACAACATCAAAATAAAAAATTCAGACCGCTTATAACAAACAGAATTATTTACATTTTCCTCCAAATTACTTAACATTTCTTAAAGTAACTGGAACATTTACTTTTTCATTTCTTGTGCATAATTATAAGTACTGATGGACCCACTAAAACACTTGTTCTCCAAATCCTCCAGAGTCCTCTAACAGTCCCTGTCAAAATAAACTGATGACGAACTTGAAGGCTGAAGCATTAATCTCACGGGAGCTGCCTCATGTATGATTTCTCCTATAAAGCTGCAGATCCTCCTGAACATCTCTCCAGTTAGTCGTTGACAGTATTGATGGTTTGTTTCTAGCTTTAATGTTTATTGAACTTGTATGTAAATACATTTACTGTTATCTATTTTTATGCAATGTGCATTTTATTCTTGGAATTCAAGTGCAGAAGAAAACAACTTGATATTTATGTAGGTGTAATATTTAACATATAGCTTGCAAAGCTAATTATTTATAGATACAAAGTGAATTGTTGTGGGCATAATGAGGCTTTAAGGACTTAAAGCTTCTCTGTGAATGTTTGATTTAACTGTGACTTCATGCATTTTGTTGTATTATGTCTGTACACTTGACTTGTTAAATATCTTAAATGGGATGCACTTATTAGATATAGACTTCTTGTTTCAAGGCAATCAACAAGTAAAACTTCTTTGATAAGACATTTTACTTATTACAAGAAACACAGGCCTTCTTTTTGAGAGGTTAAGGGGGCTAAAAGAAGATGCTTATCTCAGCTTGTCTGGTGATTATGGCTTCTAATTAGTGTAAAGAGATATTTTTTTAACTAGAAATAGGCAAACACACTCTCAGATTTAATTTTTGTGTTGTTCTTCATTGCTGAAAGACTTTGTGCTGACAATTATTTTTCACTTTTCTATACAGAGGGAGCATCAAAATGCAGAACCTGTACAACATATCGTCTACTTTGGTGCTACACGGCTACAATCTCCCCTCTGAAGCCGTCATTCCTGCGTTTCTTTTCGCAAGTCTGAGCTACATGATCATCCTTTTCTGCAACCTCATCCTCATCCTCACCATTGTACTGAACAAATCCCTGCATCACCCCATGTACCTCATCCTGCTTAACCTTCCCATCTATGACCTTATCGGGGCCTCTGCTTTCTTCCCACAGTTCATTAAAGAGATCCTGACAGATAGCAGGACTATGCAATACTCTGCGTGTGTCGCCCAGGCCTTTTTCATCCACATCTATGGAGGAGGGACTGTGTTCACGTTGACTGCCATGGCCTATGATCGGTACATTGCCATATGCTGTCCTCTGAAATACAACACAGTGATGACGAATGCTCACATCATGAAAATCATCACAGGTGTGTGGGTGAGCAGTGTTGCCACTATGGGTGTGCTTTTCATTCTGCTTTTACGTTTACCTCGCTGTCGATCTGAACTCACCCTCACCTACTGTGACAACCCCAGTCTGCTAAGTCTGGTCTGTGCTGACACCACCATCAACAACATCTACGGCCTCTTTGTGGTGGCCGTCTCACAGGTAATAGCTAACGGGATGATATTGTACACGTATCTGCAGATCCTTCTAGCATGCTTTAGATCTAAAGGCACAGACACAAAAGCCAAAGCTCTGCAAACATGTGCAACACACATGGCTGTGTATCTGCTGCTGGAATGTCTGGGTCTGTGTACAATCATATCCTACAGGGTACAGAGGATTTCACCTCATCTGAGGAGGTTTTTGGGGATGTCTACGCTGATTTTCCCACCAACGCTGAATCCGATCATCTATGGATTGAGAACTAAAGAGATTAGAGACAAATTCATTCACTTTGTTAAAAACAAAATCCTTCCATTTTAATGCACCCTTTTGATTTGTTTTTTTTTTTTTGCAGAAAGCAAGAATTCTTTTTATTATCACTATCAATGCTTTATTTGTCATGCTCCATTTCAAACGAATTCCTGGTGATTTTTAATATTTAGTGCCATATTTGAAGCACACAAGCCATTATAATTCAGTTGCCTTTCATTTATTTCTCCCTGGGCAGGCACAATAAATCCAGTGTTTTCTAGTTACGTGTTGTCTAATGTTGTCAAAAATGATTAAAAATTCAGCTCAAAACCACACCTTTCTTTGGCGACTGATGTGTTCTTTGTTTCACTTCATTTCTTATGTTGATTGCTTGATTTGTGAATCCAGTGTTTCGAAATATTGTGCTGTAACCATGTAGACATGCATGTAAATAAACAAATCATTTCATTGTATATTAAAATCAAGACCTGAGCCTCCTCCATTAAAAATGACCTCAGACTACTTCAGTTGTAATTTGGACTTTCTGAATGAATCAGCTCAATCAATATGATATTTTAACACTGTTTGAATTAAAGGTGAATATTAGTTATACTTCTATTACATATCCAAAGAGAGACTGATGTTTATAGAATAAAAAGAATGGCAATGCTTCCCTTACACTTCAACTTCCCTTTTAAGTTCATGTGCTACTTTCTAAAAACCTTAGAAATAAATAATTAAAAGACATGATTCACTCCCACACAGAGTAGAGAGTTGATACAGTGTGCAGGTGTGTTTTTGACCGCTAATGAAATCATAGTAACAATTATAAACAAGAAGAAATTGAAACCAGCTCTTCATACTGTGTTCACAGCTCCAAAACAGAAGAGGGCGCCATAAGAACACAATACACAAAATCTTAAACAAGGGGGGGAAAAGATGGTCCCATCACAGAAAAATCTTTTGCTTCCAGTGAACTTTGCTGCCATCTTGTGTTGTTTCAGGGCTCCTACATGAAAGTCAGACTGCATTTTACTCCCTTAAACCAGTCAAGGTGGAGGAATGTGAAATATAAAGCCAATCATGGAAAAGGTATGTTTGGAAGGGTCGAGACCTGGAGGGGATTTAAAAAAAAATATTGAGATAAATAAAGACTAGAACTAAATCAAATGTCATCTTGGCTTTTACCAATGTAATATATTGCACTCTATTTCAATATTTTTAAATGAGACAAATGCACAGGAGGAAAATCAGCCAATTAAAATGTGTGATAATTTTGATCAACTCTGATATTTTCCTTTAAAACAAAACATGAAGGCTGTTGTTCATCTCAACCAAAGCATATTAATGATTATAACAGAATTTTCATTGTTTTACTGCAGCCACATACTGTGTATGGTTCAATAATCTGCATCAAATGGATATATTTTGTTTTGAGATAAATATTTTCTTTGTTAAAGCAAAATCAAATTTAAACAGAATATGCATGCATGCTTAAATGCATTGGGGTTTTTACCTTTGGGTTCAAGTTGGCAGTTGCCAGGGGCCTTGTGCTCAAAGGGGCTTCAAGATACAGTCAGTTCAAGTATGAATCAATTAATGAGGCATATATCAAAAATTACTTTTAGTGATTGTACCAGTGCTTCAAATGGGCTGGTACGCTCCACTTCTAAATTTTACCCCTTGGCGTACTGTGACTTTTGCCAACACACTGGGACTTCTCACCAGTTGTCAGTGCAGTCTCCTGTCCTCTCCACAGCTTACAGCTTTTATGGATCATTCACAATAGCATCTTAAAAGACACACTGCCATGGTAAACTTCTCACTGAGTGCTGTAGCTCATCTACATGGACAAATTCACACAGTTCTGGACAGTTCAGTACGAGACCAGAGCATGCAGGTAGTAGCGCCTACGCTGAGGAGCCTGATGCTCCGCTAACACCTGTGCCTGCTGATACTGCCACCAAACAAGATGTCAACAACAATATTGAATAACAGAAGTTATTCCAAATGTATGGCCACACTGTTATCCAATATCAATAGAGTTATTCAAAATGCATGAACACAGAGTTAGCCAAAGGATCAAAGGAAGTACTTTGCGTACTTCAATTGGCTTATTGGAAAGAAAATCCTGGACACATGGTGTGAGGCAAAGGTGTGGTCAGCTCACAAACACAGCAGGGACTCAGGGTGTCAGGGAGTGGAGAGGCTGTTTAATCTCTACATTTGGTGCTGACAAGGAAAAACAACTAAATTCAATGCATGAGAAACTGAAATATCATTTATTATTCTATTCTATTTATGTTTTTGAAATGTAATTTGGTTGCCTATTTTAAAATTTAGTTATTTCATATTTAATATCACAGATCATTTCTTTAGATTTATTTTGGGCGTGTTGCCTCTATTTGGAGAGGACAGGACAGGGGGCAGGGTGGGACATCCGGAATAGAAAGTGAGAAATATTGATATAAACAGACAAAACAATGACAAAATGTGTCATCCTTAATGCTCAGTAAAAAGAGAGTTTAGGAGCCACTAAAAGCGATAAACCTGTTGACCACAAGAGAGAATTTGAAATGTGAAATATTTTGTCTAATGGGGAATTAGCATTTCATTAGTCTTATCTTCTTTAAGGAGCTTCATCATTTAATACTGTGTTTATTTTGTAGATGTTGTTCACTTTGATGTCATTTTTTATGTCAGTGTTGACACTGTGCTGGCTTTTAACAAAAGTGCCAGTGTGACATTCAGTCTTTAGTTTATGAGGATTTGACTTGGAAGTACCTGTGTTTTTATTATTTCTTTGAAGAAAAAATAGTCAAATATATATATATATATATATATATATATATATATATATATATATATATATATATGTATTGCAATTCAGCAAAAAAAATGACTGATGTATGATTCTGATCTATATCGCCTGACCGTCTGTTATTGTGTGACACACTGACATTGGTTGATTAAGAGGAGTATCAGCATCATCTGATTTTTTTTTCCCACTTGAAGAACTGATGAAGACATGCATTTTGGATGTAAAGCAGGAATCGAGCCCCTCAGAAAGCTCCAAAATGTCCTCATATCAATCAAACTACAGTTGGGTAGAGCCTTATAAACATATTGAAGCAATGAACAGGGGGATTACTGTGTTAAAATAGAATGAAATAAATAAAAATGTATGATTTATGGCAGAAGATCAGATATGGACCATATAATCACAGCTGACACGTTCCTGTGATGTCATGCTAAGGATGGAAAACTTCTTAAAATATCATCATGATGTGCTGTAAATCTATTTAGTTATTTAATGAACACGAAGATTATGTCTGCTGTTTTTATTTTATTGCTCCCTGATTGAAAAATCAGGGAGCAATAAGACAATGGACACTGAAAATCCGGAGATGGGCTAGACCACATTTTAAGTTATTATTTTTTGTTTTTATTACCCATTAGCTACCATCAGACTGAAGTTAAAAGTTAGTATCCGGCAGCTTTCAAAAAGACAAAAAACAAAACAAAACAAAACAAAACAAACAAACAAACAAACAAACAAACAAACAAAAACAAAACAAAATAAAATCAGTGGAGCTAGAAGACAGAGCATAGTTAATGCTATGTGTAATTCATAGATACATTGCTTTTTTTCTAAGGTTTGCACAATTTTTTCCAAAATGATTATCAAAAGTATTTATAATTTTGTATAAGTTTCACCTGCACTAGAGACATGTGGAAATATTTAGACGCTGTAAATTTTTTGGTTATGATGCTCCTTCATATTTCATGTTTGGGTATCTCCAGTACTTCTCTGCCTTTGTTACAAAAAAGATGCTTAAAATATTCTGCTAACTTTAAATTTGTTATTTCAGTCAATTGAATACAAGTTGAAATGGAGAAAAATTGAACTAGTTGATATTTTGACTTGGAGAGTTTTTAATAGCAGGTGTCGGTATCTGACCCAAACAAGGCTGTAAAGGTTAAACAGGAGCCTGGTAGAAGGATGATAAACAGCACAGAGTCAGTGGGTAGAGGCTGTTTTGTATCTGTGTCTGTGTACTGTGACGTTTCATTGGTGTACTTCTTGTTTTTGTTTTGAGGATATATTTCAGAGGAGAGGAGAAATGAATGTTATGTTTTCCATTTCTTTGCAGTGCTTGGTTTGAAATCTAGGAGATGTAAGAAATTCTTTTTTCCAATCCTGATACTCTTGATGTCACGTTTACCAGTTGCTGACTGGTTAACTGTGAGGATGCTGTCACCAATCAGAGCATCTGTTCTCCCTCTGAACTTTAAGTGAATCACAACAATCCCTGTGTCATGGTTTCCTCCTCATGGTGACTGTTTCTATCTTTAACGCTGCTCATTAGATTAATGACTTCTTTGTTTACGCGGTGTTGATGGGAAAGGCGTCAGTCAGCCCTCAGGGACGATTTTTTTCCTCAGCTCTCAGCACTGGTAATGAACCTCAGAGGGTTTGGTGACACACTGTCACAAACAGATACTGTTTTTGTTTTGCAACATTTCAAGCAGTGACTGACAAGAGAGTGAGACAAACAAAATCATCAAATGCTTTATCTTTCAATGTCAGGGATGCTAACTTTAAAAAGTTTGACATAGAAATGCAAACTTATCAAATAAATTCAGGGATGTAGAGATGTAGATTGGTGAATTTTGCCATGAAAATCTACTACAATAACAAGAGTTTAGTAATGAGACAGAAATAATTACAGTAGGGGCTTTTCCTCTTCACTGATGTTCAATTAAAGGAGATATTTTTAAGGACTTCTGGGTAATGACACACTGGACCATAAAGTTTGGTCCATACACTAATATTGCTTGATGCTTTTTTTGTATATCTTTGGTATTTGTTTTTTTCATGCTTTTGTTTATTTAAAAGGATGGTTGATAGGGTTAGAAACAGGGATGAGAGAGTGTGGTATGACATGTGGCAAAGAACCCATAGGCCGGACTTGAACCCAGGCTATACTTAGGGTAAAACTTCACCTTTTAGGAAATCTGGTCCCCTTACAGGCCTTTTTAAATCTTTAAGTGAAAATACATTTGAATGTGTTTTCCATAATCAAGGAAAAAAATCCACCACATCATTGATTCTTCTGAGCCTCTGAAGACCTTCCAAATTTAGAGACCCAAAGTTTTACTTTTACATTGATTTATGTTGTGTATAGCTGCTCAAGCAGTCATTATGAAGGCTTGATGATGATGTTTCAGTGGGTCACAGAGCTACTATGGCGCCATTCATGAGGAAGTTCACTTATGAGGTGAAAAAACCACAGAATTTTACATGAAACCACACATCCTGTGAAGAAAACAGAAACCTCTTAAGTTTAAATGTACTTGACCTTGGCAGAATAATATGATCATGCACTCATGTTGAAAGGAATTACAAGTCAACCCCAGGAAGACAAAATAATCTGCTGTTTACACATTATTCCCATGTGAACTTATAGTTCTACCGTTATCTCATGTCTCAAGCTGCTTAGGGCTGCAAGGCTGGATCACGGCCCAAGCGGAGTATGTGGAAATTGAAAGTTAGACAATTTCCCCTTGTCTTCTCATCTTTGTAAGAGACATATACATAATGGTACCCTGCATAAGAAGGCACACTGACTTTATTGGAGTGACATTAAAGTCTTTTATTGAATGTTGTACAGAGAATCATACTAGATTTCTGCATTTTGGAGAACATTTTAGTTTCACATGTAGACTGCCCTTTCTGTGCATTGCACTCTGGTTAGAAATGGCATCTGCCTGCATTATTCCTGGTTTCAAATCTTTTTGATTTTACACACCTCAACCTACATTACAGTTACTTTGGGCTTAGGTTTGAAATTAAAACTGTTTTAAGGATGATGCTCTGCAGGAGTGACAGTGATGTCATATGGCTGTATTCTTCTCTCTGTGGGGTGTCATACTCAAAACCTTTTCAATTTTAAAACCACTGCAGTATGGAGGATGAAGTAACTGTAATGTAGATTGAGGTGAGTAAAATCTGAACAATTGTACTTACCTGAAGAATAATGCAGCTGAAAGACTTGACTATCCAGAAGGCACTGGATAATAATGGCAGTCTACCCAAATCTGTTTTCTAAATTTACACAAATATGTAGAAACCTAGTTGTTTTCATACAACATGCGTACATTTAGAGCACACTAATGTTAATTTAGTAAGTCAATATGTCTGAAAATGCAGGTTCCTTTTTAAAAGCGACCCTTTAAAGGAACCCTGCATGATCAGACCAGTTTATCTTGTTGGATAGATATTTGTTTTTCTAGTTTGTGTGCTGAACTAAAACACTCACTAGATATTTGCATTTTGAGTAATTTGAGTTTATAAACTCACAGGACGCTGCCATGTTTTGGTCCTCGCTGGTGGTGTGACGGAAGAGTTCCTCAGCGCTCCTCGCCATAGCCATATTTACCTTATATCAAATATTTACCTCCACATCAGTAGAAAATATTTGAAATCTGTTTCTTGATGAAACAGCTTTCTGTTTCTACATGGTTACAGGTAAAGGCCGGCTCAGACTACATGATTTTTTTGGTCGTTCACGACAGCACCATGTCAGACTATGCCACCAAAATCTTGTCCCGTCTTGGCCAACAGCCTAGCCACACTGCAAGAGTGATCCCGACCGCTCACCGTATGCTGACATCACCCCTGTCTCCGCGACTGAGTGCGAGTTCACAGGTTGACGGGGAGGCGGGGAGGCGGGCCAAAGAGTGTCAAAGATGTATCAAGAGGAGGACAATGTGGACTGGCTCTCCTTCAGATAGGACTTAAGGTATGCATGTGATAACGTAAATAAAATAAAATAAAACGTACCCATTAGTTTTACAGAATAAAAGGGGATAAAAGTGGTAAATCTTGTAAATGATGATGCAAAGATAAGGAGTGAATGTTCTCCTGTTGTTAGACGTCAGGATTCACTTCGTTAACGTCAGGTCAGGGTGTCAAACTAGATGAAGATGTATGAAAAATTCTGACATGCTAGTCTTGTTGAATTGTGGTCGTGGGGCATCTTGGACTTGTTGTTAACTATGTCACACTACAAGACCGTTAGTCATTCCCGACTCTCAAAATTGTGCCCGAGTTTTGACCATTAGTCGGGCTTAAATCTGGCTGAATTCATGAAGTCTGTGCCGGCCTTAAAGAAACGCAGTACTAAAGGAATTTCGGTCTGCGCTTTTCAAAGTAAAAGTCCACTTTAGCGTTTCTTTGGAGAAACTCCCTTGGTATGTACATTCTGGTTTAATTTTGAAAAGCTCTAAAACATGGCGGCCTCCCGGTGAGTTTATGAGCTCAAATTTACTCAAAATGCAGATATTTGGGGTATTTAGGGAGATTTTTAGTTCAATTTACATTTGAGAGATACAAATATCTATCCAACAAGATTAACTTATCTGATCATGCAGGGTTTCTTTAAAGAAATATATTTCTCTATCCTTTTAAACTTATGGAAAAGTGGTAAAAAAAAAAAAAGTTTTTAATCTATGGTACATATGGAAAGTGCGTTCACAGAAATGTGAACTGTCCCCACCTTTTTCCATATGTGGCTTTCCTTGCTCCGTCACCAGGTTTCCTCTGTGCTCTCATTTCCTTGAACTGAGTCTTGTATCAGCTGTTTTTTATTCGATGCCTGTCTTTACAGCTGGCCCTTCATCACACTGAGTGAACTGAACCTGCAAAATGGCAGAAAAAGTGTAATTACGTCTAATTTGATAAAATGATGCCTTTTGTTGCCTTTATTGGAAAGACAGAACAGTGGATAGCTTCAGAAATTGGGGAGAGAGCGATTGGAGAATGACATGAAAGGAGCCATGGGTCAGGCCCAAATCAGGCTGCCTGCTTTGGAGACAAAAGCCTCTGTACATAGAGATGCAAACATAACCATGAGGCTAGCAGCCCCCCTTGAGGCATGGGTTTAACAATTATTTTGGTAAAGAGAATTAAGCCTGCAACAAAATGATGGGAAATTCTGTATACAGTTGAGAGCCATGGCATTCATTTTTCTTGAACTCTTGTGATAACTCGTACCACTAAACTGCTTTCAAACTGACTGTCAACCCAAACCCAAAACAACATAAATGCTTCATGTAGAGGAAACGTGAACAGCATAAGAGTTATCATAACTTTGGTCCTAGTGCGATGAGTTTGTTCAAAGATGATGACGCTCAGAAGTATAGACACAAATGAGATCTAAGAGGAAGCTCATTAGTGTATCATGTCAGTAACTGTCTCAGGTGTGTGATTAAAATGTGCATGTGTCAGCATAGACCTCTTTCCATCTTTGTTCCTCAGTGAATTCCCATTTCAAAACACTCTTATGTAATGCCCCAGGATGGCCTGTTTTTCTTTACTGAGCCATAAAACTTCCTGCATCTGAGGCAAAAGTTTTCTCCTACTCTTTGTGGGAACAACTTCTCCTTTAGAGCTATTCATACCTGAATATAATTCATCCTTTTCAGAGAGGCAGCTTTAGGTCTAAGTATTTAAAGCCACTAAATATGGTGGCCAAAGAACATATTTGATTGCAAAAATTTACACACAAAGTAAAGACAAATAAAACCATTTTCACAACATCTTTACTAAGAAACAATAACATAAAAGATGTTGGTGAAGAAAGGTAGATTTTCAGATAAGCACCACTGAACCAAAATGAATAAAAACTCAATCTGAATAAAAACCAAACATGAATGTTCTTAAATGAAAAGATAAAATGTAAAGGCCTAGAGCTTCACTCGCATATTTGTAAAGAGAACTTTGATTCCTCTAAAGTGGCTATCTTACACAAAAAATAAAGAAACAGGCTACAGCTGATGCTCACTATTCAATATATAAAATAATTCTGCTTTTGATTTAATATTTACAATTTTTTTTTTAAAACTGCCTAAGAACCAGAATTTTGATGTTGATGAATCTTTCAAATCACAATTGCAAGGAATACAGTAAACTGTGTTTGAATGTGAAAAGTTGAAATGTTTATATAACTTAAAGGAATTACTTTCTCTTTGTTATACGGCATTCCCAACCTGTCTTATAGATATTGCTTAATTGTTATAATTATATTACCCATTCTAAAGCCATAACTATTACAAATAACTCAGTAATAATAAATATATAAATATGTGAGCATTCTCCAACTCCAAAACTCAAAATAAACATCTACCCTGTTAAACTTCAGCCACTTTTATGTTACCTTAAGGCCTTGGTTCCAAACATGGAGTCCAGGACCCCCTAGCAAGGCACCAGAGATTGTGGGGGGGTGGGTGTCAAGACTCTAAGGTTGTTAAAATCAGTACTGCATTAACTAAAATCATGATATAACACATGAACAATTCATGCAATGGTCTGGATAAGAACATTTGTGTAGAGGGCTATTTAGTTTGGATTAAAAATAGAATAAAAATAAAAAAGACTGTAATTTTGACCACAATGGATCACTATTTTTTAGTGTCAGTCCAAAGTGGTGCAAATTTTAAGGGATTTGCAGAAGAGCTACCTTCTTGGTTAACTCAGACTGTGTGCTTCAAGACCTCTATTAAACACTGGGGATAACAACAATACCTTTATCAGTATTCATTTAGACAAACACGGGGGTTTTGTGAAGGTGCAATTAACTCCTTTGGGATCAAGCATCCATTAGTGTTATTAAATTAATGAGTTAAAAGGTCCCACTGAGACCCAAGATAGAACTTCGCTGCAATGCAACGAACATTCAGTGCATTCTCACTGACTGGTAATTACTAAATGATTGATAATAATGGAGAATATACACTCCTTACAAGAAATAAAAATATTTTATAGGACAATAATTTAATTTTAAATTAAAAAGCAATTAAAAGCAAAAAGACACAGAGGCATAGACTTGAGGTCCAGAGTTGGCTAGGCTCCTGAAAGCCCAGTCAAGGGGCCCTCAGCAGATGTTATATGATTATATCAATGGTTATTATGAATTTTGTTAGGAAGTCAGGAGGTGTCACAAATGTGGCCCTGGCGGTCATTCACCACAAAACTACAGGGGATAAAATTATTTTCATGGCTGATGTGTCCCAAAACCCTATGACTGCCTGACCAGGCTATATTCCTGCTTATAAAGTCTATTTCTGATAACCTTAACATCTTTTTAATAAGCTCACAACCTGATAATGAACTGGGAAGAAGCATACAGCATTAGCCACAGCTACTTCAGAAAAAAACGATACAACAAGGGTCCCTAAACTTGTGCTTCATTGCATTATGCTCTGCTCCTTTTCTGTCAAAAAATTAACATAATAAGGGTAATTCCATAAAGTAAATACTGACCTTTCTGTCTTAGCTAGCCATGCAACTGCAAGACAGTTGTAGATTTACCCTCCAATGGTACACAGCTACCTGCCCCCAAGAGAAACAGAAACTGTGCAGAAGCTTCAGGTTTTCCTTTTATGGCAACAAAAGTTAAAGGGGAATACAGGATTTATTTTTCTCCAGGAAGAAAGGACTTTTTATGAAAAAGTCAATAAATGACAGATCACTTGAACTACAGAGCTGATGTGTGATGCTAATTGTTCAGACAAAAAGTTACCTGAGTACTCTAACGCAGTGGTTCTCAAAGTGGGGGCCCGGACCACCTTTTGGGGTCACGGGACACAGAGGGAGGGTCGCCAGATGCCCTCTAAAAAACAGGGAGTATTTTAAAATTATTCATATTGTTTATTTTACCCATTTTTGATCAAAAATGTATGCATGAAATTAGTTAAGTATAATATAAAAATGTGCTAATTAGGTGAGATTTATGCTGAAATCAAAGTAATGCTTAAAAAAACTTAAAATGTAAGTCTGCACATGACTATTCTTGACTGTGCATTGCTATGTTCAACTAAGCCTCAACCACCTTCAGGTACAGCGGGGGGTCCCTGGTCTCTTGCACCTTTATTTTGGTGGTTGGGGGCTGAAAAGGATGAGAACCACTGCTCCAACTATTATCATTGCTTAAATCTAGGATGGCCAATGTTTTTGTGACCTTTCTCTCTTCAAATGTAGCATTCAACTGACCGATTCATCGATCAGGGACCCTGAAATGTCCCGTAGCAATGTTGGCATTAAAAGCAGTGCTGCAAGCTTTTATCATGATATATAACCTTTGTTCTTATCGTCCACTGGCATATCATTAAGAGCTTAAGACTTGACAGAAATCCTGTGGAGGAAATTCAACAGTAAGATTTGCACAAAAAGCACAAAGTATTAGGAAGGATTTTAAAAATATTGAAACGGCTTCAATTGAAGTCTAAGGCATTATAAAATTGCTTTTATTATTACCTCCGCTAAGGAGGTTATGTGATCGGCAGGGTTTGTTTGTTAGTCAGTTTGTAGTTAGCAACATAACTCAAAAAGTTATGAACAGATTTTGATGAAATTTTCAGGAAATGTCAGAAATGGCATAAGAAAGAACTGATTACATTTTGGGAGTGATCCAGATCACCGTCTGAATCCAGGAAATTTTTAAAGGATTCTTTACTATTGGGAGATAGGGCTAATGGCGGAGGTCTGCACTCTCTGAGTGTTTTTTTAGTTTTAAAATGTGATTCTAGCTGTAGTAGTGTACAAAAAGTTTGTGGGTACGTGTGATAAGGAGGGCGGTCTTAGGCCTTAGAGTTTTCGCTATGTCTGCCAAGATAGCAAAGTTAAGGGGGTTAAAAAATGCAGAAAAGTACAATGGGTTATGAGGAGGCAGGGTGGCCTCTGCATCAGAAATAGCCTTTTAGGTCCAGACTAGTAGATTTTAAGATGAATAGAACTGCATAATAAAAGCTAGTACTGGCCTTTAGTTTTGGACAATTGCAGCCTTTCTACACTGGTTCTGGGCTAAATGGTTGTATTTTTTTTTAATAAATCTTTCAGCTTTATCCAAAATATTTCATCTAAGTTTATTAAACCAGTTGAAGAAAATTAATACAATGTATTATGACTCACTGTTAAATGAACAGCTTTTCTGTTTTTTGGCACCACTCCTCAGTGTTTCCAAAACCAGAGCCATTCCACATTATGAAAGCACTTGAACAAATCTTATCTACATAGGGAGCAAGATATCATGTTTGAGGGGGCTACTTTTTTCCTATGTCATAGATATATTTGGGGATTTATCGGGGGCACTCAACTGTTAAGATTTTACTTCTGGGGTTGTCAATGATCATTAGGAAGGAGTTACCATTTTTGCTTTCTGGGCATGTTAGATATTCATTTGAGAATATAACCCTATGAGAATGGGCATGGTCAGACATCACATGGAGAAAATATTAACCCTGTTCCCATGCTAGGCTCTCAATTGTTGGCCTGCACCTGAAGGTTGGTCTGACTCAGAATGCTTAACATAAAACAATGAAGGGTTCTGTGTTGTCTTTTATTGGTGATATGCTTGTTTGAGAGCTTTTTTAAATTGTTAAAATGCAAACTATTTATTTTCTAATTCTGTTAGTTTCAAAATTAAGGGCTAAAAATGAAATGAATCTTTTTTCTACACATGCTATTTTAAGGAAATCATTAATGCTTTTACTCGTTGTATGACAAATATCCATCATAAGTCACACAGAAATGTGCTTTGTGTGCTTACCTCCTCTGACCAAAGATTTAGAAGCATTTAAGATAAACTTTAATGAGACATAGGAAGCCAGAAAATCCTAATCTATGAGAAACCTTCAGCTATTTTGTGTATTTAATGACAACTTGAAGGTAGCAAATGACTGAGCTCAATCTTTTTGGGAAAACTTTAAATTCCAGGATGCTTTTTTGTTAAAATTATTCCTGAGCTGCTGTTTCAAATGACTTCTAACTTTTTATATCTTTGTTTTTGTGCTTAACCTGCAACAGGTGATGATGATCAACTCTAACTTCTCCAGAATGAGAAGTTTCTTAATCCTTGGATTCCCTGGACTTTCCCCTCAGTATTACGGTCCCATTTCAGCTCTGCTCTTCTTTATCTACCTTGTTATTGCACTAGGAAATGTGTTCATTTTAGCATTTGTGATGTATGAGAAGACCCTGCAGAAACCCACATACCTGGTCTTTTGTCACCTGGCATTGAATGACTTAACGTTTGGTACTGTGACTCTCCCAAAGATCATATCCAAATACTGGTTTGATGATGGTGTTAGTTCATTTCACAGCTGTTTTACACAGATGTTCTTTGTTCATTATCTTGGATCAGTGACTTCTTTCATCCTGTTAGGGATGGCTCTTGATAGATTTGTTGCCGTATGTATTCCTCTGCGTTATCCAGTCCTGATCACTAACAACATCATATCCATACTCTGTGGCTTAGCCTGGTTCATACCAATGCCTCTCATGGTGACTATAGTTTCTCAGGCCCTCACTTTACCATTCTGTAAATCAAACATCATTGCTCAGTGCTACTGTGACCACATCTCTATAACAAGCCAGGCGTGTGGGGATAAAGTTCAAACTGTGGAGGTCATTGCTCTCTGTCTGGCCATGTTCTGTCTTCTGCTTCCTCTTGCATTCATCATTTTTTCATACATTTCTATAATTGTGGTTATTATGAAAATGTCCAATACTGCTGGGCGCAAAAAGACCTTATCCACATGCAGCCCGCAGATATTCATCACATGTCTATTTTACCTTCCCAGGTGTTTTGTTTATGTAGCTAACACTGTTGGATTTTCTTTCAGTTTAGATGTCCGTATTTTATTGATACTGTTGTACAGTCTGTTTCCTCCTGCTGTTAATCCAATAATTTACTGTTTTAAGACTCAAGACATAAAACAGATGCTGATGAAGAGGCTTAAAGCAACCAGGATTGGAGTAGAGATTAATCTTTTATTCTAACTATGTTTTGATGATAAAAATAAATCATTTGATTGTTTTTTAAATACTGCCATGAGATGTAAATTACTTTTGTTTTCATTTGTGTAATTTATGCATTTTGCTGAGGAAAAGGTGATAATGATATTTAGATATTGCTCAGTGATGATGTGTCATTTATTTCTGAAATGTATATTTAATAACAGAAAATAAGAGGTAATAGGAAAAAATAACTGTATATTAAAAACCTATGAAAATGCAATACTGCAACTAGGTTATGTTTTTATCCATACACAAGGATCTATTTTTCCTCCTACATATGAGGTTAAATCTTCCATTCAAAAACTAGCCTTCTAAAATATTAGTCTACACCAACAGCAGCGTGATTTTAATCCAGTTATTTTCTTTGTTCATGCGCTAATAAAATAATTATCAATAAGAACAGAAACCAATATAAATAGGCTGATGGCTGTCTTGTTAGAGATAGCTTGCTGTAAACTTTAACTAGTAATAGTTAAAATAGGGCACTTATAGGGGGTGCTCTCACACTAAGAAATCCTTATAGGGGATATATTGTGCAAAAATCCCTTTTTCAGACTTTTCTAACACAAATATGTGCCCCTGGCCTGTCCACAATCCCCTCAAGTACCAGAAATCAATCAAAATTAATGTAAAAAAACAATCACAAGGCTGAACAGTTAATGAGCATTCTCTCTTTAACTTTAGTTTTCTTCTTAATTTGAGAAATAAAAACAAGTCTGCAACTCTTTCAAAGCACAATGTACAAAAATCTCAACTAACTTCTTGTAAAAAATAAATGCTTGTATGTATATAAATGCCACTGACAAGTCCGGAATTATTTTAAATATCTGAAAATTAGATGTTTAACTAGATTTATCAGAGGAATGACGCTAACGTAAGTGTTCAGAGGTATTTCTGACTCCAAATGAGATGGATATATGTGGTTTTAGAAAGTGCAGCTCCTTATTGTCACATTAATGAAGTTGAAGAAAAGCAGATCAGTGCTGGTCTTGTTGGAAAATCCTGAGTCCGGCTAGACCGAGACTAAGACAAGTCCGAGTAAAAATGCTTGAGTCCGAGACAAGACCAAGACATTCAAAATGTGGTCTTGAGACCGGTCTCAAGACCAAGACCGTTCTCAAGTATTACAACACTAGCTGAGTGAACATACATTTTTTGAAAGCATATTCAATCTAACCTGACATGCCAGATGGTAAACCTTCCATAGACGGTGTTTGGAAAAGGGAAGAGCCTTTGAAAAAAAAACCAGAGGGTGACTGGATGAACGTTCTGCCTGTCACATCTTTACAACCTTGGATCAATGACAGCATTCGCAATCACAGGAGAGAGTGTAGGAGAATAGAGTGTAGATGGAAAAAATCGGGTCTCCTTGTGCATTTTACCTTCTGAAGGATTTATTGACTATTTTTAAATGTATGGAAAAGGAAGCAAGGAGGAGATATTTTTCAGAACTAATTTTTAACAATCAACACAACCCTAGGTTTTTATTTAAAACTGTGGACCACCTAGTAAATCCAGCTCCTCCAAGTGTCCCTGTTGAGTCTGTGGTTGACTGTGAAATGTTTTTATCATACTTTAATGAAAAGGTGGAGTCAATCAGAGCCTTATGCTTCTGAAGTCCTCAGGAAATTCTGGGCTCTTCTTTCTCTTCTCCATGCTTGGTGTGACACACACAGGCACACAACACAAAGGTTGAGTCAACTTTTAGACATTCTAACTGGCTTCAGGTGGGATTTCTAGATTGCCAGCACCTGTTACTGCCACAGGTGAGTTTAAATGAGCATCAAATGCTTGAATAAAATGATTTACCCACAGTTTTAAAAGGGTGCCAACAATTTTGTCCGGCCCATCCTTTGAGTTTTGTGTACAATTACGTCAATTTTGTCTTTCTTCTTCTATTTTTTTGTGTTGTTCCAATGCACATAAATAAAATAAACATGTGTATACCAAAAACATTTGTAATTGCAACAATTTCTGGGAGAAATGGTGTATTTTCTGGAAAAATTCCAGGGGTGCCAACACTTAAGTCCACGACTGTATTGTGCATGTTTCATATTCTGTAAAGCACTTTGTAACGTCTGTTTTGAAAAGTACTTCATAAATAAAGCTTATTATTATTTTTTTATTACGGGCCAATCAAACAAAACACATGACATCATGGCTCCAAACCAAGGTGCACCACTACTGAGGACTAAACTCCATATAGAGCTACATAACGTGAACCATGGCGACTGTAGACATGTCACCACGGGACTTTTTTTGTTTTTGAAAAGAAAACATCTCAATGCTGTTATTTGTTCTTCTTTTAATGAAGAAATGTCTTCAAGTTCTGATAAAAGTGGCTCTTTAGCAGCATCCACGCTAATGTCTGCCGCCATAACTGCACCAGTCTCGTTCCTGCTTGCTTACGTCAGGATTCCACCGCACCCAAAAGCACTGCCCCTCGATGCTAAATGGACCTGTCACTTTCTAACTGGGCCCAGATAATTCAGACGGGAGCTTTGCAAGATGGATTCGCCAGTGAGACACACAGAAACGGGCAAATCCATCTGCTCTGCGAGGTTATATTCAAACAGGCTACTCTTCATTTATTATTTTATTTGTTTAAATATTATGTTTGAATACAATTTCAGAAGTAAAACTACCACTGTTTGAAGTCTTAACCAATCAAATCAGGCCATTTTACACACCTCAGGCTTGGGTGTAGGTGCTGGTCAGTATGGTTGTGTCAAAGACTAAAACTAAGGATATTTTGTTTCCATTTCTTCTTTTTTTTATTTTAGTAAGCTTTATAAGCAGACTATGAAGTTTTAGCTAGTTTTTTTTTTTTTTTTTTTTTTTTGGTGAGGCTCAGTTTTTATTTTCAGTTAACTAAAATGATTTTTGAATTTTAGCTTTAGTTATTTAGTTAGTTTTCGTTAACTGTATAACCTTGCTCTGTGCTGCACTAGGGCATGGTAGAGGTGTGTGGAGAACAACTGCTTGCATACATCCATGAAACCCAAGCGTCCTTGGGTTTCTTGAAAGGCGCTATATAAATTCAAGATATTATTATTATTATTATTATTATTATACATGCAAGGCGCATAACAAAAGCAGCCATTCCTCTCAATAATTATTTTCAACAATGGCAAAGTGTAGGAGGGCAACTAATCCCTATGTAGGCTAAAATGTGTGAATATGCATGACAACAACTAAATCCCTGTAAGCAGCTGAGCAAGGCCCAAAGATGCTGTGGTGGCCTGATATAGCCTACTGTCATAGTTTGGTAATGCTCAGCGCTTTCTGTGGTGAAATCATAAAAACTCTGATGTTTTCCTGTGATGTTTCCAAAACACAGTCCACTTTTCTCTTCATAAACCATCTTGTCTGAAAAAGCAAAAGTGTTAGGTTAGCCTATATTAAGCTGATATAAAAAAAATACATTGCATCTAAGCTGCACACAGCTCAGCTCCATTGCTTACTTGTGAGTTTGAGTTGCAGAGTCTTTTCAATAAAGAAAAAAACACTCAACTCCATTGTTTCTATATATATCAGAGATAGAAAAAAAAGTACATGACTATTGTACTTAAGTAAAAGTACAGTTACTCTGGTTAAAACTCACTTGAGTAAAATGAAAAGTACTGGTCCATCAAGCTATTCAAGTGAAAGTAAAAAGTATCACATTTAAAGTTTACTTTAGGTACTGAGTAGCAACTGAGGAGTTGTTGTACAGTAAAATATAATATCTCCTAAATGGCAAGAACAACAAGAGAATAGATCTTAAATCAGAGTGTTCAGGTAAAGTCACACCTCTGTAAAAAGTAAAATACACAGCAAAATCAACAGTGTTAATGAAACTCATAAAGAGTTCAATTTAACACGATTAAAGTGTCCATAAAAGTGTCCACACTGTAGTTAAACTGAAGTGTTAAATGTTTTACTATTTGACAGAACTACAGCAACTCTTGAAATTCTGTGGAAAGGTGGGTCTCCTCTGGAAGGAAAGCAAAAAGTCAACCTCATCTCATGGCAGTCAAGACTGATGGACAATTCACACTATGTGTACTTTAGGAACCCTAAAGTCACAGCAGGGTATGTTATCAGTATATTGACATTATACAAATATAGTTTTATGTGTCCAACTGTATCATAGTTTACACATGGTGTTGCCCCATTGTAGAGGTCTGCTGCTGAATGCCCCACCATAGAGGTCTGCAGCCAGATCCTCTTGGATATTTTACTAAAAGAAGTCTGCTCGTACTCATGACTATTGGGAAAATTATGCATTAATGTCATCCTATACAATGAATACAATTCATTTTCAGAACACAGAGAATGCAGTACAGCAAATAGAAATGTACCTGAATAAATCCAGAGACAGAAAATGTAAGCGTGGGTTCAATCCTCTCGTCAATATGCCTGACAAATATATTTTAAAAAATACATCTACAACACTTCTTACAAGAAGACGCCTTGGCGTCGACAGCCCATATGCACAGAGAAGCCCCTCAATGCAGTGTGCATTAGGGTTACTAGTATGCATGCAGGCAGGAACACGCAAGCTCACACAGCTAATAGCTAGCTAGCTAGCTACGTAGCCATATAAAAACCTGCTCAAATGCTGGGATGGACAAAAAGTTGAAAAACGTTGTTAAAAAAAAGTTGCAGAGTTGTCTGGTAAAAAGCATTCCTCATAATGTAGTTGTATAGTAATCATGGCTGTAAATTACATCATGTCTTACTAAATGTGTCACTTCATGCTGATCTGCCTGGGTCCATTTGGGAATGAGCCCATGTGGGATAGACCTGTTGGCATACGATATAAAATCAAGTCATGAGATGTAAGAACTAAGTAGTGGGGCACTGAAGGGAGACGTCTCATCCACTGTGTGTTACAAGATCAGATTATAACTTCAGATGCTCTGCAGACAGCATGATACTGAATTATTGCCTTCTTTCTGTGCATTCTTGTCACACTTGAATCAGTTTGGTCTTTATTTGAATGCATCCATGATTTCAATATTTATAGTGATTTGTCATGTCAAATAATCATCGTAAAAGGTAGTAATTTTAATATTAAGGGGTTATGTTGTCCACTAATATAACTAGAATCCATAATTTCGTCATCCTTGGGTTTCCTGGACTTTCACCGGACCATTATGGATTTGTATCATTCCTGCTTTTCATTCTCTTCTTGGCGATAGCTGTAGGAAACATATTCCTGTTAGTGTTTGTTAAATGTGAAAGGTCTCTTCATAAACCCACATATCTCATCTTTTGTCACTTGGCACTCACTGATTTGGCATTTGGGACTGTAACTTTGCCAAAGATTATATGCAAATATTGGTTTGATGACAGCATTATTTCTTTTTACGGCTGCTTTGCACAGATGTATTTTGTCCATTTTTTAGGTGCGACTCATTCCTTCATCCTGATGGTGATGGCTCTGGATCGCTTTATTGCCATTTGTGCTCCTCTGCGTTACACAGCCCTCTTCACTAGCACCACAGTGTCCGTGCTCTGTGGTATATCCTGGTTGATGCCCATATCATGGATGGTGGGAATAGTTATGGACGCTCTTACTCTGCCTTTCTGTAATTCAAACATCATCATACAGTGCTATTGTGACCACATAGCTATAACAGCACTGGGCTGTGACAACGTACGGCAGGTTCAGGTGGTTGCCTTTGGTCTTGCTATGTTCAGTCTGTTGGTGCCTATTGGTTTTATCATCTTCTCTTATTTCGTTATTATCGTGGCCGTGATGAGAATGTCGAGCTCTGAGGGCCGCATGAAAACTCTGTCCACATGCACGCCTCAGCTCCTCATCACTTGTCTGTATTACATGCCCAGGTGCTTTGTGTACCTGGCAAATAATGTTGGATTCACTTTTAGTGTTCCTGTTCGCATCGTTGTTGTAATGCTCTACAGTCTGTTACCTGCTGCTTTCAATCCCATCATTTACTGTTTCAAAACAAAGGATATCAAGGAGAAACTGAAAAAGAAATTCTTCATTAAAAAAATAAATATCAGTTCAAAAACATAAAAACAACTTAATTGCTAAAATAACAAGATAAATACAGAAACTTATAATCTATATTTTTAGGGTCAAGTTTTTAGTTTTTTTAAACAAAGTCCATTCCTGATAAATTCAACATATTTTGCCAGTTCAAAGCAAATAAGGTCATGTATTATTTTATTTATATATGTATGCAAAGATGTATTTATGTAGGCTATGCATGCATATGTTCTGATTTATGGAGATATAAGCTCATGTGGACAATTGTCTTTGCACAACTTTTTCCACTATTTGTAATTAGTACTTCCATTTTGTCTGTGTTTTTATTTTTGTTCTGTTGATATATGTGTAAAATAAAAATTTCAAATAAAAAAGCTGAGCAAAAGAAAATATATCCCAGCGATGTGTTTTCTTTGTGGGTGTAAATTTCCTATTCCTGTGATTCTGGTGTCAGCCTTTCTTACATTGAGGTTTCAGAGTAAAAGAAATGTCTGTGAGCCATGGCACAGTCTGAAATCCTCAATCAGGTCTCTTCTGATTGTTCCAGTTGAACACGATGTTTGTACTTTTTTACTTCAAGTTTCTCAGCTCTTCATCTTAGGTGAGGAGCCAAAAACAGAAATCCTGCCCAAAGCCTCCCTTTACCTGTCGATTGTATTTCAGTCTTTCAAAATCTGATTTTACCTTTGTGCCTTTTTTCTGGATACTGTTTTACTGTTTAACTACTCTTTTTTAATTTTCATGAAAAATAAAGAGAATTGTGTAGTTGTTCTGACACTTTGTTGCACAACTAAATATTAAAATGTGTTTTTAAGGTACAGAGTGTAAAACTGGTGATATTAGAAACATTTAACAGATAAGAACAGAGCAATTTCCAGAAGGGCCACCCTACTGAGGGCCATTGGGGCCACTCAGTGACTCCGAGTTCCTATCAATGGAGAACATTTCCTGAGTGTGTTAAGTTTTTCATCACTTCCAGTGGAAAGATTTACACAATGGCAGACCAAAAGTTTTTTACTGCTGGACACAATGCAGCAGCTGGATTTGAGCTCGATGGAAACTTTGCCATTGTATGTAAAAGTATTTTCTGTAAAGATATAAAATATGTTTTTCTATATATTAAGGAATTACACCACACGCGCTTGATGCCCAGGACAAATACTTCCTCAAAAAACTACTGATGAAAAGCAGAATAAGAAATAACCAGCATTGGATATCCATTGTAAAGGAATTATAAGATGTGGAGCAACTGACCTTTTCCTCAAGACTCTGTTAAGATAAATTCTGTTGACACTGGTCCAAATGGTCATGAACACAGAAGTAACAAAGAAAGGTACAATTTAAAAAAAAATGTATTATGATTTTATTATTTTTTTTATACCCTTTGTTCATTTTTTCTTTGAGTCAGTCAATTAGACTGTACTGATCTCTAAGATGTTTTTAAAGGTACTATATCAGACCCATTCCCGGTTGGCCCTACGAATGAAATGGATGCTAACCTTATTTTGATATACCTTAATAAACTATAACTAAAATGAACTGTATCGTAGCACCTTTGATGATCTGCTTGTTCTCTTGTACAAATTGGGTCTCAGTATGAAGCAATAATATGTTTTTAACTACTTTTGAAATAGAGCTGTTAAAAGTGTTGATTTCCACAGACGACTTTGGCAAGTAGGAAAAATGCTGCATCCCATCATGCTTTGCATTGACCATAAATCACTGAAACACACAGAGAGCTGTGATGAGCCCTTGGTACCCGTGTTTTGTTTGTCAGCCCTGATGTTTACTAGAAGCTACAGACCCCAGAGGACCCTGTCTCCCTCTGCAGCTCTGGCTGGTCCACTTGTACACGTAATTTAATTGGTAACGACAAACATCCGTCTTTTCTCATTGAACTTTTAAAACTAAAAGCAAGCTCGTGGACCAACCAGCAGACCAAAAATGACAAAATTGCTGCTTTTCCTTTAAAGTTTTCGTGAAATTTTTAAGGCCTTTTTGTTGTATTGATTTATTTTTTCCCTACATGTCATCAGAAATCAAATGTTGTGACTTATTGTACTCATAATGAGTCTGTCCAATGATTATTATACAGACTCACTGAAATGTTTGGATGGCTTCACTGCAATAAAAGATAAATTTAGTGTTCTGAGAAAATTCTGGTGAAGCTTCAGAAAAGCAAGTAATGGATAATAAAAACTTAAGAAATATAATTTTGAATATATACGAATTTTTTTTTATCTATTGACAGCATGAATAGATAAATATATGACATTTTAAATCATTATTTTTGTATCAGCACTGTCTGTAGTATTAAATCTGTCTCACTTAATGTTTTCTATATTTATTTATAATTGGTTGACTGTGGATCAATAGGTAGAGTCGGTCATCTCTCAACTGTAAGTTTGGAGGTTCGATCCCCAGCTCCTGCAGTCATATGTCAAGTGTCCTTAGGAAAGACACTTAACCATGAATCTCTCTCACTGCCTTGTCAGCCAGTGTGTATGGATGCATATAAATGGGATTAGTCATGAAGCTTAGCATAGATTCAAGCAGAAGGAAGGTTTTATTTCCATTCATCCTCTCATTCGTTCATGTGTCTCCCTTTCCCGCTCCGTTTCCTGCTCTGGTAACCTGCTAGTATGAACGTCTGCTTACTTATGTTTTAAAATCTGTTCTCTTTACTGTGCAGTCAGTTGTTTCAGTGTGACCGCTGCAGCCCTGCTCCACCCAAGCCACCTCCATTACAACCCATCAATGTCCAGCTTCAGCTCCTTCATGCCATCCTACATCCCTTCATCGCCACCCCCAGGCCATCTCATTGGTGTCCAGGTTCAGCACCTCAGAAGTCTCTTACTCGTCTTATCCTGCTCCTTTCATCACCACCATCTGAGTGTAGACTCCATAGGGGGGATGTCCTATCCTGCTGTCAGCCTTACTACCCCTTCATGTTCATAAAGACATTACGATGGCATCCATCCACCATAGACATCACAATTTAAATCGTTTCCAAACTTATAAAATAAATGATGGATAAACTTGTGTTACGTCTCTCCTGAATGAAATACTGATGGACTCTACATAGCAGCCTTCTGCATCAGTGTATCAATGTGAATTACTGGCTATAAATGGGTGAAGATGACTTGTATCATAAAAAGCACTTTGAGTAGTCAAAAGCATTTTACAAGCTCTCAAGTCCATTTTAATGTACCATGTCACTGTTTCTATGCTGTAGTTTTGAGTCTTGAAGTTCTATTCATTGTTATCTCTTAGTTTCAGCCCTTTTTAACCGTGTTTGGTTGTGTATTTGTTCAAAGTGCTATGTGCATTTTCTTTAGCATCGATCTAGGGTTGGCAGTTGTGTTACATATTACTGCCGGTCGGTTAAAACCTCATATCTCTATTTTTTCCTCATTGAAGTTGTTTTTAAATTCATAAATCAGTTCTCTTGCGCACCTGTCACAACTGCCAATAGGTTTTTAACACATTTTAAAGCAATCAAATGTGTCAAAAATAAGCCCACTATGGCTATTTAATGTTAAATTGTTTTGGGAGAAAAACTGTTTTTTTAAAATTCCTCTGAAAAATTGGGATTTTGGAGATAGATAGATAGTTCCAGTCTGATGTCATCAATATGTGCTGTTATAAAGTAAATAAGAGGTTAGATAAAATAAATGTAGACTTCTTTTTTTTAACAAAAAAAAGGCTGCTCTCTTTTAGTTGAATATGTTTGCTAATCCTGATCTTTAGGTTCACTCTATTATTGTTGATTTCTTTAATCTCATTTTTAATGTTTTTATCCTCAAACAAGTGTAACATGAAGATTCCCTTCCATCAGTAATGTGAAAAACTGACTAAGTTGAACTGATTTGGGAATAAACATGTTTTGTCAAAGCATGCACCTGTAATCTAATTTTTCCCGTCTTGCCTGCAGTGAGAGATGACACCACACCCCTCAGACTCCCCTCATAAAGAGGCAAACACATGCAGATGGTTCAGGCAGACCACATGTGGAGATAACTTGTGTTAGATCCTCCACTGCTTCTTGTTTGTATCCTCTCTTTGACATTGCTATATTGCTTTTGCCTTGTGGTTTATATTGTAGCTGTTTGTTTCCATACCTCCAGCACTGTCTTGTTTATCTTTTTAAAGGCTGTTTTTGTGTGCATGTTATTATGAAATACATTAATATTACAACTATAGAAAATTTTATCATTGTTGGCTTCCCTGGACTTCAGCCTGAGTATTATGGAGCAGTGTCTTTCCTCCTCCTCCTCCTCTTCTTATCTATTGTGCTTGGAAACGGTTTTATTTTAGCTGTGATCCTGCATGAGAGGACTCTACACAAACCAACATACCTGATTTTTTCCCATCTTGCACTGACAGATATTGTTTTTGGTACAGTTACTCTTCCAAAAATTGTAGCTAGATATTGGTGGAATGACATGATATCTTCATTTGGGGTCTGCTTTGCACAGATGTATTTTGTCCATTCTCTTGGAGCCATTCACTCTCTGATTTTAATGATCATGGCTTTGGATCGTTTTTTTGCCATATGGCTTCCATTTCGATATCCTGTTGTGATTACAAACAAATCAGCGTCTGTTGCTTGTAGCCTGTGTTGGATTCTTACGTTCATACGTATGATGGGGATTGTACTGCATGCTCTGACTTTGCCCTACTGCCACAAAAACATCATCTCACACTGCTATTGTGACCATTTATCAATCACTCAGCTGGGATGTGGTGATGGGGTTGCATACGTAAAAGCTGTCGCTCTTGCTAATGCCATGGTCAGCCTCCTGGTCCCTTTATCTTTCATCATCTTTTCTTACTTCTCTGTGATCATAGCTGTGCTCAAAATGTCTCAAACAGAGGGGCGGACCAAAGCGCTGTCCACCTGTGCTCCTCAGATCTTTATCACCTGTCTGTATTATGTGCCCAGATGTTTCAATTATATTGCTCATAACTTGGGGTTTCGTTTCAGCAGTGATGCTCGAATTGCTATCACCATGATGTACAGCCTCATCCCTGCTGTGGTTAACCCAATAATTTACTGTTTGAAGACTAAGGACATTAAAGAAGCACTGATCCATAGATTTAAGAGGAGGAAGGTGAACATTGCAGTTGACTCTAAAAGATAAAGTACAGTTTAACTTCATATAAGCTGTAAGAAATAATAATGCAAGTGTTTGTTATAACTATGAAGGTGCCATGCTAGAGGTTAGTGATACACTTGCTTCATTTTAGCAGAAGTAAATTACCAGAGTTTTACATTTCATATATCTTTTAACGGGGGGTAGGTTCAGCAGGGTTACTGCTGGAGCTCTGATTTTATTTTCCTCATTATTAATATTCTCTTTTATTTTTCTCAACTTTTGGTGTCTGGAAGTAATAAAAGCAAACTTTGTGCCTTACATTTATTAAGAAAGAGATATCCTAATGCTTGCAGTCAGCATGGACTGAAGTCATTTGTGCTTAAGGCTAATGCTGTTCTTCTAATGGGCAAATACACTGAGACTGTTATGTATCATAAAGATATCTGCAAGTCTGAAAGAGTTCAAGTGTTGCAAACTGAAATCCCAGAGGAATCTGGACTGCATGAAATAACCATAAATGACTAAAATGTTTTTTTTTTTTCAAAATATGTGAAAAAATGATTCCCAGAGATATATATCTATTTAGTGAAATGTTTTATCTTATGTTAAGTTCATAAAAAATTTTATGTGTTCTCCACTCAGGGGCAGCTTTAGTGATTTGGAGGCTCCAAGCAAGGACAAATATGATCAAATGGTAAATGGACTTGAACTTGGATAGCACTTTCCAAGTCATCTGACAAGGAAAGCTTGTCAGATGACTCAGGAGACCTACATCCGTTAAGCCACATCCATTTCCTGAGAGGAGTGTGATCAGGGGTGGAGTCAGACAGTTCATTAACATTTAAAGCCACAGACACAGAAACAACTCGTTTTGAGCAGGGCTGAAACAGAGAGGTTTTTAGACATGCAAAAATCCAATACTGGAGGGTTTTTTTCAGTAACAGACTTCACAGGCACCTCTGAGACAAATATAAACTTGCCTTAAAAGGGTAAAATATGTCCCCCTTTAACACCAGAGGTCACGACTACCCAATCACACACTTTCACTTCACATTCACCCACTGATGGCAGAGGTTGCTATGGAGAATTGGCCATCAGTATGAGTTAATCACATTCATACACATTTATATGCTACCGATGCAGCAGTGGGAGCAACTCGGGGTTACATTTCTCACCCAAGGACTGATCAACATGTGACTGGGGGTCGAACACACAACCTTCTGATTGTGGGACGACCAAAACTTTCTCTCCATTTAGCTACAAACCATCATAGTGAGATAACAGAAATTTAAAAGTGTGTCTTTTCAAGTAACAATCCAAAAAAATTAAAGGCATCTAAATACTTAAATTCTCAACCAAACGTCACCAAACTAGAAGAAGCACCATAACTCAAACCTACCACATCTGAATATTTAAACATATCTTGTTAGAAAGGTGGATTTCTTTTGTGACTAAGTTTTTATTGTTTTTCAACATATACCATACACCCCATATTCACAATTATATACATTTCTTACATTAATACAATAAGGGATCAATTCCATAGCAATACTTAGATTTGTGCACAATGAAAACAAAAAAAAACAAAAAAACAAAAAAAAAACAAACAAGGCGTTCACACTCAACTTTGTGTTTTAAACACATTATCATCATATTAAAATATTAAATTTCATGTCCAATTATAAGCCATTTGTACATTTCATAGTCATTTAAGAAGCACAATTCATTCCAATACCTATAAAAAGTGACAAAAGTAGGTTGGGTGGAATTTATAACAAATAAAATTCATTATCACTGCTGGTGCAATATATGCACAAATCATACATTTTTATTAACTGCTTAGCATTTAACCACACTGTAATTCACCAACTCATTGTTTCATCATGTTAAAAGATCCATATAACTATAATTTGCTTGATAGAAACCAAAGACATATGGGTGCTCTTGTAAAAAGATCATCACAACAAGCAAGGCCGAATGTATAATGGCATGAAAACACAAGAAATAACAGGATTGACTGTAACAAAAAATGGCAAACTGTACTTAACTAAACCAGACTGTTGGTGGAAAGGGACCTAACACAGGTATCATCCGAAACTGATTGTTTTTAGACAGAGTTGCCGCTGTTTTTCAGAGCTTTTTACATTTTTTTTCCCCCAGGATTTGTCACTACTTTGTTACCCGACACAACAGATAGATTGTCTTGTACATCCATTGCATGGATATATTTCACATTTATTTGGGGAACCTTCCATACAAAGTGTTTTGGAAGGACAGGATTTTTCCAAAAATTCTTGGAAGGTGATTGGATAAATGTTCCGTCTGTCACATTCATTACAGGCCAAACAGAGCAACAAGACAAAATGAGGTAGTAGGCACGTGCAGCTCTGGTTGTAACCTGAGCTCTGCAGGCTAGCACTGCCACAGTGTGTGAACAGCCGTGCTGTCCAAGCTTTCCATGTGGATCTTTGCTGTTGCTTTGATTTAAAAAATGTGGTCCAGGTCTGATTAAACTACCTCTGTGCTGCAGCTACAGTGCTTAACAAATTTATTAGACCACCTGTCATATTTGTCTCAAAGATCTTCCAGCATCATGAGGTGCTTTAATGCGGACTCTTTCATTTTCAGTGAGCTCTCCACGTTTTACCATTATGAAGAGGAATGAGGGATTTCAAACTGAATTCACCCAAACTTGAGCCGGCTCACTGGGCTTCTCTGAGAAGTCAGAAATGAATCAAGCATAACATTCAACCACTAAAACTCATTTTTCTGTTCAGGAATGCAAGTAAATAGCTATAATTTGACATATTAATCAAGAAATAATAATGTGCTTTACTATTTCTAAGTTTTTTTGCAAATCAGTCAATTTGAAAATTCATGGGTAACAATAATAATTATATTTTAGCATTAAAAATATCATTTGGGTTAAAGAGCTTCTACATATTAGTGTATTAACCATTGCAGAAACCTAAACTCATGTCAAAGCAGGTCGAGAGAAGAGCTAAAACATCTTTTCTGTCATGGAAAGCTTTCAGTACAGTTTTCTGCTCTTGCATACAGAAACGTGGTCCAGTTCTGATAAAACTGACACTATACTAGAGCTACATCCAAGCTAATCACCACACTAGTGGCAGGCATTGCTATCGGCAGCTTCGGTACTACTGAACCCTGCATGTAACTACTGCCTCTTATCCTCAACTGACGCTGATTGGTCCAAACCATTTTCAGTTTGGCACAAATGTTTCAGACTTGAGCCTTGCAAGAGGGATTTGTCTGATTACAGACATGGAGTTTAGCAAGTCCATCTGCTTTGCAAGGTTAACCACTTTCAGGGCTCAAAAGTAGATTAGGATGTTTGTTTTTCTAACATGAGTGATTGACACTGTCATAAACAGTATGCAACTGTGACATTCTGAGATCTTATATCTCTGCAGAAATCACTTCCTGCCCCCCATCTGGAGGTCTTTGCTGTGGTGTGATATCACCTGCAAACAACCTATTATCATAAGGACTCATTGTGATGTCAAAAGGAATGCAGATTTTGAAAAAATATCGGATTTGTGTTCATAGACATTGGAAGATAGCTAACAAAAGACTGGGTTGGCTTATTTTTGCCTTTTGTGTGTCAGTAGATTTGTTTCAATCTAATAATCAGCATTACAATATCCTGGATTTTTTGCAATGTATACTATGTGACTTCTCGACTACAGAGCTGCATTTTAACCCAATGGTAAGCTCTCCATTCCTCTGGATGTAACCTTAAATATGACCACTAGATGGGGATAAATAATGGGATCATTCTGTTGTTTCCTTGTTTACACACAAGTAAGGAGACAACAGATTTTCACTCTGCAAAAAAAAAAAGCAAGCAACAGACAGCATGAACATATTCCCACCTTAGTTATCAGTTTCAACATGATGATCAATAATCAGATAATTTCCTCAATGTCACCTTGCATATCATAGCTGTGACTGGGCTCAGTAGGCAGGCATGCTATATCCTCAAATACTGGAGCATAGCTGCTGAAAGGTAGGTGCATGTTTAAAATACTGTCCCATTGTTCCAACATAGAGCAGGAACCCCTCTCAGTGTTAGCAGCAAAGGGAGAGTCAAGTTTTGATGTTACATTTAGTGTGAAGATGTGTTGTTTCCTGAAGCTGTGCACTGTCAGAGATGGCTGATCATGTGAGAATTTCCTGTCACTGATGACAGAAAACTGTCCACAGTCAAGCTCTGCACCGGTGAATGAGCTGTCTGTGTCACTTTCAGATGAAACCTCCATCAGCGTGCTGGATCTCAGAGATGCTTCGCGTGTAGTTCTCTCCTCTAGGGGATTATTTAGTTTACTGATCTCGTCAAAAGTCAGACATTGTACAGGAGCGATGAACTCTGGTTGTGGAAAATTCTTTATATTACAAGTTGAGAAATCCTGGAAATTCTCTGCATCCATCTTCATCAACATCTGCTTGTTTAGGGAAGCCATGTTTTGATGTTTTGTAGCACTGTTACTCCTCTCTTCCCTGCAACATTCATTCTTAAATCCTGTTAAAAGCATCCTCAGATCTCCCCAACGTTTAGGCTCAGCTTTCACACTCTTTGTAAAGTTTGAATGCTTGTGAAAGCTGAGTGTCAGTGAGGCACTTTCTGAATGGCTTGCACTGGAGATGCTGCCAATCTCATAATACTCTGGCTCGCTGTGTGGCTGAGGCTGAATACTTGACAGGCTGGCCTCAGAGTAAAACTCCTCCCTTAAATTCTGTTGGTCTGCATTCACTGGGTTGTGGTTTTTCTCTTGTCCTGTGGACGCTGCACCTGTAAGGTTTCTGTTATCATCAAAACAGAAGGCCATGTTGTCTGTCCCTTGCTTGGTGTTCTGCTGCGTACTCACACTCTCACACTTTGCAGTTTGCTGCCTTGCTTTGAACAGAAAAGCAAGCATCCCTATAATCACCAGGATAGATATAAGAGGGAGAACCACAGCTATGAGCCACAGAGGCCCGCTGCCCTGAGCCTCTGAGCACCTATCACGGCTCTCTCTTGTAGAGACGCAGACATCACAGGTGTGGTCAGAGACGTTGTGAAAACAGATGCAGGAGATGTTCTGCACAGCTGCTCTACACCTCCACCTGTGCTGACAGTCTGCAGAGTGACAACCACCTCTGGCTGATTCATCACCAGAGCAGGATGACACGAGGCAGACACCAGGAGAGCTGCAGCTGGACTGGAGGAGAGACGGGCTCGGCCAGATGTCTGCTATCACGTCACGTCCACTGACAGGCAGGGAGTGACCGCTCACGTTGAAAGACTGCACACAGCCAATGAAGCCTGTCAGTGAAAAATTAAGAAAGTTTGGATCAAAAGTTCATTAAACATATCATTAATGTTCACATTCTATTTACAAACCCAGCAAAAAATCCTCTTGAACCGCCTTTGATTTTTACATATCAGGGTGATCTGATTGAGTCTCTGTCTTCTTATAAACACTTTGGATTCTAAACTGATAATTTTCTTTCTTTTAAACTCAAAATGGAGCAGCTTGTAGAGAGGTTGAGGTTGTGGGTGGGTTTTTATTTCAGAAGTAAGTCTTTTTTTCTTTTTCTGCACAGAAAAGTCTTGTTTCTGCCACTTTTATGCTTCTGATTGATGAGGTGATGTTCGATAGGCTATATACATGCATCCTCTCAAATTCTTAAATTTCTGGATACTGTTTACAATGGGGCAGTAAGGGCCATGGGCGGGGGTTGAGGCTTTGTCTGCTCTGAGGCTGTTAAAATAAGGTTTGCAACATTTTATTAAATGCTAAATTACGTTTTAACCATAAATCGTAGCCTCTTATTTTTTCTTCTTCTTTAAGCTAGCACTTGTGCAGTTCCAATGACGCTATCCAGGTCTTCAAATCCTTTAAAGAAGCTTTTCTAGCCTGGAACTTGATTGATTTTCGGAGGTATTTAAAGATTCAATCCACACCAGTAAATCTAATATCAAACGTCTGTTTATCCCTTTTTAAACAAAATTTGATCATTTTTGCTGCTAGCTTTGAATGCTAACTGCCATGTTTTATCTCACACTGCTTTTTGACAGGCTGACAACCAATGGCATTGTCAAACTGTGCACCTGTAACTGCACAGATCATGCAGGAGACAGCCTGAATAGCTCATAATAGAGAGAGACAGAAAGCCTGTGATGTAGCCCTCAGTGTTCCTGCAGACAGCAACTACTTTGAGAAATGGCCCAAGGGATTGAAGAACAAGTTTTGCATCCCATGACTTTTTTTTTTTTTTAAATTCAAGTGACACTACTGCAGCATACATATTCATAAAGCCCAGGTTGTCCTGGAAAAAATGGATGTTTACATCTTGACTGTGCACCACAGGGTGGATGTTTTACAAGCATTTAAAGACAAAAAGTCCAGGAGAGACAAAATGTTTTGAAAACACGTTAGGGCTTGAAAGGTTTACCAAAACTCTTTTGGTATAAAAAAAAAAAAAAAGGTTTAGATCTAAATTTGATTCCATTAAAGGAACATTTGTCTTGTTTTCATTCCAAATATCAATTTCACTACTTGTCAAAGATCACAGTTTATTTACCTGACAGATGGAAAGTTGAGTCCTCTGTCACAGCTGCACCAAGAACAATCTTTTCCACAGTAACAGGAGTGAGAACCATTCTTTGATCAGTGACGTTCAGGACAGGAAGACCATCTAAGTGCAGGAAAATGTTTTGTCCTTTGCTGAACAAGGAGAGCACATGCCAGACCCCATCAGCCACGGGAGAGTCTACTGTGAACTCTGGCAGGCGTCCTGACAGTGTGTCTTTGGAAAAACAAACAAGCTTCCTGTCCTTTATCTAAGATTTAATGAGAAAAGACAGCTGTTTAATTTTCTACATATGAATACATTAAAAGTAAATACGTTGTAAAAACACATTTTCATAACTACCATTAGCATGGTCTGTCCTGTTTGATGAACAATGAACATCAGCACTCCATCGTCTTGGGTCTTGAACTTAATGCTGAGTGTGTTTTGGTTCCTTGTGTTTCCTTCTTTCTCATCATTCAGTAAACTTTTTAGCAGGAAGTCTCTCTTGAATCTCTCTTTGAGCACATACTGAATATAGTCCATCCCACTGAATCGCAGTACAAGCTCTTCTGATATTTCTTTTCATGAAAGAATGATAAGAGAAAAGATTGTTTAATTGGTGACAAAATAAGTTAGGAGAAACCATTCTTTATATGCATAAACTGCATTTACCTTTGGTACAATTGTTTCCAGTAAAAGGGCTTTTGCATTCACAGTGATAATCAGACCAAAGGTCATGGCAGACGCCACCATTTTTACATGGGCTAGTCTGACATGGAGACGGTGTTGACCGAGGACACCTTTAGAAAAAAAATTGTTAGAATCAAAAATCATTAGAAACAGTCACATAATGATTTATTTATGCAACAGTTACAGTTAGTTCTGAACAAGCTGATTGGACAAGAGGCATCCTATAAGTGACGATATGAGAGCAAAACATCATTGGGACTTTTCACAAGATATGCATATCACTCTGCTTTAGCCAGACATTCTGGATAATTTTAATTTACATTCACAGCTTATAGTGTTACATTGTAATATTGAGCTGTCAAACACCACTTAGCACTCTCCAGAGCAACCACACCCCCATCTGGATGAAAACCAGCCCAAAGAATGTACTGGCTGAGGACTGGTTGACTGGACTGTGGTTCAATGCTACTGAGTGGATGGAAGAGCTCCCTGGCTTTGGGCTGGAACTAGAGAGGGGTAAAGTGGTACCAGAGTGCTGGTGAAATGTGAATAAAAGCAGAATGCAATAAATTTTAAATCACATAAATGTATTTTTTATTCAAAGCAGAACATAAACAACATGTCACATGTTAATACTGAGACATTTCACAGTTTCAGGAAAAATATAAGCTCATGTTGAATTTGATGGCAGCAACACATCTCAAAAAAAGAAGGGACAGGGCAAAAAAGGCTGAAAAAGTAAGTGGTGCAAATGAAAACAGCTGCAGCAATTTGCAGCTAATTACTGGCAACAGGTCAGTAACATGATTGGGTATAAAGGGAGCATTTTAGAGAGGCAATGGCTGAATCTCAATCTCCTTCCTAAACCCTGAGCCCTTTTTGTCTTAACTGACTGCACCTGGAAAGTGATTGAGTGCATGAGGCTGCAAGGTGCTTGAAGTGGTAGAAACACGAATGGGACAGCCCTTTGTTTTTTGTT